>NC_134886.1:20935458-21002958 GCF_041734735.1 Babylonia areolata | reverse complement strand
TCCGCGCTTGGGGTGAATCTTGTCAAGGTCTTTAGAGTCAGCGGATTCATGGGGGACTGTCATTGGAGGTGGCAGTCTCCACTCTAGGGGAGATGCTCACTCAGTCTGGGTCTGCGACTAAACCATTATTGTCGTCAGTATGGGGCTTAGTAGGTGGTGTCTTAAGTACGTTAAATCAGAACAGGCACCACTGAACACCACCGAAGTGACTCAGCAGCAGTGCAGGGTCTCCTCCGGTGTGTGGCCTCCTAGCGACCAAATATTGATGGTTCCCTGTGGATTGCCGGCACTGGGACTGCGACAAACGAACCCGGGTGTGGCCGTGTATGGGGGAATATGAATGAGCGGCGTGGGAGTAATGCCACTGAAACAGTGCAGATGATGGGGCTAAAAAAAAAGAAAAAAAAAAAGAAAAAAAAAGCTGCTGCTGCTGCTATTACAACATCTTTTACAACTACCACTACTGCTGGTAATACAGTAATAGCTGCTGCTGCTTTTGCTGCTTCTACTTCTGCTGCAACTAGTTACTGAGGATGAAAACTATCAGAAAGCATTGTCATCACCATCATCATCATTACTGGTAATGTTGCTACTATTATTATCAATATTTTTATCATTATCATCATTTCTATCATCATTATAATCATTGTTGTTGTTGGGTGCAATAGCTGAGTGGTTAGAGCGTTGGACTTTCAATCTGAGGGTCCCAGGTTCAAATTTCGGAAACAGCGCCTGGTGGGTAAAAGTTGGAGATTTTTCTGATCTCCCAGGTCAACATATGTGCAGACCTGCTTGTGCCTGAATCTCCTTCGTGTGTATACACATGCAGAAGATCAAATACGCGTGTTAAAGATCTTGTAAACCATGTCAGCTTTGATTAGGATATGGAAACAAGAAGATACCCAGCATGCACACTCCTGAAAAAGGAGTATGGCTGCCCACATGGCAGGGTAAATAAGCAAAAAGGCCATACTTGTGAAATGTTACATATATTGGTGCTAAATATGTGTCCATATCATCATCATCATCATCGTCATCATTATTATTACAAAGATGAAGAAGCAGTCACCTTACCTGTGGTCGGTTGGCCAGGGCAAGGCGATGGCCAGTGCAGCCAGCCAGGTGTATGGAGTGGACGACATCAGTTGTCTGTCACCCAGCCTGAAGCACTGTCACCACTCGGTGGTCTTCGGGGCTGTGTGTGGCACTCTGGGAATGACCCTGGAGGTCACGACAGCTGCCTTCATGTCCGCCACGATTCGCACAGCCGTGGCCAGCGCTGTGAGACTGGATAAACTGGGGCCTGTGGAGGTTTGTAGAAAGAGTGGACAGAGAGAGAACAAAGAAGAAGAACAAATGTTTTAATTGCGTACAGGCCTGTGACCCGTTGCAAACATAATATACATAAAGAAACCTACACAAGGCACACAAATAAGTAGATAAATAACAGACAGATAAACAAATAAATGAATAAATAAATCTTTTGTCCTCACTGTATCAGTTAGAGACCATCCTTGTGAGAAGACACTTGAATAAGGCAATGGCAAAACATAATTAAACATTTTCGTACCTTAACTAGTTGTTGGTAGTGATTCATGATTCATTATGTCTCTGCGCTTAAAAGCCAGAAAACGAAACTGTGAAAGATTTAGTTTACTGTCGAGTCCACCATTCGAAATACTTGCACATTGTTGATCTCTTGTCAAGTATGAGTTGGAACTATTTATACAATATTTCAACCTAAGGTCACTGTAGTTTGGGCATTCAAACAGTACATGGAATTCATCTTCACAGTCAGCAGAACAAAGAGGGCAACCCATTTGACCAACAGGGGAAAAGCAGTGGATGTGGCTATTTATAGTGGACAGAGAGAGAGAGAGAGATACTCAGATAGCGATAACAGTAGTAGTTTTTGTATTTTTTCATGTTCAGAATATTTTTATTCATTCAGTTTTTTTTACAATGCACAGAACATCGTGTTAATATTCGACGGGCGCAATAGCCGAGTGGTTAAAGCGTTGGACTGTCAATCTGAGGGTCCTGGGTTCGAATCACGGTGACGGCGCCTGGTGGGTAAAGGGTGGAGATTTTTACGATCTCCCAGGTCAACATATGTGCAGACCTGCTAGTGCCTGAACCCCCTTCGTGTGTTTTCGCAAGCAGAAGATCAAATACGCACGTTAAAGATCCTGTAATCCATGTCAGCGTTCGGTGGGTTATGGAAACAAGAACATACCCAGCATGCACACCCCCGAAAACGGAGTATGGCTGCCTACATGGCGGGGTAAAAACGGTCATACACGTAAAAGCCCACTCATGTGCATACGAGTGAACGCAGAAGAAGAAGTATTACTAAACAGAATGGATACAGTACGTCACATTAACTTGATATATAGTAGGAAAAATGAGGTGTAACAATAGTTTATCTAATAAGGCCATGGCCCCATTTGAAGGGGTGATCACATATTTTGAAAGAATAAATCTACATGAGGATATAATCTGACTGCATGCATACACAACAAAAATGTCCTATTCCATTCAAGCTGTCATGAAACTACATCTTTTTGTTGACTTGTAAATAAATATGGCAAGATTCGAAATGACGTTATCATTTGTAGAAGACAGAAGTAATACTAACGGAAAAATGCTTGGTCTGCTATGGTATCTTAATGAATATATCTTTGTCTCAAGTCATCTAATACAGGACCAAATAATACGAAATGGACTGTATCTTTTTGTAGATCCACATAACGGACATACCATATCGTTTACAGCGCTGATCTTGTGTCTTTTACTGTGGGCATTGACATCAGATACACCAAAACAAAACCTTGTTAAAGAACATCTAATGAGAGGGAGAGAAAGAGAGAGAGATGGGGGTATGTGTATGCGTTTATAAGACCTGACATGTATGCTTTCAATAATCCAAAGTTTTTTACACTGGTTCAGTAAATTTTGTATGAAAGGTATGCATTGCTTGATAGAATCTGAACAAAATGTATATTACCAAAAAAAAGAAGAAGAAAAGATAATGATGTTATTACTCATATTTGTCATCCATAGTGATTTCCACCATTTCGTGAGATGTACACATGCACTTACAGACACCAACATGTTCATGCACACACACACACACACACACACACACACACACACACACACACACACACACACACACACACACACACACACTAACACTAACACTAACACACACACACACACTAACACAAAAAACAACAAAAAACCAAATATCACACATAACACTTCTCACACATGCATGATTATTCACTTTACAGAGATTAATCTTTTTTTTTCTTCTCTGCTATGTTCATGGCACTCTCTAACCCCCCCCCACCCCACCCCCCCCCACACACACACATCCCAGCTCCCTGGCTCCCCAGCCCTACCCCCATTCTCTCTGTACTTATTTTTCTATTGACAGGCTCAGAAGATAGTGGCAGAAGTGCAGACCCACATACCAGACATCATCCACAGGTAACTCTGGCAGCCTTCTGCCGCAAACCTCAAACCTCTAGTCATATTTTTTCTGGAAGTGTAGACAACTGAAGGCTGGGTTTTTTTTTTGTCAGTCTTTTAATGTTGAAAGGCCCTGTAGCCTTTTATGGGCCACTGGGGGCAGTGAATTCCCAACCCCTGTGCTTGGCATTGGAAGGCAGTGAATTCACACCGACTGTGTTTGGCATTGGAAGGCAGTGAATTCACACCCACTGTGCTTGGCATTGGAAGGCAGTGAACTCACACCCACTGTGCTTGGCATTGGAAGGCAGTGAATTCACACCCACTGTGCTTGGCATTGTAAGGCAGTGAATTCCTACTCTCTTTGCTTGGCATCGGAAGGCAGTGAATTCACACCCACTGTGCTTGGCATTGGAAGGCAGTGAATTCACACCCACTGTGCTTGGCATTGGAAGGCAGGGAATTCACACCCACTGTGCTTGGCATTGGAAGGCAGTGAATTCCTACCCCCTGTGCTTGGCATTGGAAGGCAGTGAATTCACACCCACTGTGCTTGGCATTGGAAGGCAGTGAATTCCTACCCCCTGTGCTTGGCATTGGAAGGCAGTGAATTCACACCCTCTTTGCTTGACATTGGAAGGCAGTGAATTCTCACCCACTGTGCTTGGCATTGGAAGGCAGTGAATTCACACCCCCTGTGCTTGGCATTGGAAGGCAGTGAATTCTCACCCACTGTGCTTGGCATTGGAAGGCAGTGAAATCCTACCCCCTGTGCTTGGCATTGGAAGGCAGTGAATTGACCACCCACTGTGCTTGGCATTGGAAGGCAGTGAATTCACACCCACTGTGCTTGGCATTGGAAGGCAGTGAATTCACACCCACTGTGCTTGTCATTGGAAGACAGTGAATTCACACCCTGTGTGCTTGGTATTGGAAGGCAGTGAACTCATACCCACTGTGCTTTTCATTGGAAGGCAGTGAACTCATACCCTCTGTGCTTGGCATTGGAAAGCAGTGAATTCACACCCACTGTGCTTGGCATTGGAAGACAGTGAACTCACACCCACTGTGCTTGGCATTGGAAGGCAGTGAACTCACACCCACTGTGCTTGGCATTGGAAGGCAGTGAACTCACACCCACTGTGCTTGGCATTGGAAAGCAGTGAATTCACACCCACTGTGCTTGGCATTGGAAGGCAGTGAACTCACACCCACTGTGCTTGGCATTGGAAGGCAGTGAACTCACACCCACTGTGCTTGGCATTGGAAGGCAGTGAATTCCTACCCCCTGTGCTTGGCATTGGAAGGCAGTGAATACCCACTGTGCTTGGCATTGGAAGGCAGTGAACTTACACCCACTGTGCTTAGCATTGGAAGGCAGTGAATTCACACCCACTGTGCTTGGCATTGGAAGGCAGTGAATTCACACCCACTGTGCTTGTCATTGGAAGACAGTGAATTCACACCCTGTGTGCTTGGTATTGGAAGGCAGTGCACTCATACCCCCTGTGCTTGGCATTGGAAGGCAGTGAACTCACACCCACTGTGCTTGTCATTGGAAGGCAGTGAATTCACACCCTGTGTGCTTGGTATTGGAAGGCAGTGAATTCCTACCCCCTGTGCTTGGCATTGGAAGGCAGTGAATTCCAACCCCCACTGTTCTTAGCATTGGAAGGCAGTGAATTCACACCCACTGTACTTGGCATTAGAAGGCAGGGAATTCACAACCACTGTGCTTAGCATTGGAAGGCAGTGAATTCACACCCACTGTGCTTGGCATTGGAAGGCAGTTAATTCCTACCCCCTGTGCTTGCCATTGGAAGGCAGTGAATTCACACCCACTGTGCTTGGCATTGGAAGGCAGTGAATTCACACCCACTGTGCTTGGCATTGGAAGGCAGTGAATTCCTACTCTCTTTGCTTGGCATTGGAAGGCAGTGAATTCACACCCACTGTGCTTGGCATCGGAAGGCAGTGAATTCACACCCACTGTGCTTGGCATTGGAAGGCAGTGAATTCACACCCACTGTGCTTGGCATTGGAAGGCAGTGAATTCCTACCCCCTGTGCTTGGCATTGGAAGGCAGTGAATTCCAACCCCCACTGTTCTTAGCATTGGAAGGCAGTGAATTCACACCCACTGTACTTGGCATTAGAAGGCAGGGAATTCACAACCACTGTGCTTAGCATTGGAAGGCAGTGAATTCACACCCACTGTGCTTGGCATTGGAAGGCAGTTAATTCCTACCCCCTGTGCTTGCCATTGGAAGGCAGTGAATTCACACCCACTGTGCTTGGCATTGGAAGGCAGTGAATTCACACCCACTGTGCTTGGCATTGGAAGGCAGTGAATTCACACCCTGTTTGCTTGGCATTGGAAGGCAGTGAATTCTCACCCACTGTGCTTGGCATTGGAAGGCAGTGAATTCACACCCTCTGTGCTTGGCATTGGAAGGCAGTGAATTCCTACCCCCTGTGCTTGCCATTGGAAGGCAGTGAATTCCTACCCCCTGTGCTTGGCAGTGGAAGGCAGTGAATTCCTACCCCCTGTGCTTGCCATTGGAAGGCAGTGAACTCATACCCTCTGTGCTTGGCATTGGAAAGCAGTGAATTCACACCCACTGTGCTTGGCATTGGAAGGCAGTGAACTCACACCCACTGTGCTTGGCATTAGAAGGCAGTGAACTCACACCCACTGTGCTTGGCATTGGACGGCTTGGCCCACTCCTCCGCTTCCAATGTTTGTCTTTGTATTTGTATTTGTATTTGCATTACTCTTTTTGTCACAACAGATTTCTCTGCATGAAATTTGGGCTGCTCTACCCAGGGAGAGCGCATTGCTACACTGAGAACACCATTCTTTTTTTTTTTGTATTTTTTCTGCCTACATTTTTAATTGTTTCCCTATCAAAGTGGATTTTTTCTACAGAATTTTGCCAGGGACAGCCCTTTTGTTGCCGTGGGTTCTTTTATGTGCGGTAGACGCATGCTGCACACAGGACCTGGGTTTATTGTCTCATCCGAATGACTAGCGTCCAGACCACCACTCAAGGTCTAGTGGAGGGAGAGAAAATACTGGCGACTGCCGGTGTGATCTGAACCAGCGCGCTCAGATTCTCTCGCTTCCTGGGCGGACGCGTTACCTCCAGGCCATCCCTCCACTGGACCTCCACTTTAGGTTTTTGACTCACTTGTGTAAAGTGAGTCTATGTTTTAACCCGATGTTCGGTTGTCTGTGTGTGTGTGTGTGTGTGTGTGTGTCCGTGTGTCTGTGTGTCTGTGTGTCCGTGGTAAACTTTAACATTGACATTTTCTCTGCAAATACTTTGTCAGTTGACACAAAATTTGGCATAAAAATAGGAAAAATTCAGTTCTTTCCAGTCATCTTGTTTAAAACAATATTGCACCTCTGGGATGGGCACAAAAAATAAAAAAAGAAGCTTAATTATATGCAAACTGCATTTACTGTTATATTAATATTTTTTGTATTCTCTAAACTTGGCACTTTGACCTCTTATTCTGACACAGCAGCAAGAGGAGTCGTTATTATCATTTTTTGTTCAAACAGGAACTTCTTATGCTAAGCATGGAATTTTTATTTATTTTGCAAACGTTTTGGTGCAGGTAGTGAAAAAGGGAAATTACTCTGTAATTAATGCTAGGGGATGTAATTTATCACAAGTGAGTCTTGAAGGCCTTGCCTCTCTTGTTTTTCTTTCTTTTCTTGGTGCTACTTTAGTTTTTGCGTTCAGGGCACAGGGCACTGGTGTTGAGACAGACATGGTGAAAACTGTGTGCATGTCTTCATGATGGAGATGGTGAAAACTGTGTGCATGTCTTATTGATGGAGATGGTGAAAACTGTGTGCATGTCTTCATGATGGAGATGGTGAAAACTGTGTGCATGTCTTCATGATAGAGATGGTGAAAACTGTGTGTTTGTCTTCATGATGGAGATGGTGAAAACTGTGTGCTTGTCTTCATGATAGAGATGGTGAAAACTCTGTGTTTGTCTTCATGATGGAGATGGTGAAAACTGTGTGTTTGTCTTCATGATAGAGATGGTGAAAACTGTGCTTGTCTTCATGATAGAGATGGTGTAAACTGTGTGTTTGTCTTCATGATGGAGATGGTGTAAACTGTGTGTTTGTCTTCATGATGGAGATTGTGAAAAACGTGTGTTTGTCTTCATGATAGAGATGGTGTAAACTGTGTGTTTGTCTTCATGATGGAGATGGTGAAAACTGTGTGCATGTCTTCATGATGGAGATGGTGAAAACCGTGTGTTTGTCTTCATGATGGAGATGGTGAAAACCGTGTGTTTGTCTTCATGATGGAGATGGTGAAAACTGTGTGTTTGTCTTCATGATGGAGATGGTGAAAACTGTGTGCTTGTCTTCATGATGGAGATCGTGTAAACTGTGTGTTTGTCTTCATGATACAGATGGTGGTGAAAACTGTGTGTTTGTCTTCTTGATAGAGATGGTGAAAACTGTGCACTTGTCTTCATGAAGGAGATGGTGAAAACTGTGCGCTTGTCTTCATGATAGAGATGATGAAAACTGTGCGCTTGTCTTCATGGAGATGGTGAAAACTGTGTGCATGTCTTCATGATAGAGATGGTGAAAACTGTGTGCATGTCTTCATGATAGAGATGGTGAAAACTGTGCGCATGTCTTCATGATGGAGATGGTGAAAACTGTGTGCATGACTTCATGATGGAGATGGTGAAAACTGTGTGCATGTCTTCATGATGGAGATGGTTAAAACTGTGTGTTTGTCTTCATGATGGAGATAGTGTAAACTGTGTGTTTGTCTTCATGATGGAGATGGTGTAAACTGTGTGTTTGTCTTCATGATGGAGATGGTGAAAACCGTGTGTTTGTCTTCATGATAGAGATGGTGAAAATTCTGTGTGTGTCTTAATGATGGGGATGGTGAAAACTCTGTGTTTGTCTTCATGATAGAGATGGTGAAAACTCTGTGTTTGTCTTCATGATAGAGATGGTGAAAACTCTGTGTTTGTCTTCATGATAGAGATGGTGAAAACTGTGTTTGTCTTCATGATGGGGATGGTGAAAACTCTGTTTGTCTTCATGATGGAGATGGTGAAAACTCTGTGTTTGTCTTCATGATAGAGATGGTGAAAACTCTGTGCTTGTCTTCATGATGGAGATGGTGAAAACTGTGTGTTTGTCTTCATGATGGAGATGGTGAAAACTGTGTGCATGTCTTCATGATGGAGATGGTGAAAACTGTGTGTTTGTCTTCATGATGGAGATGGTGAAAACTGTGTGTTTGTCTTCATGATGGAGATGGCGAAAACTGTGTGCATGTCTTCATGATGGAGATGGTGTAAACTGTGTGCTTGTCTTCATGATGGAGATGGCGAAAACTGTGTGCATGTCTTCATGATGGAGATGGTGAAAACTGTGTGTTTGTCTTCATGATGGAGATGGTGTAAACTGTGTGTTTGTCTTCATGATGGAGATGGTGAAAACTGTGTGCATGTCTTCATGATGGAGATGGTGAAAACTGTGTGTTTGTCTTCATGATAGAGATGGTGAAAACTGTGTGCATGTCTTCATGATGGGGATGGTGAAAACTGTGTGTTTGTCTTCATGATAGAGATGGTGAAAACTCTGTGTTTGTCTTCATGATGGAGATGGTGAAAACTCTGTGTTTGTCTTCATGATAGAGATGGTGAAAACTGTGTTTGTCTTCATGATGGAGATGGTGAAAACTCTGTGTTTGTCTTCATGATAGAGATGGTGAAAACTCTCTGCTTGTCTTCATGATGGAGATGGTGAAAACTGTGTGTTTGTCTTCATGATGGAGATGGTGAAAACTGTGTGTTTGTCTTCATGATAGAGATGGTGAAAACTGTGTGCTTGTCTTCATGATGGAGATGGAGAAAACTGTGTGTTTGTCATTCAGTCAGATTTCAGGCATTCACACATACACACTCAGACAGACATATAACATTTTACGTGTATGACCATTTTGTGTATTTACCCCGCCATCTAGACAGCCACGCTCCCTTATCGGGGATGTGCATGGTGGGTATGCTCTTGTTTCCATAACCCACCAAACACTGACATGGATTACAGGATCTTTAACGTGCGTATTTGATCTTCTGCATGTGTAGACACACAAGGGAGGTGGTTTCAGGCACTAGAAGCTCTGCACATATGTTGACTTTGGAGATCGTAAAAATCTCCAGCCTTTACCCACCAGGTGCCGTTACCGAGATTCAAACCCAGGATCCTCAGATTGAAAGTCTGCTTTAACCACTCGGCTATTGTGCCTGTCATTGCTTGTGCATGTGTTTACATTGTTGTTTTTTTTGTTTGGGTTTTTTTTTTTTTTGTTCGCTTATAGTTGACTTCATCAAGTTTTTGCGCCTTATACATATTATTATTAGTAGTAGTGGTAGTTCTTTTTATGTATTTATCTATTATTTATTTACTCTTTTTTTTCTCAAGGCCTGACTAATCGCGTTGGGTTACGCTGCTGGTCAGGCATCTGCTTGGCAGATGTGGTGTAGTGTATATGGATTTGTCCGAACGCAGTGACACCTCCTTGAGCTACTGAAACTGAAACTGAAACTTACATTGCAGGTACGCTTAAGTCCACATGCACATTATGTTTCTTTCCGTATGTCCAGACATATTTGTGCTGTGCTGTAAGATACCATTGCTGTGTTGCACTATGTCTACAGGAACAAGAGCCGATCCACTGACGAGGCCTGCATTGCGTTTCCAGTACCAGACATTCTGCAGAACTGTCATGACAAGCTGTTCTGCAAACTGTTCTACTCGTGATCTGCCAGTTTGCCAGGTGGTAGTGGGGGCTGGGTAGGTTGGGTTTTTTGTTTTTTCCTACCCTGATTCATACCTCTGAGGGGTACAATGATGCTTGATGAGGTCTTGAACATATTAAGGCAAAAGTATATGATTATTACTTTAGAACCTGTCTCTTTTACTGCATATTGCATTTGTTTAGATACTGAACCTACCGTGTAACAATTTATAATGATTTTATAGAGGCATTTCTTGTTCTGATGTTGTGTTTCTTGATATTCATTGAGGAGGATGTACCTGGGGCTTTGTCTTCTGTGCATCAGATCCAATAATATTTTGATCATTGTTGATCAGTTCAGTTATAATCAGATACAAACAGGTAAAATGTTGTTTATATTACCACTGATATCTGTCTTCCTGGCGCCATACAGTTTAGGTGATATGTTCTGAAGTTGTAATAATTCAACTGTTTTATTTATCATACAAATTAGCACTGTAATACTGTTTCATATATACCTCTTTCTGAAATCTTTGTATATTAAGTACACTTACTTATGTTGTAAAACTGTTTTATGTATGCCTTGTTTTCAAAACTTGTTGCTAAGTGCTCAAAGTTGTGGGACTGTTGTATAATGTGTTCCACGTTTTCATAATTGGTTGGTAATTGTGTGCCTTTGTAAGATTGCATTTATGGCCCACGCTTGCAAGAAACATTGATACAAAATTGACTCTTTGTGGCACCGACATATGCCTTGTTTGCTGTAATGGTTGACGTATTCCAGAGCGACTTGCAAGACTGATTAGTCAGTACCCCAATGCTGAACATGCTTCATATTTGCTAAGTCTGATTCTTGCTGCTTATCAATTTGAAAGATGGGAGTGTAAAATGCCCATTTCCCTCTGTCTCAAATCTGAGGCTGTTGTCCCTCAGAGAGGGAGAGGGAAACATCACAACAGTGAAGTAATGCCCTTTTGCTCTGTCTACAAACTTATTACTTTTTACTGTCAAAGTGGGTTTTCAAGGAACAAACATTGTTGTAATTATTTAAGTCTCAGACTTGTGGAAAGTGCACTCAAAGACTAGCATCCAGACCACCACCACTAAGGGTTAAGTACAGGAGAGGGACGAACCCTGGCCTTTGACTTGAGCCGGCCAGCTCTTTGTTCCTGTGTAGATGGGGGCAGTTTGTCTGTCTGATCACTCCTTCATGGAAGCATCCCTCTGTTCGGACAAATCCATATACTTTTCACCACTATAGGCAGATGCCTGACCAGCAGCAGAAGCCAACACGCTAGTCAGGCTTTGAGTAAGTGCATATATATCGTGTACCTATACTTATGTTCAACGTTTTCAAAATGAAAGTGTGTATGTGTGTGTGAGTGCTTGTGTATGTGTGTGTGTGTTTCATATTCATGTTCAATGGCAGTGTGCCGATTCTGTGAAAGAGTTAATTCATGTTGGTTCACACATTCATTGATGTGTATTTATACATCTGTGGTGCATTCTCTGAAGCTTATGGTATGTAATCTTTCAATGTGTCATATTTACGCACACTGCAATAAACAGGCGAACGTACAAATAAAAACAAAGAGGAAAAAGACATTTTCATATGTATTTACTTTCAAATAACATAGATGATTAACATAGAAATGGGTTGTATACTAACGCTGTGTTCTATGGCTACCATGATTACACACACCAATCATGAAATAAACAATTAAAAAAAGAAAAAGAAAAAAAAGAGGGAGGGTTACAAATAATGTTTAAAAAAAAAAAAATCCACAGGACAACCAATAATTTGCAGAAAAACTCCACTGTCCATTAAGAGACAGAAAATGATTTTGCACCAACATCCTGTTACGTTGTACCAACATCCTGAACATTACGTTGTACCACAGAGGGACTGATGCCTGGTCCAAGAGGATGGTTTCCTATATATATATATGATAGTCAGTTGTGTCCGACTATGACCATCAGAACAGCAGAGGAGGCAACTACTGTTCCAACTATTTGGGCTAGAATTTGATTACAGTGGAGAGTGTCTTGCCCAAGTTACATCCCCACTCTCTTGGCCAAGAGGGTTTTAGGACAGTCGGCGCTGGTTCCCAAAGGCCAGCTAGCCCACAAGGCTGCAGCACTAAGAGCCATTGCAATTTTGCCTCCTAGTTTGAGAGTCATAGTCTTCACAAAAGACTAAGCTGAAATGATTTCCCATTGACTGGAGAAACCACTGATTTTCTAAAGCTGAGTGACAACGTGTCTCTCTCTCACAGCCAGAAAACAGTTGTGATTCCATTTCTTTTTTTAACATTAATTCTCATACGCTTCAAGAAAAGCATTTTTTTCTAAGACATCCCGCATTTTAGTTCTCTTGCTTTTCCAAACACTGTTCTGCATTTTCAAAGAAAGACAAAGAGAAAACATTTAAGCACATAGTAGTTTGGTAGCACTGACCTGAAAATGTATTTTCCTCTCCAATGAATTTAGCATCAAAAGGACAAGACCCTGAGAAATATTCCTTTTAACTTTATTGAGAAAAAAAAAAAAAGAAAAAAAAAAAGACTTGTGGCAAGTGGAATCCTCAAACCGCTGAAGTTCAACAGTGACACAGTAAGTCATGGACAGGCGCAAGTTCAGCGAAGAACAAAATGTTTTCCACACACTACCGCGCAAGTTCAATGAGTCGTTAACCCGTCACTGTAGAAAACCGCAAGCTTACCATCAAGACAAGATTCGAATGTAATTGTCTCTAAATCACAAAAAAAAACATGAGTACATATGTTATATATGAAATACAATGTTCTCATCAGTTCCTGAATGCTGATACTAGGCAAAACAGTGCCTGATGTTGACATATAACACAAACCGTAAGTTCGCACAGAGATGTAATTATTACGTCTTGGCTTCTATTGTTATGAGTGCCATGGAATGAATTTGCTGGCATCAGCATTCTGGCAACCACTGTGTTTGACAGAGCACCCAATCAAACCTTTAACTTGGTCATTCTCAGGCGAGTTTCTGACATCAACATGTGACAAAGTATGGCCTAAAGTCAACATCCGGTAACTGCAGAACATTAGATAAAACACTCCTTTTTTCCTCCAAAATCTACTTTGATTATTATTAGCCACCTGCATAACGGGTCATCAAGGTCAACTGCATAACACATGATGGGTGTTTTAAAAAAAAAAAAAACATATGCAGGTTCCTAAAGAGACCCGAACTCCAATCCCTGACTACCTGGCAGGACAAGGGCACTGTGCATTGTAAAGGACGGGATGCCAGAAAATGTGAGACTGGAAAGGGAGAGGGACTAAGGGGGGTACCTGAGTATTATAATGAGGTTCAAGGGGCACAGTTGAAGAGTCACACTCTGCAACTCTTAACCTGGGGGAAGGTGTGTTAAACTGATACAAAGTTCACAACATCAACCAATAAAATACACCGTCATGTGTGTATAATCTCTGAGAGAGATGTATAACAGTATGTACACAAAACCATCCATACAACAAATATAGATCAATAGCAACTCTGAGAGACATACATTAAAGCAAACACACACACACACACACATATATATATTTATATATATATATATGTATTTGTATAGGTGCACACCTCACAACACAAAGTTCAATTTGTGAACATACCACTACATGAGCAAAATAATGGATCTCTAAACTTCTTGAAATAGGCTGGAACTAAATTCAGGATGGAGCAAGCTCACAGACGTTACCAATGATACCAATAGTAAATAGGATCGTGCAGGAGAAAAACAGCAATATCCTGTTGCAGCAACATTCAAAACAATCAAGGAAAAAACCCCCACAAAAACAACAAAAGAACCAAAACAAACAAAAACACACACATAACATCTTACCATGAGAAGACAACATGTAATAATATGTACAAAGTTCACAATAAATATATACCCACACTCTAAGGTCTGGAACTCATCCACTTTTTTTTTTTAATTTTTTTTTTTTTTTACCTGAGTTTACATTTCATTAAGTTTAGCATATCCCATAAAACAGGAGCAGTAATGGAGGCATCAATAAAGTAAACTAAATAAATAAAGAAACATGGGGGGGATGGTGAGAAATAGCATCATTTCAAACACTTGTAGAACTATTAAACGAATTGATAGAACATCATGAGAGATAGTAAGAAATAGCACGACTAAAAAAAGAAAAAAAAAAAGTATGGTGTATTGTACATAGGAAAAGGAAAAAAAAGAAAAGAATGCATGGGTTTGTGTGCATGTGTGTGATCATTATTATTATTTAATAAGTATAACCACAATTGTGATTTTAGATTAAAACTCACCCCTTAACCACATCCCTCGTCTATTCATTCCTCCCCGCCTCCCCCCCCCCCCACCCCGCCCCCCTTCATTTGTTAAAATTAAAATGCATGTGTGCGTGCGCAAGCATGAATGTACACATGCCATAATATTACCGTGTTCCGTTTTCTTTTTCTTTTTTCTGTTTTATTTATTTAAATCATACACAACACCATTTCGTATTTGCAACACAAAAAACACATCTGGGAAGTTTTCATAGAGATTTTAAATATAAAGCATCTTATGTGTGCATCAAGTTTGTCCTGTACTCTCTCTCAACCCCACCCCCACCTCCCCCCCCTGACTCCTCAATCCTTCCTCTGTCTTACGTCCCACAAACTGGGTTAGTCGTTAAACAATTACCACCTGTTTGCACACTGCTGTCAAATGTTTACTTGGCAATAATATGGACACTGCTGTGGAACTCTGTTCAATGCTGTGCAAGTTTTGTGTTCACTTGCTGGGAAGACATATGCGAAGAGATGGGGGCCCTAGCTTTTCAAATGAAACATCCAGGTGTGTGCACTGATAAACATTTTTTTTTTAATTATTATCTATTTATTTATTTATTTATGTACACTTATAGTTGACTTCATCAAGTTTTTGCACCTTATACATATTATTATTAGTAGTAGTAGTTCTTTTTTTTATGTATTTATCTATTATTTATTCCCCTTTTTTTTTTCTCAAGGCCTGACTAAGCGCGTTGGGTTACGCTGCTTGTAAGGCATCTGCTTGGCAGATGTGGTGTAGCGTATATGGATTTGTCCGAACGCAGTGACGCCTCCTTGAGCTACTGAAACTGAAACTGAAAACAAAATCAAAGTAAAGAATTGAAGAGAAATACTGCTGCCAAGGATCCCTGCTGCTCATAAGACAAAAAAACAAACAAACAGACAAAACCAGAAGACAAAAACAAAAAAACAAAACATGCACCTCCTAACCCACCTCTTAATCCCATCACTGTGTGAACATTTATTTTATAACCTTTTTTTTTTTTATTTTTTTTTTTAACCATTTATCTTGCATCACTGACACCGACATGGAAAGGTTGCAGCATTTTGCTTAATTTCATATGCAAAACTATTTCCAGTGTGCTAGCCTCATCAGAATAATTATTATCAATAACGGTACAGCACACAGCATAAAGGCCTGAGCTCTTATGTTCTGATGTAAAAAAAAAAAAAAAAAAAAAGAGAGAGAGAGAGAATAAATTGTGATTTCACTAACTTTGACCTGTCTGAAGTACACCTCAGAACTGGCACTGCATCACCACCATTGTAACCACTCTTAAAAACACATACCAGTGAAAGCTGTCATAACAGGAAAAAAACACAAAACAAACTAAAAAACAAAACCCAAACTCCTCTTAAGTTCAAGAAACCCAGTGCACAGAATGTTCCAATGATTTCATACACCTTGGCAACACACCTGAAAGAAAGCCTGTCAGTCAATACAGCCATCAGTATCTTCTACTAGAAAGTAACATCAAGAAAATCCCAGATATCCTACTCAGTTGATCACTTCCACATTGTAGAACAAAGCAATATATATATATATATATATATATATATATATATATATATATATATATATATATATATATATATATATATATATATATATATAAAAGAAGTGAACTCAAAACAATCAATTAGAAAAAGACTGTAATTTCCAAGGAAATTTTGTGGAAAGTTACAGTATGTGAACTGACGAAAAAGGCAGAAAGGAAGACTGCATGAATAGCAGAAAAAGAAGTAAAAAACAGGAAAAAAAGAAAAGTCAGAAAACCTGAATAACAGAAAAAAAAAATTTTCAAGAAGGTGGGGAGTCTCTGTAACTGATACATCCACAGAATGTAAGATAGCTGATTATATACAACTGAAAAAAAAAAAAAAAAAAAAAAGCTGTGCCATACCCACATGGAGATAGTCCGGTCTGAAAAGGGTCAGAACTGGCAAAGCAGTTTTGGTAAGGGTGCGTGGGGTGGGGTGGCGGTGATGACACACAAAAGGAGGGGCCACTTAACATGTCACCATAGGCCAGCCAAACTCCATCCAGAATCATCAAAAAGACCAAGCAGTTTCCCAGTACAACGCGTCACTGAACACCACCCTTCCCTGGGCAGGACAACAGGACAACAACACATAACAGGGTTGTTGTCCTTGGCAACGTTTTGCAGAACAATCCGTTTTGATAAATAAACCTGAAGACAGAGAAGAGAAAGAAAGAAAAAAGAAATATAAAAAGGGTGGCACTGCACTGTAACGCCATGCTTTCACTGAGGAGAGCAGCCCAATTTTCACACACATAAATCTGTTGTGACAAAATGTAATACAATACTGTTTGTCTCTTGACTGCTGCAATTTGTTTTTCCCCTCTCATGCATGTCTACTGAAGTGGCTGAACCATAAACTCACTGTCCATTATTCAAAGTACTTCCCACCCCATTTTCCAACAATAACCCATTTTCATTGTTTTCCCAAGCAGGGCTTAACTAGGTGCTGTCAAATGCACAAAACTGGTCAAACTATCTGCAAATACATGCAACATGAGCACTGATATCATCCCCCTTTTCTCTTAAACACTACATAAAAAATAAATTAGTAAGGAAAGAAAGTAAACTCAGGAAACTATGAGTGAAGAGACCAAAATTACTGATCCTCTTATAAGAATAACAACATGCTCTCCCCCCCCTCTTTACTTCCTTCCAAATGTGCCACTGCCTCTGTACTGAAAACCCTCTTGAATGCAACAGCGTGTTATACTGAAAATCATACACAAATATAGGGGATACATTTTTTTTTCTAAATCTATTATGTCCACCACCCCAGACTATGTTACAAACAAAACAACCGGACATACTTGAAAGGCAGGTATTTTTGACTTGCACACAAAAAAAATGACACTCACCACTTAAGTGAACAGAAGGGAAAAAGAATGATATTGTCTTCTTTTTTTTCCCCCACAGCAAAAGTACCCTCTCCATCTTCTTCAGTCTCAAAAATTCACTTTTGAACAGCTGGCAATTTTTTCAGCGAAGTGCACTTTCTCTAAACTGGTACCCAGCAAGATTATCAGAGCACTGTGCACGATGCAGTTGGTGGGTGACTGAAAGGGTAGTCATTCAGTCCTATACCCTTAACTGGCTTCAGGTTTTCGCTGAAAGTGACTCATTGGGCTAATCAAATAGTAAGTCGCACTCCAAACTGTTGCTGCTATCTCGCATTCTTCGGTCAACCTTAAACGTGACATAAAATATTAAAGTATTTATCTCTGAGAAGAGAAGATGATCACTGACTGTGTGTATTTCAACTGAATACAAAATGGAGAGGAGGAGGAGAGAAGGGTTTATAGAAGAGGGTGTGTAGGATCATTGGGGGTTACGGGTGGGGGGAGAGTTGGTAGGGGAATGGAGGGGGCTGTTATCTGTGTACCGGCTCATCAGATATTGGAAGATGATAAAAGACAGCTGTTTGATTATATAGTATCAACTGAGACCCTCTACAGAACCATGCAAATACTACACAACTGTGTTCTTAAACCTAGAGGGACAACACCTATCCTGACCCCCATGGTCACCCTACAAAGAAAAACAAAACGTTCCAGAAGTCAGACAGCCGACTGAAGCAGGAAGCACTACAGGCAGTTCACCATGGCACTTGCCCAGACCTACAGTGTAGCAGTAAAACTGTCTTAGCAAGACATTTCCACAGGACACGCAGCAACATTTGTATGTCAACCAGTCTTGGTGGGTCTTCTTCAACACCATCACTGATAACCAATCCATGAGGATGTTCAACACCATCACCGACAACCAATCCATGAGGATGTTCAACACCATCACTGACAACCAATCCATGAGGATGTTCAACACCATCACCGACAACCAATCCATGAGGATGTTCAACACCATCACTGATAACCAATCCATGAGGATGTTCAACACCATCACCGACAACCAATCCATGAGGATGTTCAACACCATCATTGATAACCAATTCATGAGGATGTTCAACACCATCACTGATAACCTATCCATGAGGATGTTCAACACCATCACTGATAACCTATCCATGAGGATGTTCAACACCATCACTGATAACCAATCCATGAGGATGTTCAACACCATCATTGATAACCAATTCATGAGGATGTTCAACACCATCACTGATAACCTATCCATGAGGATGTTCAACACCATCACTGATAACCAATCCATGAGGATGTTCAACACCATCACCGACAACCAATTCATGAGGATGTTCAACACCATCACTGATAACCAATCCATGAGGATGTTCAACACCATCACCGACAACCAATCCATGAGGATGTTCAACACCATCATTGATAACCAATCCATGAGGATGTTCAACACCATCACTGATGACCAATCCATGAGGATGTTCAACACCATCACTGACAACCAATCCATGAGGATGTTCAACACCATCACTGACAACCTATCCATGAGGATGTTCAACACCATCACTGATAACCAATCCATGAGGATGTTCAACACCATCACCGACAACCAATCCATGAGGATGTTCAACACCATCACCGACAACCAATCCATGAGGATGTTCAACACCATCACTGATGACCAATCCATGAGGATGTTCAACACCATCACTGATAACCTATCCATGAGGATGTTCAACACCATCACTGATGACCAATCCATGAGGATGTTCAACACCATCACTGATGACCAATCCATGAGGATGTTCAACACCATCACTGATGACCAATCCATGAGGATGTTCAACACCATCACTGATAACCTATCCATGATGTTCAACACCATCACTGATGACCAATCCATGAGGATGTTCAACACCATCACTGATGACCAATCCATGAGGATGTTCAACACCATCACTGATAACCTATCCATGAGGATGTTCAAAACCATCACTGATAACCTATCCATGAGGATGTTCAACACCATCACTGACAACCTATCCATGAGGATGTTCAACACCATCACTGATAACCTATCCATGAGGATGTTCAACACCATCACTGATGACCAATCCATGAGGATGTTCAACACCATCACTGATGACCAATCCATGAGGATGCTTCAAACAACATTTTCTGCTTCATTTGCTAGGGTCAAGGCCTGATATTTACAATGAACCAGCGGCAAGAGATTGCACACAAACATGACAACAGTCAGCCAGCCCTTTGACCATCAAGCTGATAGAAGCAAATACAACATGCAGACAAACAGCTGCTGAAAGGGCAGGTGGCTGATCACAAACACGCACACACACATACACACAAACACACACACATACACATTATATGTGCAGACACAGAGCCAACTTGGTGTAAGACTGACAATACCAAAGCCTCTTGTTATGTCTTAACACATGATACAACACCTCATATATTTCTCATATGTCAATTTCATTCACTCAACTGACAAACAGGCCTGCATAAAACACAACCTTTACCCAAAACTAATCTCCAGCAAAAAACTGATCCTTATTCTCAGCCTTGTCCAAACATGAACATCACCTCATCTGGCACCACAGACACAGTTTCCCTCTAGCAACATGGAAAAAACATAACACAGATATTACCTGACCAATCCATTCTAACCAGGACGCTGTCCAACCCTGACGGCATACTGCTTGCTTGTTTATTTCTATATTATCCTTTCCCGATCCCCGCTTCCCTCATTTCTTCCCTTTTTTGAGGGATTTTCTTCTTCTTTTTTCCAGTTTATTTCTATATTATCCTTTCGCGATCCCCGCTTCCCTCAATTCTTCCCTTTTTTGAGGGATTTTCTTTTTCTTTTTTTTCTGTTTATTTCTATATTATCTTTTCCCGATCCCCGCTTCCCTCATTTTTCCTTTTTCTGAGGGATTTTCTTCTTTTTTTTTCTGTTTATTTCTATATTATCTTTTCCCCGATCCCCGCTTCCATCATTTCTTCCCTTTTTTTGAGGGATTTTCTTTTCTTTCTTTTTTTCCTGAGGGCAGGATGTAAAACAGCTGTATAAGCTTATTCTTTTACCCTCAATAAAGATCATTTTGACTTGACTTAACTCTATCCAAACAAGAGGGGTATCATTTCAACGCTATTCAAGATAAATGGAGCAGAGTGAGAGACAATGATAGCTATAATACCGATGATGAAATACATGCAATGGCATCAAATGTCCCGAACATGATCAAACATAATGGCAACATTGTAAGCTGTAACAGTAAGAAAACAACACCTTACTCCATCATTCATCAGACAGCAGCCTGCACACAGACCAACAACACCAAGCTGAATGGTAAGACTGCAAATTCTCTGCTGCCCTGACAGACTGAAAATAAAGAAAAGAAAAGAAAAAAAAATCAGACGCATATTTTGTTGGGGCTGAAATCATTAACATAATTTACGGTTATAATCCGCATCAATGACTATGTATTAAAAAACAAAACAAAACAACAACAGTTAGCACACATGATGATCATAAAAAGCATACACGCCACAGAAAAGGTAAAGGCTTATGACAACAATAATCATCAATAAGGAAGATTATTACAGTTACATGTACACGTATGCTGAGAAACTTCATCACATCAATTGAATGATAAAATATATAAGATTATTACAACAACAACAAAAATGATGCAAATAATTATTACACACACACACACACACACATATATATATATATATATATACACATGCTTATCATAAAACGGAAGGGTTATTTAGCAAGTTAGCAGATGATTCAAATCCAACAAACAAATACTTCAACCATAATGTCGTCTCATGAAGAATGAACATAATATTACAGCATTCATAACAGATATTTCAATAAATTACCTACAAACAATACTCAAAGACTATTAGCTGAAACAAGAACACCCACATTTTACTATAAACAAACCTGACCATGGTTATTATAAAAATGATACAGTGATAATATACACTGTATTTGTAGCTGCGAAACTTAAGGCTCTGTTTAAAAAAAAAAAAGAAGAAAAAAAAAAGTTTTTAAAGTGTTCCACACCTGACTCCACTAAAATTGCTGCCCACCCTCAAATTTCCTCTTTTATGTCAACACAAGACATGGAGAGACAACACAAAACAAACCAGTTTATTAAGAGAGAAAACAACAGATATTTCTTGTAAATACAAAATCATAAACACATTTGACATTGTGCACACAATCAACTACAATGGTCATTCCGACTGATCAGGTGAGAGATACATTAGAAGGATAAAAAAAAAAAAACCATCTCAGTCTATTACGCAACTTACAAAATATTTTGTATCATGAACAGACAAGGGAATACAATAACAATGGAACTAACAAAATCATTCATCAGATTGGTGAAGTGGGTTTTGTATCCAAACATGCTGTTCACCAAATACCAACATGTGCATTTTGAGTAATAAGAAAATAAACAGGGGGGGGGGGGGGGGGGGGGGGGAGTTGGGAAGAAATAAAAAAGAGGGAAAGATATTTCTGGAAAGATAGAGCTGGTTACCAAAACAGTCAATGGACTGGTTAAAATGTCTTTATATTTTTAAGCAGTGTGTGTGTGTGTGTGTGTGTGTGTGAGAGAGAGAGAGAGAGAGAGAGAGAGAGAGTTAAAATCCCTGACATCATTGCCCTGAATCACAAACATCTGGGAAGAAAAAGGTTCACTTTAACTTACTGTATTTCCCATTCTTCTACCAGAAAAAGGAGAATCAAAGTGTTCTGGTTGATATTCTAAAGCTTCACACACACACACACACACACACACACACACTGAAGTGTTAAAAATGAGGTAAACTGGGAAAGGACAGTACTATTTATACACATGATTTGTTTTCTAATGTGTCCCCTGTTGTACGACTCCTTAACACAGGAGCCTGCACACTGGGCGGAGCAAAGAAAAAGACCTGTCAACCAATCCTATACAGGAGGTGGGGCAACAAACAAGATATGTCAGTTAATCCTACACTGGAGGCAGGGCAACAAAGAAGATCTGTCAATCAATCCTACACAAGGGGCAGGCAACAAAAATGACATGATCTGTCAGTCAATCATACACAGGGGGCGGGGCACTAAAAAAAATCTGTCAATCAATCCTACACAGGGGGAGTGGCAAATTAGAAAAAAACAAAACAAAAAAACAACAACAAAAAAACCCCACCAAAAAACAAACCCCTGTCAATCAATCCTACACAGGGTATGGAGCAAAGAAAAAAGATTTGTTAATCAATCCTACACAGACTGCCCAGTAAAACAAATCTTTCAACGAATTCTACACTGGGAGTGAAGCAAACAGAAAATCTGCCAATCTATCTAGATGTTAGCAGTGAAAAACAACCCCCCTCCCCTACCCCCAGCCCCCCACCCCCTCAAACAACCTGTCAATCAATCCTCAATCCTACACAGAAGATGGGGCAATGAAAGAAAAAATCTGTTAATCAATCCTACACTGGGGTGGGGCAAAAATAAAAATGCGTCAATCAATCCTAATCAGTCCTACACTGGGGTGGGGCAAAAATAAAAATGCGTCAATCAATCCTACACTGGGGGTGGGGCAAAAATAAAAATGTGTCAATCAATCCTACACTTAGGGCAGGGCAAAGATAAAAATGTGTCAATCAATCCTACACTGGGGGCAGGGTAAAGAAAAAAGATGTGTCAATCAATCCTACACTGACGGCATGGTAAAAAAAAAAAAAATCTGTCAATCAATTCTACAATGGGGCTGGGGCAAAGATAGATATCTGTTAATCAATCCTACACTGGGGGTGGGGCAAAGAAAAAGATGTGTCAATCAATCCTACACTGGGGGCAGGGTAACGAAAACAGATGTGTCAATCAATCCTACAATGGGGCTGGGGCAAAGATAGATATCTGTCAATCAATCCTACAATGGGGCTGGGGCAAAGATAGATATCTGTCAATCAATCCTACACTGGGGGTGGGGCAAAGAAAAAGATGTGTCAATCAATCCTACACTGGGGCATGGTAAAAAAAAAATTTGTCAATCAATCCTACAATGAGGGCATGGTAAAGAAAAAAATATCTGTCAATCAATCCTACACTGGGGGTGGGGCAAAGAAAAAGATGTGTCAATCAATCCTACACTGGGGGCAGGGTAACGAAAACAGATGTGTCAATCAATCCTACACTGAGGGCATGGTAAAGAAAAAAAATATCTGTCAATCAATCCTACAATGGGGCTGGGGCAAAGATAGATATTTGTCAATCAATCCTACACTGGTGGTGGGGCAAAGAAAAAGATGTGTCAATCAATCCTACACTAGGGGCAGGGTAACGAAAACAGATGTGTCAATCAATCCTACACTGAGGGCATGGTAAAGAAAAAAATATCTGTCAATCAATCCTACAATGGGGCTGGGGCAAAGATGATATGCATAATCTACATGGGAGGGTGTCAATCAATCCTACACTGGGGGCAGGGTAACGAAAACAGATGTGTAAAATCAATCCTACACTGAGGGCATGGTAAAGAAAAAAAAATATCTGTCAATCAATCCTACAATGGGGCTGGGGCAAAGATAGATATCTGTCAATCGATCCCACACAAAGGGTGGAGCAAAGAAAAAACACCTGTCAATCAATCCAACACACAAGTTGGGGCAACAGAAAAATATCTGTCAATCCTTCACCGAGGGTGAGGGCCAAGAAAAAACAACTATCTCTCAGTCAGTAGCCATACAGGAGTTGAGACAGGGGCAAAGAAACATCAATCAATCCTACAATGGAGTGGCAATGATACAGATCTGTCAACTATATCCTACATAGGGGGCGGGGCAAAGAAAAAGATGTCAATCAATCCTACACTGGGGGCGGGGCAAAGAAAAAAGATCTGTCAATCAATGCTACGCTGGGTGCAGGGCCAAGAAAAAGAATTCAATCAATCCTACACAGATGGTGTGACAAAAAAAAAAAAAAAAAAAAAAAAAAAAAATCTGTCAATCAATTCTTTGAAAGGGCAGAGCACGCACACACACACACACACACACACACACACACACACACACACACATCAAACAAACAAAAAGAATAAAGTGTCAACCAGTCATGTTTTAAACAAATTAAAGCTTGCACAACAAAACTGCATCACCTGGGGGTTTAAAAATGAATGCACTGTATAAATAATAAAGAGAAACTAACAGAAATACAAGGAAGTATTTTCAGTCAGAATTTGAATGAACTGAACTGTACTTCAATTCTTTTTTTTCAAGAAGAAAAGAAAAGAAAAAAAGAATCTTCAGTACTAAGAACCTGTCCACATGCAGACATTCGTACATGTATTATTGTGCATGCATGCATGCATTCATGTGTGTGTGTGTGTGTGCGCGTGCATGTGTGCATGCATGTGCGTGTGTGTGTGTGTGTGTGTGTGTGTGTGCAACTGTATGCACATGAACATAAGCATTTTTTCAATAACATCAAAATCCTATCAGTCAATGAAACCAGTAGAATCACACACACACACACACACAGAATATTCTGACTTCTTTTTCTTTTCATCTTTTTTTTTCTATGAACCAAAAAGAAGTCATGACAAGTAAGACAGGAGTAGCAAAACTGGAATTGTACAAATCCTGGAGCAGCTCACTGATACTGGCTAACCTGTTTTATGCCTCTTTGACTTACCCGTAAATGCTGAACTTGACGTCACTTTGTTCTTTGCATTTTACCCGTATGTGGATGCTAAACTGAGTGAAAACATTCTTGGCTAAGATGTATGCCTGATGAAGACTGGGGCATTTTTTTCTCCCTCACTTTAAATTTTGAATTTTTTTGAATTTTTTTTATGGCATTCTTGGAAAATACTGAGCAACAACAAATTTGTCACCTTGCATACTAACAGGGAAAAACATCATCGCAACACTAGCAAAAAAACTAGCATGAGTACAGCCTCTATGGAGAATGCAACACACACACTTTACAGAATTAAGGTTTCTCTAAACACACATCTGAGGATCAAAAGAATGAATCAGAAAAGATCTGATGATTTCAGTAAGAAGGGGGAAAAAATCCACTGTGCTCAAAACGTGAGAAGAAAATGAATGTAAAACCATTCGAGAAACACAACAAAAACACCACACAATCCATCGTTTTGAAACAGACGCTCACGAACGAGGTCTGTCTGATTCAAAGTATGCTTCAGAACTTGTATGCACAGCTGCACTCACAGTCTTCAAATGCTACCATACCCAGACCATAATCCTATCCAGTATTTCTAATCCAGTCTTGTTGTGTATTCACATCCAATATTTTGAACCCAGTTCTGCCACACTGTATAAATTACAGCTCTGCTGAACATATTGGCTGTCTTACACTGCTTTCAACATCAGCCAACAATGTACACCACAGAATAAAATGTCAGAAATGAACTTGGAGTTGGGCTCTACGACACAAGTTGTGGGAACAATACAACATTGTGACAAGAGAAACAACTCTTCTGATACCAAATAATTTTCAATCTTCTCAATATCATCTTTTTTTTTTTTTTTTGAAAGGTAAAAACACAAAAGAAAGGAAAAAAAGTTAAAACCATAATTATATTAAAAAAAAAAGAGAAGTAAATACATGTAACACAGAGGTGCAGCCACCAAGTTTAATGATTTTCTCTTGTACTGTACAATGGCACATGAACTTCAATCAAGCAATGATTAATCAGTATCCATGAGTCGATCAATGTGTCAGTCAACCAAAAAATCAATCAGCCAGCCAATCACTTCCTTGCACTCCAAGCCCAGCTGACCAGCAAGACCATCTGCTGATCAACAGATCAAGACGGTTACATTAATTGGAGATGTAGGCAGGTATACATGTGTATGCATGGAGAGAAAGTGTGTGTGTGTGTGTGTGTGTGTGCACATGTGTACACATGTGTGTATTTGTGTGTGTGTGTGTGTGTGTGCAAGCACATGAGAGACACAGATATATATATATATATATATATATATATATATCAAGAGAGAGAGCACATGCACGTCTACATATATGCATTGGCCAGCATACATTCAAAGCAGCAGTCCCTCAAAACATGAAAAAAGATTACAATAAGATGGAATAAGATGGAAAACAGAGGGGAACGAGGGGGAGGTGAGGCAGGTGTGGTGGGAGTGAGGGGTGGTGGTGGGGTGGGAAAAAAGCAGACATGAAAAATCATGACGTCATGGAAAAAAATGGGAGACCATAACTCTTTAGCCGACACCAGCACACACAAGTCAAAATCAGAGTTCCAAAAAGACACTTTGTTTTGTATTATACATTCCATGAGCATGCAACAGAAGTGAGCAAGGCAGACAAGTCCAGGCTTTCGAAACATCTAGCTGTTTATGTCAGTACTCACATCCTAACCTCTATAAAAAAATTAAAAAAAGAAGAAAAAAAAGAAGTTTTTTTCTCAAGAAACTCAAAAAGAGAGCGATAAATCAAATCAAAATGGTAGATCTGTCACTGTGTCTCAAAAAAACAACAATTTTTTTATTTTAAACAACTGAAAATGGAAAGGAAATGTAAGCATTGTCATCTTGGTCATACTTATCAAAACCATGAAATGTACTAATTCAATGTTAAAAACTTCAACCTGGCAAATACGTATACCCGCCACTATGAAAAGTACTGAATATAAAAAACAACAACACTCTCCTGACTATTAGGAAAAAAACAATAAAAAAAAAACCTCCAAAAACCAATGGCAGGAGAACCTACTCATTCCTGTCTCTTTAAAGCTACACAAAATCCTTCATGCCTAGTCCACAAGAAAAAAAAAAAAAAAAATGAAAGAAAAAAACAAAACAAAACAAAAAAACTGAGAGAAAAAAGGCTGGGAAAAAGAAAAAAAATATTATTCATTCTTTTTCTTCTTCTCTCTCTCTCTCTTTTTTTTTTTTTTTTTTTAATTTTTTTTTTACAATGTAAATTTGGTCCGTCTTTCTCAGCTGCAAACAAGAGTGACCTCTTCCAAGCCCTGAGAACACAAGAAATCCTCCCTGAGTGGATGACGTGGGTAAAACAGCACAGCCGACGCTAGCTGCTCCTTGACCTTCACTGAAAACAGTTTATTAATGCATTGGACAACGACTGGCAGTCACTGAGGTCACGGACCCACCTGACAACAAGGTAAGTAAAGTGTCGGCCCTCGGGGATAAAGGTGCTAAACAGGATAGTGCACGGCTGGAAAAGCTACACCATGGGGCAGGTGGGAAGGTCTGCTGATCAAGCTTTGGAGAGAACGGAACTCATGAGCTATGTGTCTTTGTAAAACAATGCCAAATAAACTTCCTAGTGTTGAGGGCATCGAGATGACGCTTGCTACTTCTTGGGCAAAAATATCACGAGATGTGTATTGTACAGTCAGTGAAACACTAGCCAATACTCTACATCTTTCTATATAATATATACATTATGTCAAGAGAAGCATGGGTCCTAATTTACTGGATCATCCATAGTCAAACTACAAGATCCTACAGAACCAATCTCGAGGGACAATTCATTTCCCATGAGGGCAGACACACCTGTATGAGGCTGGTCCTTTATGCTATGATCTACCCGCAGTAAAATGCAAGGACAACACTGGTGGTGATGACAATGAAAAAAAGAAAAAAATGGAAAGAAAGAAAATCCTTTGTGGAGAGATCCGACCCACTCTCACCACTCTAGTGACTGGGTGGAGAGTCGGAGACTAATAACTCCACTAGCGAAAGGGAGAGACTGTGTTCTGAGAGACCTAAATAACTCAACACAGGCACTCAGTTCTGAGAGATATAAACATGCAAGAAAAGACCTGACAGATTTCCAGCTACGGACAGACAGACAAGCCACTCACACCAAAGGCAATGACCCGAGGCACACACACACACACACACAATACTGCCTGTTCCAACAGAGACATGATGAACGGACACCTGACTTGCAGACACCACCTGCTAGTGGTGACTCCGCAGACAATGACTGAAAAGACTGCACACTTGCAGGTCCTGACTAGCAGCACAAATATCACCTTTCTATGTGACAAAGGAGAATGGGAGACAGACAATGACAGGGAACAGGTAGGCAGGAGGGGTCAGGGAGTGAACAGTGACGGAAGCCTCTTGTTCTTGGCCACAACACCTGGGGTACATACCCGCACATCTGATCTACCTACACACCTGGGGGATGTACCCGCACATCTGGGGGATGTACCCGCACACCTGATGTAACTACACACCTGGGGTACATACCCGCACACCTGATGTACCCACACACCTGGGGGATGAACCCACACACCTGGGGGATGTACCTGCACACCTGATGTACCCACACACTTGGGGGATGTACCCACACATCTGAGGACAATGTACCCACACATCGGGGGCATATATCCTCACACCTGGAGCATATTCCCACACACCGGAGGGTGGGGGGTGGGGGAGGGGTGTACCCACCCACCTGAGGGATGATGTACCCACATACCTGGGGGATGTACCCACACACCTGGGGCACATACCCACACACCTGAGGGATGATGTACTCACACACCTGGGGGATGTACCAACACACTTGGGGCACATTCCCACACACCTGAGGGGTGATGTACCCACACACCTGGAGGATGATGTACCCACACACCTGGGGGTGTACCCACACACCTGAGGGATGATGTACCCACACACCTGAGGGATGGTGTACCTACACACCTGAGGGATGATGTACCCACACACCTGAAGGATGATGTACCCACACACACCTGGGGCATGTACCCACAAACCTGAGGGTGCACCCACACACCTGAGGAATGATGTACCCACACACCTGGGGCATGTACCCACACACCTGAAGGATGATGTACCCACACACCTGGGGGATGTACCCACACACCTGAGGAATGATGTACCCACACACCTGGGGGATGTACCCAAACACATGGGGCATAAAACACACCTGAGGCACATGTACCCACATACCTGAGGGATGATTCATCCACACACTTGGGGCATGTACCCACACACCTGGGGGATGTACCCAAACACATGGGGCATAAAACACACCTGAGGCACATGTACCCACATACCTGAGGGATGATTCATCCACACACTTGGGGCATGTACCCACACACCTGGGGCATGAAAGACACCCTTGGGGCACATGTACCCACATACCTGAGGGAGGATTCATCCAAAAACCTGGGGCACATACCCACACACGCGAGGGGTGATGCACCCACACACCTGAGGCATGTACCCATATACCTGGGCCATGTACCAGTCACACATGCTTGGCCTTCACTCACAGCACTTCATCTTTCTCACTGCCCCCTGCAGCAGCTCACACAACCTCCAGCACACACACACACACACACACACAAACATACACACACAGAGGTCAGTTCTTTGTCTCCTACTCTATCTACCACTAGACATAATTTGATTTCAAAGCAGCTCAGCGATGCACACAACATGCCATCAAACACCCACCCATCTCCTCCTGAATGTCAGTAGTCACCACCTCCCTTAACGACAGCCGCACTTCCCACAAGATCCATGTCAAAAGAAATGTAGTAGTGAAAGAAAAAACAAACAAAACCACCCACATTACAACCATCATCTCAAGTAACAATCACAATCATGATATACTCTGTACGCTCTCACTGAGGAAAGAGTAGTCATATAAGGTCACACACAGAGAGAAAAAGAGGAAAACTCCAGAACACCACCAGTTTTCTGTATATGATGAATGTGAACAATCTCTAGTCACAACTGAATGACTTCATTGATCAGCATGAACAGAGTTCCACACTCGACAACACTTGGCAGCAGACAGCTCCCTGAAGGTGGACTGTTTGTCACGTCACGGCTGTTGTCCTGGGCAACAGCATCACTGTCACTCAACACACAACTGATGCTCTTCAAAACAACTCCCTCCCCCCACACCCTCCCTCTAAACCTTCCCCCATACAAGCTACAGTACACACAGCAAATGTATTAAATTGGCGGCAAAACCTCACAGTTCAGGAACTGCAGCATCAAGATATATATATGGCAAATGACGACTTTACAGTGCGTCTCGCAGGGCAGGCAAAAATGTTGATACCAACCATACCATCATCAACACAAGGAGATAAATAATAAAGTCAACAACTACAAGGCAAGGTCCACAGTTTCTCCGTTGATTCAACATCAGTTGATACATACAACCACCACAAGCCATACATCTCAGATAGCACACACATCGTCTGACCATGCCCAGCAAGGACAGAATGTATATATACTGAGGATATATACCATGTAGACGAGCAACACTGGCATTCAGGAAGAGTAGTGTAACTTTCTTGACACAATAAGGCTTTCACAAAATCAGGTATGGTCCTTAATAAGAAATAAATGGTGGCCTGTTGATTCCTTGAGAAATGAATGGTGGCCTGCTTATTAGTTTTGTTGATACATTATCACTTTATTTAAAAATCTATATAAAACATGACTGCTTTCCTCTAGAATTTTGTTTTCTTTGCCTGCTGTTTGGTAATTCACATAGTCTTCTACAAAGTATAGACTGTGGAAAACAGAGGGGAGAGGGGGTTAGGCATGGGGATGACTGGGGAGTGAGAGTAGAATACTTTTTTCTTTTAATAATTTGGCATGTACAGATTTTGCACACACCCCATCCTCCCCCCCCCCCCAACCCCCCAAAAAACAAAACCAAACCAACAATCCAAAACAAACACAACCAAAAAAGAAAGGCTTAGAGATATAAAAATCAAAGAACCGGTTTACTAATGGTTTCAGTTAGAAACACTTCTACCTTGTCCAATACAAGATTCCACTAACAAAAGGTCTGAAAAATTTATAAACGTTCAGTTCCCACTTCCTGAATCAAATTAACCAAATCGAATGAACTTCGTCACTTATCTGTGTATTTATTGAGGAACTGTACACTAAAAGCAGTCTCTCCCTCTAATAATTATTGGATACATTTATGCAGTTTTCTAAATACAATCATCATTTACTGGGCTCCTACATTCTTATTTTTCTTGTTTATAAAAAACTTTATAACAGCTTCCTGAATGCATTAAAAAAAAAAAAAAAAAAAAAAAAAAAACCCACAAAAATACAATGTCAGCGTGTTTCTCTCTCTCTATATATATATATATATATATGTGTGTATGTATCTATCTATTAATCTATTCATTATCTATAGATATGCAAATCTATCTCTCTTTCACACACAAAGACATATACATATCTTCATGAAGTAACTATTTCTTCATGCCATATCTATTGTAGTAGGTAGGTCTGGCCGCTATGTAATGCTGTGTTGCTATGGATGACGGATCCTATTTTCATCACTTTTCACTTTGCCCTAGCAACGCAAGACTGCATACATCAAGCTGAAAAATATATCAGACAAGAGAGGCAAAGCCTTCAAGACTCACTTGTGATACAGTTTTAAAAAAAATCCAAGCTTTTTATGTATTGAGTATAATGCATTTACTGTTATATTTATATTTTTTATATTCTCTAAACTGGGCATTTTGATCTGATATTCGACCCAACAAAAGATCTGTCATTATTTTCATTTTTTGTTCAAACAGGAACTTCTTTTGCTAAGCATGGAAGTTTTGTTGATTGCAAATGTTTTGGTGCAGACAGTAAAACAAGGGAAATTACTCTGCTGGGGGACTTAGTTTGCTTTAAACTGATCTTTCTCATCTTAAACATTACATTTTGAAATTATACTCAATACATAAAAAGCTTGGGTGTTTTTTAAAAAGTGCATCATAAGTGAGTCTTGAAGGCCTTGCTTCTCTTGTTTCAAAATGTAATGTTTAAGATGAGAAAGATCAGTTTAAAGCAAATTAACTCCCCCTAGCATTACAGAGTAATTTCCCTTTTTACTATCTGCACCAAAACGTTTGCAAAATAAATAAAACTTTCATGTTTAGCAAAAGAAGTTCCTGTTTGAACAAAAAATGATAATAATGACTGCTCTAGCTGTTGGGTCAGAATATCAGATCAAAGTGCCAAGTTTCGAGAATACAAAAAATATAAATATAACAGTAAATGCAGTTTGCATATAATTAGGCTTCATTCTTTATTTTTTTGTGCCCATCCCAGAGGCGCAATATTGTTTTAAACAAGATGACTGGAAAGAACTGAATTTTTCCTATTTTTATGCCTAATTTGGTGTCAACTGACAACATAGTTAAAGAGAAAATGTCAATGTTAAAGTTTACCACGGACACACACACACACACACAGACAACCGAACACCGGGTTAAAACATAGACTCACTTTGTTTACACAAGTGAGTCAAAAATAAAACCATCTTTGTTCGTTCTTCTTAGTGTTTCTTTTATTGTGTGTTAGGCCACTAGTGTGAGTGAGACTGATTGCCCGAAGTGGAGTAACCTTCGCTCTTCAAAACACAGCGCGGGAAAGAAGTTTGCCAACGTCTGCTTCTAGGCTAAGAGGGTTGGTGACAAAAATAGGTTATGGAGATTGCTCCTTACAACCAATCGACTTAAGAGACCTATCAAATAAAAAATCACATTCTCTACTTTTACATGGGCTAAGTTTCCAGTTGATTTATTTTAACTGATTTATTAAAAAAAAATACGGCTCAAAATTTACCTATTTTTCTTGACGCTCTACTGCACTTCCAGACAAATGAAATGTTCTAGTCAAACCCACCACTGAAAAGTTCATTCTTTCTTCTTTAAGATGCTTTATAAAGTGACCCAAAAGCTTTTAAGGAGCAGCCTCCGTTTAACGAAAAAGTGGAGACCTTGCATTTTTTATACCACTGATCAATTAAATCTATTTCTAGATCTGAGGTTTCAATGCCCGGCTTCATGGAAGTCTTGTCGCAGAGATCAACGTATTTGAGGTTTTGATTCAAATACGGGGGAAATTAAAAAAAAAAAAAAAAAAAAAAAAAAGGAAACCCAACTTTACATTACTTATTCTAGTAAGTACTTGAATGATATGTTTCATAATTTTAGTTAATATCATCGTTTTCTGTTGTGAAACAATTTTCTTTCTGACAATGAAAGACAGCCAAGAAAGACAGCCAAGAACTCCAAAATAGCAGACCAATTTTTCAGCGAGAAGTTCAATTGGTCTTGTTCAACTTTGTGATTGCACAACATACTAACTCATTTTCTAACATCTGTTTTATTTTAGAGACAAATCTGTGTGTGTGTGTGTGTGTGTGTGTTAGAGAGAGAGAGAGAGAGAGAGAGAGAGAGAGAGAGAGAGAGAGTATATCACACATATATGCATATATATATATATATATATATATATATATATATATACAGAGAGAGAGAGAGAGAGAGGAAGAAGAAGAAGGAGAAGAAAACCTGATCAAAATAACACTACCAGGGGTACATTTGATGCTGTATTGTAAGACTTGTTTCCTTTCAATCTTTTTTTACTCCAGCACTGATACGGAGCATGCATTAGGTCAGCTGGATGTCTCTACTTTAGAACTGGTACGATCAGCTGTGCTGATTAATAGTTAATAATGATGTATAAACAAGAAAACAATTACATAAAGTGAAGCATACATATTGATTTTGAAACACACATACACACAAACACACACAAATCCTGAAAAATATCTAAAAGGAGAATCATCTTTAGCATTAATGGAACACATTATCCCCAAATGTCTTGAATAAAGCTTATTTTTTTCATATAATCTTATCAAAAGCCGTCATTTATCAAGTTTTATTATTAACATTTGCTGTCTTGAAAGTCTACAGTCTTTCCTGAACCAGAAAATATCTTAAATGTTTATGTAGATGCAATAGTTTTGGGGCTTCTGTCATTTTAGTAATGCTACCATCAAAACTGCAGGATCGGACATGCAGAAAATAAGCATTTTCCTCAGAATTTATGACACTGGCATTCAGCCAATAACCGTAACAGCCGACTAAAAAAAATCTGTCTTCTGCGTACTATATACATCATATATGAAGAGTTTTGACTATGAGAATGCATTAGTGGCAATTCTACACGGGTTCCAAAATGTCGTTTGTGAGACTGGCTAAACTCACAGAATTTTTTTGAAAATTCAAAACTCTGTATCTCAAAACTTATTCGAGATACTGCTTTGAAATTGGGTGTGGCATCTTACTCTATTGCACTCTTTCATGCTTGCAGATATGAGGCTTCTGCTATGAATCTGAAAATTTGGCCGGACCCACCTACTTGTAGTGTATTGTGAATGAAATGTTGACTTCAAGACTAATTACAAGTGGGATGAGGAGTCAGGCAAATCCCTTCTGCCCACCATAGTGATGCTGCCCAAGGTCCCTCCTCCTTAATATCAAGTACGTTTAACAAATAGTATCACCCAGCATGTACCCAAATACCACAGATTCAAACTTATTCTAATTGGGAACACAGAAAAAAAACAACCCCAAAACAGGTGTGTTCAACACCAGCCTGAGTCTATAAACGGTCAACCGTCCAGCAGCCCTGACTATGATTAATGTGGAACCTTATTGCGCAAATGACTTAACACACATCCCTTCATACACTTAACTTCGCAAATGGCATAACACACATCCCTTCATACACTTAACTTCGCAAATGACAGAATGCACATCACTCCATACACTTAACTTCGCAAATGACATAACACACATCATTCCATACACTTAACTTCGCAAATGACATTACACAAATCACTCCATAAACTTAACTTCGCAAATGACATAACACACATCCCTTCATGCATTTAAATTCGCAAATGGCATAACACAAATCACTCCATACAGTGATACACTTAACTTTTACAAATGGCATAACACAAATCACTTCATACACTTTACAAATGGCGTAACACAAATTACTCCATACACTTAACTTCAACCACATTTCATGGAAGCTACACTCACTCCTTCCTATCAAAATGGCAAACTCAGTCAATGATAAAAAAAAAATAATAAAAAAACCGAAGAGAAAAAAAAGTGTGGTGTTTCAGTTTATATGACCAGTTAAAAAGCAAGTGCTGTAGCCTTCAGGTATCCAGCCGTGCCTTACCAGACAACACAAATAATTATGCACACATGAATAATGTACACACACACACACACACACACATATATATATATATATATATATATATATATATATATATATATATATATATATATATCTAAATACATGAACATTCTGTACAAACATCCTGACTAATCCATTCACAGACCCTAATACAGTATTTATTACAGAACAACCTGAGATATAATTCATTTTTTAAAAAAAGAAAAAAAAAAGAAAGAAAAAAAAAACCATGGGAAAATTCAATGCCATGCTCTACCCACACATAAAGAACATCCTGAGATAAAAGACACCACGCCTGGCTTCACTTGTCATCAGCAACATAGCTCAAGGGAGATAACCCAGCCTTCCCCATGCCAAGATTCAGCTCCGCTTTTGAGAGCAGTGCTGTGTGTGTGTGTGTGTGTGTGTGTGTGTGTGACAGAGAGAGAGAGAGAGAGAGAGAGAGAGAGAGAGAGAGAGAGAGAGTGCAAGCATGTTTCTCAACACCTTTAGTCAACATCCTGCCAGTGTACCATCACTTCATTTTGCATTCTCTCCCTTGTACAGACTGGACTATGGGGGCAAAGGACAGAATATCCGCTTGAATGAAAGAAAGAGAGACAGAGAGTGAGAGAGTGAGTGAGAGAGAGAAAGAGAGGGAGTGAGAGAGAGAGAGAGAGAGAGAGAGAGACAGAGACAAAGAGAGAAAGAAAGAAAGAATTAGTTCAGCGAAGGTAAAAAAAAAAAAAAATGTGAACAGGTCGTGAAACAGGAATCCTATCACAGTAAGAGCAAGGTGTTTTTCTTGCTAAGTAAAATGTAAAAGATGTTTTTCTCCACTCTAAAAAAATGCCTTCACTCAACTTGTGAGGGGTATTCACACTAACAGGTTAGGTGGGATATAGCAACCCCAACTTCCAAGGAAGGTAAACTTGTCTGCCTGACTTTCCGACACTGCATGACTTGACTTCCCTTGTCAACCAGATCACTCCAAATCTCCAGTTTGAACTGCCTTTTAAACCTCTGCTTTGAGTAGCAGGGAGAATAAAGGAATGGCGTGGAAGGGTAAAAAACCCCCAGAAAGTTAAAAGATGAAAGGCCCTGTAGCCTTTGACAGCCTCAGGGGTGGTAAATTCATGTTCACACTAAGGCAGTGAGGCCAAATCCTCTCCTTTCACTGTTTTTTTTTTTTTTTAACCTTCCCCAACCAAAGTCAAGGCACCCTTTCACACACACCTGGGTGGAGTGAGGAAAACCAGGAGTTAAGTGCCTTTCCCAAGGACACACACCACCATGCCGAAAGGTGGCCTCAAACTCTTTTTATCACTGGTGATCAGTGGTGAATACTGGATCACAAGTCTGACGCCTGACAGACTCTACCATGGAGCCCCAAACGAGAGGTTACATGCAGAATGAGTTATTTTCATGTAAAAAAAAACCAAATCAAACAAACCAACAAAAAAAAAGAAGCAAGAACAACTCTTAACAAAGGAACCATTCTCAGTGTCTTTCCAACACACACACGTGACAGGGATGAGGGACAGTGCTGCAATGCAGCATGCACAACTCATCAGGCAGCCCCAGTGTGTGGCATGACGCCCCTTACCCCCTGACAAGATGCCAGGAACGCTTGCAATGTTGTTGTGTTTTTTTTTACCTGAGAAATTAAACAACTTTTGAGAACCTAAATCACCAACAATGATTGTTTCAAAGACAAATCCAGTCAAAAACATAAAATACGATAAAATAAAAACAAAAATCTTTCCCAATCAAGTATAAATGAAATCCTGAAACCCCTCCCCCCCCTCCTTGTACAAGTTATTTGATCATAGAATAGAAAATGGGGTAAAAAAACAAACAAACCCACCTAATTCAAACTGCCTGTACTGCGGAATTAAGTCACAAGTCTCCGAAAGCCAGTAAATGCTACGTCCACACAGCTGACAGACACATTTATCTTCCTTTAACACTTTTTTTTTCTGAGCGTATCTGGTCAAAGAACATATGTCCTGCATGAATAATAAAACTGGGACTGTCTAGACAGATAAGTGAAAACAGAGTTCAACCAACTGCTATAGGTCAGACTTGTGCTCTCTGTCCAGAAAAGGAACATACTTTTAGAGTATGTTTTCTTTAATTTATCAAGACAAACTAAAGACACCCAAATCTGGAAAAGGATTATGCCATTTCAAGGGCTGTGGTATTAATTAATAAAGCTCAAAGTCAATGTTGAAGAAACCTTGGCAGGACTGTGTTTCAGATCATCATAACTGTCCATATTTTTTTTTGGTGTTTTTGTTTTTGGCTGGGGGCTGCCCCATCAACTGCATTGTTTCAGTGGCATTACTCCTACGCCGTTCAACTGAAATCCTCCATACACAACCGTGACCAGGTTTGTCTGCTGCAGATTCAGCTCGAGCAATCTGTCTACAGGATACTGTTGATGCCAGGTCACCAGGACAGGCCACACACCAGAAAGTACCCTGCACTGTCAAACGGTAAGGACAGTTCTGGTTTCCTTACATCAGCATTGCCGAAAAGCCTGCTCAAACTCACAATGCTACTTACAGAGGTGCTGCTTTTATACCTACAACTGAAGCTGTCTACATTCTTCCACACAGAACGAGTACGCTTGTTCCTGTTCCCTTAAAACTGTTCCACTGAACTGCACTTTCTCACATTACTTAACTATAAAGGGCTCTCGTTCTTATCCTTTCCTTCTGACACTTCAGTCTGGACGATGACAGGACAGCTTAGTTTATGTCAGAGCTGCTCATGCAGGGCAATTGTCTTCTAAATTCATATAGATTATTTATAAAAAAAAAAAAAAAAAAAAAAAAAAAAAATCATCTTCACTTTCAATGCAATTCCCTTCCACGTAAACAATACGCCGACTGCAGCAGTTAAAAGGAATACAGCAATTTAACTCAAAACATTTTTTTTGCTACCCCCCCTCAAATTATCAACAGAGTGACAAAACATAATGACACACACACACACACATATATACATGTGTATGTTGGTTATAATGGTACCTACTCCTGAGCAATAAGGTCATCTCCTTTGACTGAACCATGCTGCAAAAAGGGTACAGCTGTGTTTTCCCCTCTGTGGAGACAGAGTTCACAGCAGTAGGCAAAACAGTACTGCACAACAACAACAAAAAAAAAAGGATGACGATATCGACACCCTTGCCATTTCTCACCCCTGGATTTCACTGCAGTGGCCGCGAGAGGTATGACACAAAAAGAGCCACAAGAGAGACCCGATCCAGTCCACGCGTCCAGTGGAGCAAGCCAAGGCAGTCCCTAGCAGTGTGGCTGTGTGGGACCAATCGACCCACTGACAGACTAACCGACAGACAGACAAGCATGGCTCAGAGGTTGTGTGCCTGGTGCTGCTCGTTGACGAAGTGCAGGTGGAAGTCATTCTTGTCGGCGCAGATCTTGTGGCACATGCTGCACTCCCAGGGGCTCTGCTCCCCGTGCAGGGACTTGTGCAGGAAGTACATGCCCCGCTCCTCAAACAGGATCTTGCAGTGGTGGCAGCGGTAGATCTTGCCCTGCGACTCGTAGTACACCAGCATGTCCGACAGGGAGGGCACGTCCCCGGACACGCTGACGGCGGTGTGCTGCGTGGAGGCGTCCTGGCGGGTCTTGGGGCGGGCGATGGTGACCTGCAGCTCGGGGATGTCCTGCGAGCGCTGGATCATACCCTGCAGCGTGGAGAAGAACTCTGACAGGTTGCTGGTGGAGTCCGCCGACGACCGCACTGAAGTGTTGGACTGGGGGGTCAGAGGGGAGGCCGGGGGTCCGTTGATGCGGTTCTGGCGGGAGAAGGCCTGGATGCCCGGGATGCTGCCCACAGAAGCTGCACGACGATTGGGCGTGAGGAACTGGCCGGCTGCCTGGCGAGCGAAGGAGTGGGCGGACATGCTGGAGGTGGGCGTGTCCCCCGGGTAGATGTCCTGCTGGTGCTGCAGCTGGGGGGACATCCTCAGCCCCTCCTCCCTTGGGGGCATGGGGCTGTTGGACTGGAACCCTTCCCCTCCTGGAAACATGCCTCCTGCGCCACACACACACACAATGTTTCATTAACTTTTGATCCCTTTTGGGGGTATGAAGGATTTGAGAACTCAACATAATCAATAACACAACTAGATTTATTTTAATGTTTGCATCAATAAAGGTAAAGTATGGTTGGACATTCCTTCATCTGAACGTATTCTATGCAACACTGCAAGTCTCATCTCAAGATGATAAAAACAAAACAAAAAATATAATAAATTCCATTATGATTATGGAGGGGTTATATAATTATTGAATCAAATCATTTTGTTCTCAGCATAACCATGAAATGTGTTGTACACAAGAAATACTAATGAATAGAAGGTAAATGCATGGATTTATCAATGTTAATCAAATTTTCAATGACTTACTGGATGAATAAATGAATGAATTAACTTATTAATCACCTAAAATGGTGACAATAATAATAATAATAATACTTCAAATCATAAAGCATCTTTCCACGTAAAACGTGCTGAACTGCCCTGTACAACGTCAATAACGACGTTTCAAACATGCATTTAAAAGCTAACATGAAACACACATACACACACATACGCACGCACTAAATCATCACAGACTATACACACTCATAATACACGTCACACGAAAAATCTGAACTATGCATTGGCTCCAAATATGGTTATGGACACAGATAACAAAAGGACATGGCCATGGACCAGTTTTCTACATTCTCAGAAGTCTGCAAAACTATTCAACCAAGGGTAGAAATAAACGACCTGATACCTCTGTGCAAACTATTTCTCAGGAATATAATGCTGGAGTCAGTCACATCAAGGATTTCAGTTTTAAGTTTATTTTACGCAGAGACATTTGACATTTATTTTACAAATAATAAATTTGTGGAGTGTTCCACCAAAAAAAACCCCATGTTCTGGAGATAACTGATTTATATGTAACATTTCTGTGTCATGATTCAATCCATCTTGATACACGGACACATAAAAAACTCATCCTGAAAAAAGAAAAAAAAGAAAGAAAAAAAGGCACTGTTTGAATGACAAATCTTACATGATGAAAATGACAGATATTTGTACAATTAATGCTTAATGACTGATGTATGCGAATGAAAATCTGTCTGAAATTTAACACAAGACCATCAAAAATACCAATGCTACAGCCACACAAACACACACACAAAGCAGGCATACAGTACTTAACCCTTTGAGCCCTGAGTTCCTGAGCAATTTTAACCCTTCTGCCTGAGCTCCTGAGCCAAAATTTGCAAATAATTGGTATTTAATGTGTCACGGCAGATATAAAAAGAGTGCCCTGACCACCGCTTTACTGGTGGTAGAGAAAAATGACATAATGCCTAGCCACCGGTTGAGCGGTGCGTAAACACTTGTGTCGTATTTTGGTATTGGTTGACTTATATTGAAATCAATCTTTTTTATCCAAAGCACATGCACAATGAAAAGGCGCGGCCATGTTGGTACTACATTCGCTGACGTCAGAATATTACGGTTTTTCTGACTGGCTCTTCAATATAAGTCAACCAATAGCAAAACATGACACAAGTGTTTATGCACCGCTCAACCGGTGGCTAGGCATTATGTCATTTTTCTCTACCACCGGTAAAGCGGTGGTCAGGGCTCAAAGGGTTAAAACCCACAGATCTTAAATATAAATACCTGCTTCTCCATTCACATGCAAAAATCACGAAGGTGAAATCGATAGGCTGGGAACATCTGACCTGGGAAATTATCAGTTTTCCAGACATAGAAACACCACAGCGCTTAATCTGGATCGTTCTTCTGTTGGGTGGTACATTTTATTTCTTCTCCTACAGTCTATGGTTTGGTTCTTCACCATGATGTCTTGGTTCACTCAGTTATATGTTCCTAAAAGGAAATCCCTTCTCTTTTTTGCAGTTATCATTTTCACTCTCTCTCTCACTCTGCCTCTCATGGTCCGTATTTCTTCTGTCCATCTCCCTTATTCTCTTTGTCCAAGTTTTCTCTCACCGTCTCAACCCCTTTCTTCTTCTTTTTTTTTTTTTTTTTTTTTTTTTTACTCCTCCTCCCTCTCCCTCCTTATTTTCCCCTCTTTATTCTCTCTTTCTCTTGCCATATTTTGACCTCTCCTCCCCTACCTATTATTCTCTTTCTCTATCCATATGTCCACACCTCTCAGCCTACCCCAGTTTCCATCAACTTTATTCTCTATCTTTTTCTCTCCTTTTTTTTTTATATATATTTTATTCTTCCACCCTGCCTGTCTGTGCCTGAACTCCCTCTTCATCTTTTTAGGTCAACTTCAAAGTGAAAACAACAGCAACAAGCATTCTCTATCATGAATATCCTCTCATCTCCCAAACTTTTACTATTCTTTACTTAATTATCTTAAAACAAAAATGGCTGGCTTTTGTCCTTGTTCTCAAACTTATTCCACTCACATTTTTCTCCCCTAACACATTACCTACCCCCTTCCTTCTCTCTTATTTACTCTGCATGTGTGTGTGTGTGTGCGTGTACTATTCCTCTACCCTTCCATACGATTCTGCAGTCTGTCTCTATCTCTCTCTGTCTCTCAAAAACACACACACACACACTCTCTGTCTCTGTTGCACCTCTCTTCCTCTTTGTGTCACCCTCTCTCTCTCTCTCACTCACACCATACCCTCTCTCCCCTTCCCTCTCCCTCCCCCTGAGCCCACACCTGTAGGGAGGGGGGACTCGGCGGAGAACGGAGGTGAGGACAGACCAGCCGAGGGACTCATGGGAGGGAAGCCTCCACCATGCGAGTTGGATGCTAAATTGGGCGACATAGGCTCCGCTTTGACCGGCTGGCTTTTCGAGGCCAGCTGGGAGCAAATGGTGTCGATCTTCCTCATTGCCTCACTCTCCAGGTTCAAGGACAAGGCTGCAAACCGAAAAGGACCAATACTGTCACACACCCACTTTTCTTTTCTTTTTTTTTGGTAGAAGAACACAGAAAAAAAATCAAGCACAGGAGGAACGCTTGAGTTTTCAAAAAAAAAAAAAAAAAAAAAAAAAAAAAAATCTGAACAAAACCACAAAAGACAGAATCACTGGTTGGCTGACTCCTGAAAAAGTTAAGGAATCACTGTGACAGACACTTGTTACCGGAACAGAACACGGATTCTGCAGAAGGCACGGATGGATTCCCCGAGAATCGAAACAAAGTCTGGAATCAATGGGTTTGCCACACTCCTGTCAAATCAGCTGATCATTTTTGGTAAACATTTCTGGTGCTGTCTCGTGTTTCAAGAATCTGAATGAAAACACCAAACCTGGATTTCCAGATGAGCTATACTGTCCTGAAAACGAAACCATCATTGATCAGCACTGAAGGTTGTGTCGGTCAGTACACCACCAAAACATTTAACTCTGAGGAGTACACACACCGTAAACTGAGGCCTTCTGTGCCACGTTGCAAACGTACTTTTAAAGTTTCACCCATGAACAGAGTAGTCAAACCACAATAACACCCATCCTTTTCTTTCTGTTCTATTAAACATGTACACACAAACTGGGGTGCGAGAGACCAACAAACCAAAATCTGGAAAATGAGTGTGTCCATGTTCCTGATTCCCCAAAAGGTTTCAGTGCTTGAAGCAAAGAATGCAAACAACATACTTGGTTGTACTTATCATGATGTAAGAAAAACTCCAAACACTTGTCAAACAATCTCCACAAAAACCAACATGCAGGCAAGGTGGCAGACAAACAGCCAGACACTGTTCTGCTGATAATAAAACATGAAAAAAAGATCAGATAAAAAGAAGAATTACTGTATAGAAATAGTGTGTGAACTGCATAACCTGATCCAAATTATGTTTTCTGCTCACCATCACAAAATGGGTTCTTGTTTGTAGAGCCAGAAGTTGTGTGCTCACAAGTGATCACTTCCACCTAAACTAAGCAGCCCTGTCCACATCAATGGACTGTCACACTGTTTTAAAACCACAACATAATAAAACAGAATCTGCCAAACATAATTTTCACCAATCCAGATATGATCCAGAAATGACCCCCAAAAAGTCTTGCCAATCTAAAGACAGGATCCCCCCCCCAATCCGGGTATCTGCTTAACTGTGAAGACTTAAACCCCAACCTTTAAAGACACCACCACATTCATTCAGGCATCATTCCACACAGCACTGACAAGAGTGGTCGACACACATGCCAGACTGATCCCCCTCGGCAAAGGCCCACAACGTGTAGAGGATGGAGATCAAGTTGAGGAAGGTAGATGATTGTGTTACCAGCTTACTGTATTTACATCTAACTTCTCCCTCCCTTCCTTCTGTAAAGCTCCTTTCATGTAACCCCTTCCTTTCGTGAGACAGACAGACTCAGAGAGACAGAGACCGAGAGGGGGCAGGGGGTGGGGGAGAGAGGGGAGGAGGGTGGAGAGAGTGAGCGAGAGACAGAGAGACAGAAAAGGGAAGGAGTGGAAGGGGAGATTCATGGGTTTTTTTTGTTTTTGTTTTAATTCTCAGTTGTTCTGTTCCAATACCTCATAAGTCATATGGTTTCATTCAACTGCTGTGGCTTCCCTTTATAAAAATAATACTGCCTTCATCTGTCACTTTTCTGGCTAGATCACAAGAACTTGTACATTGATCATTGACTACTTATGAAAAAAAAGAAAAAAAGAAAAAGAAAGAAAACAAACCATGGAATTTCAATAATGTATTTGAACAATCACAGTTTGAGAAGTCAATTGTACACCACCCAATCATTCAAAACTTACATTAGATTAATCTAGAAAGCTGTAAAATATCGTATGTTAAAAAAGACAGACTTACATTACATTAGATTAATCTAGAAAGCTGTAAAATATCGTATGTTAAAAAAGACAGACTGACAATGTAAACCGAACTACTAATAGTACTATGTAAAATATCGTATGTTAAAAAAATGACAATGCAAACCTAACCACTGTATAAAATATCATAATTATGTTAAGAAGACTGACAATGTAAACATAATAAGTGCACATATCATGATGAAGTAGTCACAGATTTAAAGGTATACGATGTACATGCATGCAAACATTTCCAAAAAGTCATGATAATTGCAGAACACATGACATAGAATTTACTTTTAGATAAAACTGCTCAGTATGTATTTCATATAAAACTTACGCTCCAATGCTAAATTGTTACTTTTCTCAAAAGGCTGTACAAAATAAAAGTATCAATACTTTTCATTCTTTCCTTTTTTTGAAAACTGACCCCTTCACCACTGATCTTTACACCATAAAAAAGAGTTCTTCAAAATTAAACCATGCACTTGATAGCTTTTTAAAATCGCAAATGTGACTTGTAAGTATACCATCTGTCAATACTAAAAGAACATGATCAAACCGGAAACAGCATGTGGCTTCATGGTTATCCACCCTACAAGTAGTACAACTGACGAGTCAGACAAAACCTTGACCTTTCGACAGTTCGAGCAGGAGGGGACATGAGATGTCTTGAAGTCGTACACTGAGATTGATTTTAAAAAAAAGTCAATGGAAGGTACTGAAAAGTAAAATGAAGAGACGCCGAAAAAAAAAAAAAAAAAAAAAAAAGGACTGAGTACTCACCACTGAACAACCTAACGAAACGCAACATAAATGACTGTCACACGGTTTTGACACTCAGCTCTTCAGCAGGCCAGATAAGCACGCAGCAAAAGAAAGACATATCAAAAAGATGAAATGGACAAAACGTACACCTCAATGAGACGATAAACTGAGGTCCCAAGTGCAGCAGGCACTTAGCACATGTCAACGAACCCATATAAGCAAAAGGGTTGTCCCTGGCCAAATTCTGAAAAAAAATCCACTGTGTCTGTGCGCGTGCATGACTGAAGCCTGAAGGGATGACACAGGAAACAAATGATGAGCGCCCAAAGGCAGCTCTCAGCTGACTAGTTTCAGGTAGGCAACCTGTTTAAGCAAATGACTGTGTGTCTGTTAAGACTTTGGTCGAAGCACATGGTTGTTTCTCACAGAATCCACTCAACAAGACTCCTTGGTGGGGAGCAACGTTCTCTTCTCAGTCTGAATTTCACCAGGCTGTGGGGAAACACTCACTCAGGAGTCACTGGTCTGTATCTGCTTTTGGGTCTTGAAGAATCATGGGCAGAAATCTGTCATTATCTTATTTATTCATACATGTTCATATTTTCCTAACTGGCCTGGTTTTGGAAATTTTTTTTTTTTTTTGTTTGTTTTTTTGTGGGGGTGGGGGGATGTATCTACAGACTGGTCACAAATATTTGAATAAGTTTGAAAAAAAAAAAAAAAACCAACCCAAAAACGGTCATGTGTCCTTTTCAACATTTTTTGACAGGGATTTTTTTGGTTATCTTTTTTTTTCATCCATGTAATCCATACTTAAGAGCCAATGCAAAATTGTGCTGATGGTACTGAAATATCCATGCCAAACAAAGTACACTGTAGAGTTAAGTGATCCAAATTCATGCACTGTATCCACCAAACATGATAAATGATATAGAGACCTAAAACTGGTGACAATTAGCAAGGGTATATGATTCAGATCAAAGCAGATTTTGTGAAAAACATTGTTACTTGCTCAGTGTGTGTCTGTGTGTGTGTGTGTGTGTGTGTGTACACGCGCGCATGCACACATGCATGTAAGCATGTGCGTGCACGCACATGTACATGTGAGCATATGTGTGAGTATGTATCTGCATGTATATGTGCATGCATGCATGTCTGTGCGTGCGTGTGTGTGTAGTAGTAGTCTTCAGTTTAACGTCTTCCACTTTAAGTGATATTAGACGTGTGTGTGTATGTGTGCACATGCGAACGCACACATGCACACTTGTACAAATGTGTGCATGTGATTCCTTCCTGAATGGTTACTGCCGACTGTGATGAGAGTGAAAGGATGCCACACAACTACAAACCACAATGGTCTCCTTGACAGCAGCTGAGGAACACTGGAAAGAAACAGGACATCACATCAATCAGGTAAAACATCAAAAACCTGTCCAAAACAAACTGCATGTCCAGGAGGAAAAACTGGGAAGGTCCTAGGAATAATGGGAAAAGAACCATGACTTAAACAGACATGTGGGGTATGATTTAACCACCATCTACCGAATGGTGTCTGTAGCAGATGATAGAAGGTCCAAGCTGCCAGCAAGAATAGAACCACTTTGATGGAACAGGTCATCACAAGAATGACGCAAGTGAAAAGTGAGTCCATGGATTCCACAAAGGAAACAGTGTTGCTCCCGTTTCACGACGACTTACCCCCATGAAATAATTTGAACTTACGGATGTCAGCCAATCTTATTAAATCCAACTCTTACTATTCCAAATTCACACTGTGGTGGAATGAAATATCAGTCTGCATTCTGAAAAAGGTTCACCCATGTCTGGACTTCAACACCATACAGTGAGAGCGAGAGTTACTGGTAGTGAGCAATGACAGTAAACTGTAGCAGCTCTGCCCAAATGTGGTGGTGTGCATTGTTATGGTTCTAACCTGTGGCTCAACACTCTGCTTACATCCGAGACTGACATAAGCTTACAGTTAGGCCAACAGCAATGAGAGAACTGTATGATCAATGGTTTCTCCACTGCAATCAACTTCGTATTTTGTGAAGGACTACTACTCTCAAACCAGGAGGCAATAAAATCATACAGGCTCATAATGTTGCAGCTTTGGAGACCATCCCTAAAACCAACTTTCCTTAAACCCTCTTGGCCAAGAGAGTTGTGGGGATGTAACATGGGCAAGACACTCACCACAATGATCGTGAATTCTAGCCCAGATAGTCCGGGGGACAGCAGTGGCCTCCTCTGCTGTTCAGATGGTCATTGTCGGACACGACTGACTATCATACATACCTGAAGATGAGGAAGTTCCAGCAACGGCAGCGGCCATGCTGAGAGGAACCTGTGTGGGAAGGTCTGCCACCCTGTTGACAAAATGTTCATGTCTATGAGGATGGACACAACAACAAAGCCAACCAGTCAAGGCATGGGAAAATTGTCTGAGCTATGCTGACTGCTTGTTGCACCACCAGTAACTTTTTTCCTTTGCTTTTTCTGGTACCAAACTCCCTATACATTTGTATATATACAGTCTAGAATTATCCTTTTAATGATGAAATATTAATAGTAGTAATAATAATAATAAGTAACACTAATAACAATAACTATAAGAAGAAGAAAAAGAACAAAAACAACAACAATAATAATAATAAATTTTAATAACCCCCCAAACTACAGTGGAGTGATGGCCTAGAGGTAACGCGTCCGCCTAGGAAGCGAGAGAATCTGAGCACGCTGGCTCGAATCACGGCACAGCCGCCAATATTTTCTCCCCCTCCACTAGACCTTTAGTGGTGGTCTGGACGCTTGTCATTCGGATGAGATGATAAACCGAGGTCCCGTGTGCAGCATGCACTTAGCGCACGTAAAAGAACCCACGGCAACAAAAGGGTTGTTCCTGGCAAAATCCTGTAGAAAAGTCCACTTCGATAGGAAAAACAAATAAAACTGCATGCATGAAAAAATACAAAAAAATGGGTGGCGCTGTAGTGTAGCGATGCACTCTCCCTGGTGAGAGCAGCCTGAATTTCACACAGAAAAATATGTTGTGATAAAAAGAAATACAAATACAAATTCAAATAAATAATGATAATTGTCAGTGGATAATGTCAACATCAATTTGCTTATATAAATAGTTGTACTGTAGTGTATTCTACTGCACTGTATTGCATATTTAACTATGTATTGTATTATTCTTTTATCACAACAGATTTCTCTATGTGATATTCAGGCAACTCTCCACAGAGAGAGCATGTTATTACACTGAGAGTGCCACCTTTTTATTTTTGGTATTTTTTCTGCCTGCAAATTTGTTTGTTTTCCTATCTAAGTGGATTTTTCTACAAAATTTTGCCAGGTACAACCCTTTTTGCTGCCACGTTGTTGTTTTTTTTTGCTTTTTTTTATGTGCGCTATGTGCATGCTGCACACAGGACCTCAGTTTATCATCTCATCTGAATGACCAGACCACCACTTAAGGTCTAGCGGACGGGGAGAAAATACTGGTGACTGTGGGGTTCGAACCTGTGCAGTCAGATTCTCTCACTTCCAAGGCAGAGGCTTTACCACAAGGCCAACACTCCACTTGCAAGCCTACCCCTCTGTCTAAACTTATCCTATCTCTCCTAGTCTTTACATTTCATCATTTCATTGTACCACACAACACAGAATACAAAAAACAAAACAACCCCCCCCCAAAAAACTATCATACTCATTCATTTTCTTTTTTCCCCCCCTCTCAACAAAAACAACCTAAATCTCTCACACACACACAATCATCCCCCCCCCCCCAACAACCATCCAACCACCCAATCACAGCCCATAATCATCACCCACCAACACCTCCAGTCCAACCACCACCACCACCACACACACATTACACACATTTACATACACAATCATCTCCCCCCCCCACGGACCCCCCCCCCATACCCCCCAGAACAACCACCCCACTGCCCATGATCACCACCCATCAACCACTCCAGTCCAACCACCACCACCAGCACGACACCACCACCAACACGACACGACACCACCACCCCAAGCCCCCCACACCCCGCCCTGACCTGAAGTCGCCGGCCATGTGACTGAAGCGGCTGCGGGTGTTGAAGGTCTGCAGGGTGTGACTCTTCTTCAGGTGGTTGTTGAGGGCCTCCACGTTGCTGGCCTGGAAGTTGCACAGGTTGCAAGACAGCACGTTGGATGTGGGGTGCAGCTTCAGGTGGCGCTGCAGCTGGTCTGCTCGGTCAAAGCGCTTGTTGCACACCTGCGGGGACAAGGCCACCAACTCTTGTGTGCTTTGGTACCTGTATAGTGGATGTACCTGCAGGCCTTATGTTTTACTACCAAGTATTCTGGTCAGGCCAAAGTTACAAAGGATTAGGTTTTAAACTTCATTGTCCTGTCGCTTGAAATTACCGCCATTGGGGCAGTGAAATAACATCCAGTGTTTAGGGCTCTGCATGGGAAGGTGAAGACCAGTCGTCTCCCATTTTAATCCCCCCCCCACCCCCCCCACTTCCCCTTTTCAAAGTCCGGTTCCTCCCATTCACACATGGCTGGAGTGTGACTGCCATAGTGCCTCATCAAAAGTGAACCGACCTGGTGACAGTTTGAAATGTGTTACTGATAGCACACCTGCAGCACAATTCACTCCATGCATATGATATATATATATATATATATATATATACAGGCTTTATGTCAACTACCCCTGTTTTGGTCTGCCCACAGATTATAATCTGTCATAGATAGCATACCTGCTGCACAAGGCACCACATGATACATACCTGCTGGCCTTATGTCAACTACTGGTTCTTTGGTCTGTCCACAGGTCACAAACTTATCTGTTATTGATTGCGTACATGCTGCACAAGACGCCACATGTTGATGTTACATGGCTGGCCTTATGTCAACTACCGGTGTTTTGGTGTGGCCACAGACCTTAAACTATCTGACTGTTACTGATAGCATACCTACGGCACAAGGCACCACTCTGTGCATTTGATACATACCTGCTTGCCTTATAAATGTCAAATGCCAGTGTTTTGATGTGGCCAGATCAACCGTTAAAAAAAAGTGTTATTGAAAGCATACCTACGGCACAAGGCACCACTCTGTGCATTTGATACATACCTGCTTGCCTTATAAATGTCAAATGCCAGTGTTTTGATGTGGCCAGATCAACCGTTAAAAAAAAGTGTTATTGAAAGCATACCTACTGCACAAGGTGCCACTCTGTGCATTTGATACATATCTTCTTGCCTTATAAATGTCAAATGCCAGTGTTTTGATGTGGCCAGATCAACTGTTAGAAAAAGTACCATTGGTAGCATACCTCTAGCACAAGGCAGCAGTCTGTGCACATGATACGTGGATACATGCCGACTTTATGTCATCTAGATGTGTTTTTTGTGTGTGTGTCACTGTGTGTGTGTGTTGTTTTTTTAAAATTATCTGACAGACAATATTTCTGCTGGAAGCTTTAATCTGGAGGGTTTCATAGTAAATGAAAATCCCCAAATGAAAAGTTTCAAGCGTAACTTTTTTTTTCTATACCCACTTCTAACACGACCCCGTCCCCTTCCTGTTCTTCAACTTCCTGTATCTTGTAGCATGTATTCATTATCAGGATAACCAGAATGACTTCAGATGATCAACAACAACATTACTTTCATTTTCTATCATGTTTTCATAGTTGCTATTGTCAACATTGTGCAGAAAATCAAATAAAATTCTAGCCACCTTTTCTGTTCCATATGTCCTGCCAGCCATGTTGACAAACTCAACAGCTTTTTGCTTTACACAAGACACACACACAAAAACGTATTAAAAAAAAATATATATGTTTTATATAAGTAATATATCTGGTCAGAAGTGAAAGTTAAAGCAAATTAGACTAGACTGCACAGAAAATTTCATTAAAATGCCTTACACACACACACACACACACACACACACACACACACAGAGTACAGAATGGGCAGCTTATGCCAATCTCTGTGTTTAACTGATAGGCCTAGTTTGCATCAGTTTGACACGGTACATTATATGACACCAAACCCTGTGTTTACAGTATACTGAGATGCCAGCCCCTGTCAAGTGTTTATAGGAACAATCAGAAAATTTGCTAGGAACACTTTGAATTCGGTGGGAACACTCAGACTCCCAGCCACATCAGCAAACATACACACAGTACAACAAACATGAGTTCCCCAAAATGGATGGCACGATGCACAGATATTTTTCAGTGTACGTTTGGTGAAACTTCTGTTCCCGCCACTGCTTCTTTACAGCTGACACATCTGTGGCAGTGTTGTTTCCCTGGTCTTTCTTTGTCTTATTTCTCACAATCACATTCCACAGCTGACTTTTTCTGTTTCGAGCTGTTCGTTCCTTCCTTGCACTCCATAGCTTAATCCACTGGGCACAGACGCTGTCTGACCAAGACGCAACTTGATTTAACCATGTTCTCTCTTGTTTGGGCAATGATTAAGCTAACTGGTCCACTCAATGCTGTTTTGATTTGAACACCCACGTGTTCAGCTGAGCATCATCACATGAGACCAAGGTTAGTAGTGACTGCCCTGGCCACTTGATCGATATGTCAAGAGCGTTTAGGTAATGTTACGACAGGAAAGCAATGTGATCATGCTATGTAGCTGAAAATGAACTCATCAGAACAATTTTGACATTGGCATAACGCTGGAAGAAACTGCGATCAAGCCTAACAAAATGCGGCGAAATTGTAACAGTTGGCATCTCTGAGTACATCACAAGAAGAACAGAACATTCATCACAATTTCTTAAGATGATCATTCTTATTAGCTGGTTGTCTCCAAGGAAATGCTTGTATTTGAAGACACATAAAAGCATGAGAAGGAGAGGGGGAGAGAGAAGGGGGGGGGGGAGAGAGACAGAGACACAGAGAGAGAGAGAGAGAGAAGAAAATCCCATGCTGCTGACTTTAGGACTGCAAGGGATTTCATCAGTCAAATGGTACTTTTGTTGATGTGTTTTGAATCTGAGCTCATGCTGCGATCATAGAGCATCTTGAATAGTAGACTGGAGTACTAGAACTTCATCATGTGGTCAAATCATGGTGGAATCCTGTATGGATAATGGATATTAAGAAACAAACAAAACTGAAATATGTGTCTTGGGCTTTGTCACACACACTGACACAGCCAACAAATGAATGCAGTATGTAACACACACACACAAAGAGAAACTCACCTCACAATGGAAAGGCTTCATGTGCAGCAAGCGATGCTGAAACAGGTTGGACCTGGCAGCAAAGCGCTTGTCACACAAATTGCAGGAGTAGGGCTTGATGCCAAAGTGAATGTTCTGGTGCTCCAGCAAAATGTTCTTGTAGCCAAAGCGCCGGTGGCAGATGTTGCACTCAAAGGGTTTCTTTTTCTCATGCGTCAGCTGGATGTGGCGCGTGATGGCCGCCTTGGAGGCCACCGTTTTGCCACACAGCGAGCATACATAGTTGTCTCCCTGACGCATGTAGGAGATGGAGAGGGTGGCACCCCCACTACCCATGTCGCTGGTCTCCACAGCACCACCACTGCTGCCCCCGAACACTGGAGAGGGCTGCGGTGTGGACGGCCCACCGCTGGGCACGGGGGAGCCAGCTAGGGCTTGCAGGGTGCTGGAGCTGCCTCCAGGGCTCTGCCCTGTGGAGGCAAAGCGTGCATGATGGGCAGCTGCCGCGGCCAGCCCTGTCAAGGCTGAGTGAGACAGGAATCCGTCTTGAGGGGACTGGCTGACATAGTCATTGGCGTTGCTGACATGAGACATGTAGGAGGGGGACGTGAGTCCCGGGGGCCCATCGGAAGACGGGGAGAGCATGTTGCTGGCTTCATTGAGGGAGGTGTGGGGCAGCATCATGGCACTCATGTCTTTGTCCCCCATGCTGCCATCTGTGGTGTGGGTGTTGTGGGCGCTGTGGGTGTTGTGGCTTCCCATGTAGTCCGCCATGCTGGCTGCCCGTCAAATCTGGAGGCACAGCCCAGGTGGTTTGGTTTTCAAGTTCACCACAGAAAATGAGACATAGTAACATACACAACATGGATGACCAAAACATTAACAACTGCTTCCCACAACCCACCCATTTTCTCATTTCTAAAATAAAAGTTAAAGAAAAAGGAAACCAATCAATCAAACAATCAATATCTACAATGTATATACACACACACACACACACACACATATATATATATATATATATATATATATATATAGAGAGAGAGAGAGAGAGAGAGAGAGAGAGAGAGAGAGAGAGAGAGAGAGAGAGAGAGAGAGAGAGAGAGATTTTCTTAAGCCACAGTATGCTGCAAAAACTACCACGCATACATTTATATATAATTTTTTTCATTTTTTTTTTTTTCATTTTATTTTATAATCATTGATTAAATCGAAACACAAGAATGGCTGGACAGATAAAGCAAAAAGAGAAACACTGGGCAACAGAGAGAAAAGTCCAGAAATTGTTAACAGATTTCTATTCCGTCTGTCCATCAGTTTCGTTCGTTACCTATGCCTGAGCTTAAGAATGGTGTGGAAAAAGACCAGGGGTCCACTTGGTGCCTGGCACCTGAAAGTGATGGGCCAAAGAGGCAATCAAACTAAGCAAAGTGAGTGAAACGCAAAGACAAATTTGCATATGAAGGAGAAACAGAGGCTGGCACTGTTAGAAGAAGCTAGGCACTGCATGATGGCATGGACATTACACTGTCCATCTGAATCCCTGTGAGGCTGAATGCACAATCACATAACTGTGGTTAACTCTCTCCATACGAACGGCGAAAGAGACGACGTTAACAGCGTTTCACCCCAATTACCATCATCATAATATTACAAGCGGAAGGCTCTTATACTGAAGACGTGAATGTTGACAAAGAATACCACAATTCTGACGATGGAAGCTAAAGGTTGGGTCATTCAGACGCCCACTGGACATCCGAGGGGTCTGTGTAGAGGAGAAGAGAGGACTGGCCGTACTGAGTGAGTTAAATGACTCTGAATCACATTACTGAAGAACAACTTGTGGCAGATCTTGGCATCTCAGGAAGCCAAGTGACAAAATCTTATCCTTCTAAACTTAGCACTGACAAAACCCCCCCAAAAAAACCCTACCCCACCACCTATAAAATTTGCTCCTTTTACAAATTTTACAGACTTTTGATAATAAAAGGATGCCATAGCTTCTTGGGAGAACAGGAAGTGTTTGTGACTGGCCAGTTGTGAAATGTGCGGTGTTCTTTTCATGTGCCTTGAAGGCTTGGAGATTTTTTTCAGTGTACTTAGCTGATAGCAGAGAAGATAGTGGGCAGGAAGTTCCCTCTGGTAGTTTAATGGTGTCAGCAATGTAGTTTCCACCTATGGCTGTAGTTCAAATGTTTAAGTGGCAACATCCACAATTTCCACCCTCAAGACGGAATGAGTCGTGTTCACAGTAAGGCGTGGATGTTCACCCCGCCAGTCACACAGACGAGTGGAGGGGAAGAACTGTGGATATATTGCTGTTAATCTTTAAGCACTGTGACTACAGTTGATAACAATGTAATTGATAACCACTCATCAAATCACTCAGGTCAAATGATCACAAGTGATTGCTGTGGTGTCAATGTGACAAGCAGAAAGGTCTGTAAAAGATTTTTACATGACAATTCAGATAAATCAAAGCACATAATTCCAGAGTAGAAAATGGCAAACAGAAACGATGTTGCAGATATTTTTGTACGTTTCATACAATAACAAAAGGATTTATGTCATCTGTGAAATGGAGTTTTAAATAATTGGGTTTTTGAAATTTTATTTCAGTACAATAATGAAACTCTTAGATGTGTGTGTGTGTGTGTGTGTGTGTGTGTGTGTGTGTGTGCGCGCGCATGTTTGAGAGGTTCAACACGTCAATTCTGACACCAAAATAATTTATGCTTACGTGAAACAGAAATCCATGGAAATATGGTTATCATCAGTGCTGTATAAGCTGAAGCAGTAATCAGTTTGTAATGTTCACCTCTTTCCTCTTCAGCTCTTGCCTCTCTATTCATCCTGTTCTCTTTCCCCTCACTTATCTCGGTCTTTCAGCTGTACCTGTGTTCTTCAGATATTTTAGGGGTAAAAAAAAAGATTATTGGGTAAAAAAAAGAATTGGTTAAAAAAAAAAAAAAAAAAAAAAAAAAAAAAAAAAAATATATATATATATATATATATATATTATATATATATATATAATATAAAAAAACGTTCCTCCACACTGAGTCAGCGCCAGAAAGTATGACAAGGTTATGAGTAATTGTTTTAATGCAGCAAAACTAACAAACTGTATATGACAGTGATACACTTGTAAAAATTCATTAACTTTAAACTTATTGCCTGCTATAGTATCAGTATCCTGCAACAAAAGTGTGATGCATAAATGTGCTGGATAATTTCCAGTTCTATATTTTTGTTCTGCAAATATATATAACGTTCCCATAGAATGATAGATGATCCAGCTGTTACAAAGTTGAATAACTGTTCCAACAGTTGTAATATTTCATGATAAATAGTCAGATTACAAACTAGAAAGCACTCTGCTTACCCCTTCCAAAGCTAAGGGTTATCTGATTTTCTCTGCTATCCACAGTGGCAATTTAAAAAGAAGAAGAAAAAAAAGTATATTAATTATTATCTCCATGTCTGCAAATGAGAAAAAAAATCTTTGGAAACATCCCTGGATCTGGATCTGGATCAGCATCACAATATATTCCATTTCCATGATATTATTTCCAGTCAACCTTGAGTCTTGACCCACAGCCATTGCTTGCACAAAATTACAGATAAATTTGTCTGCAGCCCTTTAAATTACACACACACACACACACACACACACACACACACACACATACATACATACATACATACATACATATATATATATATATATATATATGCTGTTTTTTGTTGTTGTTTTTTAAATAAATGTTATCCTGTTGACAAACATTGCCCTATCTTCTAATAACCAAGAATCTTTTTTTTTTTTTTTTTTCTTTTTTCTTAAATCAAAGAAATTACTTGTAATCTAGTTGAATGACAAAGCAACCACCCAAGCCAACTAACTTCTTTGGCAGAGGTTATTTCTCTCTGCCCAAACATTCCTGGTCATCGGGATTGTCCGTTAAACAATGCTTTTGTATTGTGAAGATTCTGGATTGAGATTTGATTCAGGACTTTCTGAATCTACATAAATGCACCACAATCATATCATAGGTTAATAATAGCACTTTTGGCCTTTTTCTCTGAGGAAACCAACCAATCAGAACATTTGTGTGTGTGTGTGTGTTCTGTGTGTGTCCACCAGGCATAATTTTGAACAGATCCTCTACATTTCATTAATTTTGAAGACCAAGTTTCTCAAATGCAAAGTGAAAAAACAAGCTGAAACATCATGGTAGGAAACTTAAGTTAAAGTTTTGATACCAGCTAACCCAATGTATATACTACATGTACTAATAACTTGTTTTTTTTTTAAATTTCATTACCTAGTTTGAAATAACTTTACAAAATATCATACTAATCTATCCATATGGGTAATCTGTGGTGAAAAGCAGGGGATAACACTGACTGGGCTGAGTGAGCCAAGTAAAAAAAAAAAAAAAAAAAAAAGTTTTAGTTGAAACTATCTGCAGAAAAGTTACAGCAAAAAGTAAGGTTTAGTCATTTAAAAAAAAAAAAAAAAAAAAAGAAGAAAAAGCTGAAATCATTGATGAAAAAAGGCTGTTTGTAATTTTGACACAACCAAACCAATGTAGATTTTTCAATATACAGAATATCAACAACAACAAAAATTCTACACACACACACACATGTTTACATATATATATATATATATATATATATATATATATATATCCTCCACATTTTCAATAAATTATATTTATATATTCAGGGTTGTTAATTTCTTCTGTTTTTGAAGCCATAGTCACTAAAATTACCACTGTTTTAAAAGGAATCTTGTTAGTATATTTTCTATCTAATTTTCAAATAACAAGTATTGAAATAAAGTAATCTGATGATTTATTTCTCTTGTTAATGCTAGATATCAATACAAGCACAATGTCAACACTGTACACATTATCCCTTGTTTCTCTGCATTCAGGCCAGAAACGCCAAGAGAAAATCTGTAATTAACTCTTTACAAATGGATTTTGCACCACTTACTTAGTGACTAACCTGTTAATGACATTTTGAAAAAAAAATTCTATCAAATACTTTAGGAGCTGAGCTGATAATATAAACCATAATAATAAATGGTAAAGCCTTTACCGCACACACTCCTGCAAAATGTCTGCATGATTAAGGAAAATGAGCACAATATTGTAAGCTTAAGAAGAAAACAAAACACTGAAAAGCAATGAACAATAACCAGAAATCACATGTATCAAAGCATTACAAAGGAGCATGCATGTAACAAGTAAGAATGTGGAGGACTGAGGAAAACACAGAAATGTTCTGGCACCAAACACACACACTTAAATATACTTACAATTTACATGTATACATATACACTTACACACACACATTCACAAACACACAGTAAATCAATGTACAACCTAGAATCCACCAGATTCAACAAAACATTCAACAGCATAAATTGTTTTCTGCTGTTGTTTGTGGAACAGTGATTTGATGGACACTTCGTAAACAATCAAAGGGAGAGAAATCTATACTGTGGACATGATCTGACCTGAAGCATCATCTGCCAAAGATACCCAAGACACAAACACAACTGAGGGATTCTAAATCTTGATGACAAGTATGCAGAAAACATACCATCCAAGAAACTGTCTGAAAGAAGACATTGAATTCTTTGTCTGACGCATGATTTTGTATCTAATTTTAATGGAGGCGATACTGTCATTACTACACCTTTCTGGAAAACACTATGAATACAAATGGCATGATTTCGAACTCGTTGCTGTTCTCAATCGCTTACTCGAAAACCTGCTGCCACGCACTTGAATATTCTGCAGTTCAATAAATGTGATAATTCTGAAGGGAAAATAATATTTATTGACTAGCTTTTCAACGCGAATGCAAATATGCCCCAAAAGAGTCCGAATCAATACACTGTCCGTGTCGTATGTGTATTAGAATTGTGTATGTTAGTACGGTGATAATCAGATAACGAAACAAAGGAAACAACTTGTTACTCTTCAAATGCAAAGCATGAACGACACAGTGCCCAATTAACACATTGTGATTACAACGTCGAGTGCTGTTGTAGCTTCCTGCGCAAATGCTTTCAAACTGCATCACTTTAATCGCTTCCCTTGCATGATATGACTGCTTTTATCAATAAGGAATGCAGCTGCTATTCTTAAAGTGAAAAAGCCAGCGGTTCTAGAACAAGAATAAATTGCAAACCTGTAAATCTGACGCTATGTTTATTGCAGACATCTGCTTCTGCAGGGGAACTCACTCAAATCCGTTGTAAAACGCCCTCTGGCAATAAACAAGTAAGAAAAGATAACTGCGGCGATGCCTGACTTTCCACAGTTAGCTCCCTGGGAAGCCTTCAGTTTCGAGGCACACGGCAGATCAGTGGCTTGATTCATTGTTCATTCTACACTGGAGTGGTTTTCTGTTCTAATACAGCATTAATACCGCTAATGAAATCACGCATTAAAGAATCATCAATGCGGACGTAGGCCCACATTGCCCGGTTCTGTCCCATCATGTTCATGGCTTCGGTGACATGACCTTTTCCGACACCACCTTTTGATATGCCCGTACACTGACAAAAATGATGATTGTGTGAAGTAATTCGGCGGCAACACTGTGACAGGACAGTATGAGAATGTGAGAGCGTGCTTACGTATATGCATGCATGTCATGAAAGCTGGCGCGCGCGTCAGTGTGTGTGTCAGTGTTGTGTGTGTCCGGTGTGAGTGCACGGTGGGTGTGTGTGCGTGTGTGTGTGTGTGTGTGTGTGTGTGTGTGTGTGTGTGTGTGTGTGTGTGTGTGTGTGTGTGTGTGTGTGACGGTGTGTGTGTGTGTGTGGCGGTGTGTGTGTGTGTGTGTGTGTGTGTGTGTGTGTGTGTGTGTGTGTGTGTGTGTTGCGTGCGTGTGTGTGAGTGCTTTTTTGCGTGCGCGCACACTGACAACACACACACGTGACGGCACACACACACACACACACACACACACACACACACTCACACACTCACTACACTGATGGAGACAAGGAGATGGGACACGATTTCTTTTATAAAGAATAGAGATGCGGGGAGGGAAAAGCCGGAGATTGATGTATCTCAATCATCACCTCTCCAATTTTTTTTTTTTTTTAATCCTTTAAGCAGTGTAGTACAAAAAAAAGTAAATAAATAAATTTTAAAAAATCCCCCCTCGCCCCCAAACAAACGTTTTGGCATCATAGGATATTCTTTGGATAAACATAAAACAATGCTTTTTTTTCAAGGGAGGGAAGCAAAAAGTCATGTTGCACAACCACTGACGACGGTAAGATAAGATAAGATAAGATAAGATAAGATAAGATAAGAATAACTTTATTATCTCCAACTGGAGAAATTTGGTCAGGTGCATTATCACAACATAGACAAGTAAACAACATGGGGACCATAACTGTAAAAGCCAACAACAGCCCCAACAAATATTACGAAGATACAAATGTAAAAAATATCACGTACATCGTTTCATACATACATCCACACACTGCAGGTAATAACTAGTATTCTTAATGTAAAAACAGAAAGAATTAAGAAACATTATTTGAATATAATTATAAACATAGCCTACTATACTGCACATTGATTATAATAGACAGATAAGATAAGAATAAAGATGAATTACTGTCACTGATGCTTTGTTTTCATGTATGCATGTATAAACAAATGTGTTTTACTTCCCTTGCCGCGCCTTGCTTTCATACATCAGTCCCTTTAACTGTGTTTTCGGGATCAGTCCCCTCAACTGTGCTTTGCTTTTGAATATCAGCGGCCCCCTAGTTGTCAGTGCTTTGTTTTCATACATCAGTATCAGTAGCTCAGGGAGGCGGTCACCGCGTTCGGTCAAATCCATATACGCTACACCACATCTGCCAAGCGGATGCCTCGTGACCAGCAGCGTAACCCAACGCTCTTAGTCAGGCCTTGAGAAAAACAACAACAACAACAAACGAAGAAAAAAAAAAGAGAAGATAAATACATAAAATTGCTACTACTACTACTACTACTACTACTAATATTTATAAGGTGCAAAATCTTGATGAAGTCAACTCTAAGCGCACAAAAAAAAGAAAAAAAAAGACAACAATGATGATAAATAAGCAAATAAATGTAAAACATGCAGACACACATTCATCATACATACACACACACACTCATAACAGATATGCAACAAACATGCAGTTTCACAGATATGAAAGCACAATCAAATACACATAAACGTACATGAGCCCCAACATACATCAGCCCCCTTAACTGTGCTTTGCTTCCAGACATCAGTCCCCTCAACTGTGCTTTGTTTTTATACATCAGACCTCTCAACTGTGCTTTGCTTCCAGACATCAGTCCCCTCAACTGTGCTTTGTTTTTATACATCAGACCTCTCAACTGTGCTTTGTTTCCATACATCTGTCCTCTCAACTGTGCTTTGTTTTCATACATCAGTCCTCTAAACTGTGCTTTGTTTTCATACATCAGTCTCCTCGACTGTGCTTTGTTTTCATACATCAGTCTCCTCGACTGTGCTTTGTTTTCATACATCAGTCTCCTCGACTGCTTTGTTTTCATACATCAGTTCTCTCAACTGTGCTTTGCTTCCATACATCAGTCCCCTTAACTGTGCTTTGTTTTCATACATCAGTCCCCTTGGCTGTGCTTTGTTTTCATACATCAGTCCTCTCAACTGTGCTTTGTTTTTATACATCAGACCTCTCAACTGTGCTTTGCTTTCATATATCAGTCCTCTCAACTGTGCTTTGTTTTCATACACCAGTCCCCTCGACTGTGCTATGTTTTCATACATCAGTCCTCTCAACTGTGCTTTGTTTTCATACATCAGTCCCCTCAACTGTGCTTTGCTTCCATACATCAGTCCCCTTAACTGTACTTTGTTTTCATACATCAGTCCCCTTGGCTGTGCTTTTTTTCATACATCAGTCCTCTCAACTGTGCTTTGTTTTCATACATCAGTTCCCTTAACTGTGCTTTGTTTTCATACATCAGTCCTCTCAACTGTGCTTTGTTTTCATACATCAGTCCCCTCGACTGTGCTTTGTTTTCATACATCAGTCCTCTCAACTGTGCTTTGTTTTCATACATCAGTCCCCTCGACTGTGCTTTGTTTCCACACATCAGTCCTCTCAACTGCGCTTTGTTTTCATACATCAGTCCCCTCAACTGTGCTTTGCTTCCATACATCAGTCCCCTTAACTGTGCTTTGTTTTCATACATCAGTCCCCTTGGCTGTGCTTTGTTTTCATACATCAGTCCTCTCAACTGTGCTTTGTTTTCATACATCAGTTCCCTTAACTGTGCTTTGTTTTCATACATCAGTCCTCTCAACTGTGCTTTGCTTTCATACATCAGTCCCCTTAACTGTGCTTTGCTTTCATACATCAGTCCTCTCAACTGTGCTTTGTTTTCATACATCAGTTCTCTCAACTGTGCTTTGCTTTCATACATCAGACCTCTCAACTGTGCTTTGCTTTCATATATCAGTCCCCTTAACTGTGCTTTGTTTTCCTACATCAGTCCTCTCAACTGTGCTTTGTTTTCATACACCAGTCCCCTCGACTGTGCTATGTTTTCATACATCAGTCCCCTCAACTGTGCTTTGCTTCCATACATCAGTCCCCTTAACTGTGCTTTGTTTTCATACATCAGTCCCCTTGGCTGTGCTTTGTTTTCATACATCAGTCCTCTCAACTGTGCTTTGTTTTCATACATCAGTTCCCTTAACTGTGCTTTGCTTTCATACATCAGTCCTCTCAACTGTGCTTTGCTTTCATATATCAGTCCCCTTAACTGTGCTTTGTTTTCCTACATCAGTCCTCTCAACTGTGCTTTGTTTTCATACATCAGTCCCCTCGACTGTGCTTTGTTTCCACACATCAGTCCTCTCAACTGCGCTTTGTTTTCATACATCAGTCCCCTCGACTGTGCTTTGTTTCTGTATATCAGTCCTCTCAACTGTGCTTTGTTTTCATGCATCAGTCCCCTTGGCTGTGCTTTGTTTCCATACATCAGTCCTCTTAACTGTGCTTTGTTTTCATACATCAGTCCCCTTGGCTGTGCTTTGTTTTCATACATCAGTCCTCTCAACTGCGCTTTGTTTCCATACATCAGTCCTCTCAACTGTGCTTTGTTTTCATACATCAGTCCCCTCAACTGTGCTTTGCTTTCATACATCAGTCCTCTCAACTGTGCTTTGTTTTCATACATCAGTCCTCTCAACTGTGCTTTGTTTTCATACATCAGTTCCATTAACTGTGCTTTGCTTTCATACATCAGTCCTCTCAACTGTGCTTTGTTTTCATAAATCAGTTCCATTAACTGTGCTTTGCTTTCATAGATCAGTCCTCTCAACTGTGCTTTGCTTTCATACATCAGTCCACTTAACTGTGATTTGCTTTCATACACCTGTCCACTTAACTGTGCTTTGTTTTAACTATGATACATCAGTCCCCTTAAGTGTGCTTTGCTCAGTCCCCTTCGGTGTGCTTTAATCGGTCTCCTTATGTGCGCTTTGCTTTGATATACAGCAGTAGTTCTTCACTTCCATACACATTTCTTTTCCTTGCGGCGGCAAAATGTTTGGGTCATTTTTATGCAAATTATTTTTAATAAGAATCAATCAATCACTTTCAATAGCTTTCATTCGGCCAAAACTACCAGAGAAAAGCTAAGTAAATTTTTCTTTTTTCTTTTTTTTGTTAGTTGTTGCTCTTGACGGTTACGAAACGGTTAATCAGGTTTCGAACAGGCAAAAGGTCTGACGGCGCAAGAATCAGACCAGTAGAGGGGCAGTAATGGTAAATTCAGAGTGAAAATCTGTTTTGCAAAAATTGCTTCCCTTGAGTAGATTGCAGCTGATTCTGCTCCAAGAACATAATTGATTCCGACAGTTCCTCTTCTTCAGCCATGCTTGAAGCATCACAACAGCACATGTCTTCAGGAGCCATGACGACGGCATTTTAGGAACAGCACGTTCTGAGCGGCGGCCAAGTGGTGATATGTCCAACGAGGAAGCCAGTGTCCACAGGTTTGAGTTCAGTTCCCATAATTATGTGGACTGGAAATTTGAACTCCCTCCACGCTCCACAAGACCTTAAGTGGTGGTCTGGGCGCTAGTCTTTTGGAACAGACGCTAAACTGAAATCCCAATAATGGAGCATGCATTTAACGCAGGTAAAGGAACCCATGACAACAAAAGGGTTATCCATAAAAAAAGGGATTGTTATAACAAAGCAGAACGGGAAGGGGGGGGGGGGGAGGTGGAGGGGGGGGGGGGATTATGCTTCCTGTCTAGGCGTCAACTTTCCTCCGTTATTTATCAATACTTATTGTCAATTTGATTGTATGTCTTCGATGTCTTTGTATCACGATTCCTCTGATGAAAAAGGGAATCCACATACTCACACCAGAGCAAACTCAATTTCAGACAACTCGAAACTCATAAAGAAAAAAAATAGTTAAGGTATTCACTGAAATTGTCTATGAAATCGCGGCTGCTGTTACATGACCTGCACGCAACTGAGGGGGGAAGGAAGAAAGAAAGAAAAAAAAAGGAAGAAAAAGAAGTATGAATGGCGCTGTACTATGGCAATGGACTCTCCTTGGAAAGAGAATCCCGATTTCACACAGATAAATCTGTTGTGGAAAAAAAAAGACACAACACAATACAAAGTCCAAAACATATTATTGTTTTTTTTTGTTTGTTTTTTATTTTGAGTGTGTGTGTGTGTGTGTGTGTGTGTGTGTGTGTGTGTGTGTGTGTGTGTGTGTGACGGTGTGTGTGTGTGTGTGTGTGTGTGTGTGTGTGTGTGTGTGTGTGTGTGTGTGTTTTGCGTGCGTGTGTGTGAGTGCTTTTTTGCGTGCGCGCACACACAACACACACACGTGACAGCACACACACACACACACACACACACACACACACACACACTCACACACACACTACGGCACTGATGGAGACAAGGAGACTGATGGGACACGATTTCTTTTATACAGAATAGAGATGCGGGGAGGGACGGAGGGGGGAAGAAAAGCCGGAGAGTGATGTATCTCAATCATCACCTCTCCAATTTTTTAATCCTTTAAGCAGTGTAGTAAAAAAAAATAAATAAAAAAAGACCCCCTCGCCCCCAAACAAACGTTTTGGCATCATAGGATATTCTTTGGATAAACATAAAACAATGCTTTTTTTTTTTTCAAGGGAGGGAAGCAAAAAGTCATGTTGCACAACCACTGACGACGGTACTGTCACTGATGCTTTGTTTTCATGTATGCATGTATAAACAAATGTGTTTTACTTCCCTTGCCGCGCCTTGCTTTCATACATCAGTTTTCGGGATCAGTCCCCTCAACTGTGCTTTGCTTTTGAATATCAGCGGCCCCCTAGTTGTCAGTGCTTTGTTTTCATACATCAGTATCAGTAGCTCAGGGAGGCGGTCACCGCGTTCGGTCAAATCCATATACGCTACACCACATCTGCCAAGCGGATGCCTCGTGACCAGCAGCGTAACCCAACGCTCTTAGTCAGGCCTTGAGAAAAACAACAACAACAAACGAAGAAAAAAAAGAAGATAAATACATAAAAATGCTACTACTACTACTACTAATATTTATAAGGTGCAAAATCTTGATGAAGTCAACTCTAAGCGCACAAAAAAAGAAAAACAAAAAAGAAAAAGACAACAATGATGATAAATAAGCAAATAAATGTAAAACACGCAGACACACATTCATCACACATACACACACACACACTCATAACAGATATGCAACAAACATGCAGTTTCACAGATATGAAAGCACAATCAAATACACATAAACGTACATGAGCCCCAACATACATCAGCCCCCTTAACTGTGCTTTGCTTCCAGACATCAGTCCCCTCAACTGTGCTTTGTTTTTATACATCAGACCTCTCAACTGTGCTTTGCTTCCAGACATCAGTCCCCTCAACTGTGCTTTGTTTTTATACATCAGACCTCTCAACTGTGCTTTGTTTCCATACATCAGTCCTCTCAACTGTGCTTTGTTTTCATACGTCAGTCCTCTAAACTGTGCTTTGTTTTCATACATCAGTTCTCTCAACTGTGCTTTGTTTTCATACATCAGTCCCCTTGGCTGTGCTTTGTTTCCATACATCAGTCCCCTCAACTGTGCTTTGTTTTCATACATCAGTCCCCTCAACTGTGCTTTGCTTCCATACATCAGTCCCCTTAACTGTGCTTTGTTTTCATACATCAGTCCCCTCGACTGTGCTTTGTTTTCATACATCAGTCCTCTCAACTGTGCTTTGTTTTCATACATCAGTTCCCTTAACTGTGCTTTGCTTTCATACATCAGTCCTCTCAACTGTGCTTTGCTTTCATATATCAGTCCCCTTAACTGTGCTTTGTTTTCATACATCAGTCCTCTCAACTGTGCTTTGTTTTCATACATCAGTCCCCTCGACTGTGCTTTGTTTCCACACATCAGTCCTCTCAACTGCGCTTTGTTTTCATACATCAGTCCCCTCGACTGTGCTTTGTTTCTGTATATCAGTCCTCTCAACTGTGCTTTGTTTTCATGCATCAGTCCCCTTGGCTGTGCTTTGTTTCCATACATCAGTCCTCTTAACTGTGCTTTGTTTTCATACATCAGTCCCCTTGGCTGTGCTTTGTTTTCATACATCAGTCCTCTCAACTGCGCTTTGTTTCCATACATCAGTCCTCTCAACTGTGCTTTGTTTTCATACATCAGTCCCCTCAACTGTGCTTTGCTTCCATACATCAGTCCTCTCAACTGTGCTTTGCTTTCATACATCAGTCCTCTCAACTGTGCTTTGTTTTCATACATCAGTTCCATTAACTGTGCTTTGCTTTCATATATCAGTCCCCTTAACTGTGCTTTGTTTTCCTACATCAGTCCTCTCAACTGTGCTTTGCTTTCATACATCAGTCCCCTTAACCGTGATTTGCTTTCATACACCTGTCCACTTAACTGTGCTTTGTTTTAACTATGATACATCAGTCCCCTTAAGTGTGCTTTGCTCAGTCCCCTTCGATGTGCTTTAAATCGGTCTCCTTATGTGCGCTTTGCTTTGATATACAGCAGTCGTACTTCACTTCCATACACATTTCTTTTCCTTGCGGCGGCAAAATGTTTGGGTCATTTTTATGCAAATTTTTTTTTTTAATAAGAATCAATCAATCACTTTCAATAGCTTTCATTCGGCCAAAACTACCAGAGAAAAGCTAAGTAAATTTTTTTTTTTTCTTTTTTTTTTTTTTGTTAGTTGTTGCTCTTGACGGTTACGAAACGGTTAATCAGGTTTCGAACAGGCAAAAGGTCTGACGGCGCAAGAATCAGACCAGTAGAGGGGCAGTAATTGTAAATTCAGAGTGAAAATCTGTTTTGCAAAAATTGCTTCCCTTGAGTAGATTGCAGCTCATTCTGCTCCCAGAACAAAATTGATTCCGACAGTTTCTCTTCTTCAGCCATGCTTTAAGCATCACAACAGCACATGTCTTCAGGAGCCATGACGACGGCATTTTAGGAACAGCACGTTCTGAGCGGCGGCCAAGTGGTGATATGTCCAGCGAGGAAGCCAGTGTCCACAGGTTTGAGTTCAGTTCCCATAATTATGTGGACCGGAAATTTGTACTCCCTCCACGCTCCATAAGACCTTAAGTGGTGGTCTAGGCGCTAGTCTTTTGGAACAGATGCTAAACTGAGATCCCAATAATGGAGCATGCATTTAACGCAGGTAAAGGAACCCATGACAACAAAAGGGTTATCCATAAAAAAAGGGATTGTTATAACAAAGCAGAACGGGAAGGGGGGGGGGGGGGGGGGGGGGGGGGGGGGGGGGGGGGGGGGGTATGCTTCCTGTCTAGGCGTCAACTTTCCTCCGTTATTTTCTAAACTTTTCTTTTCAATGATCAATACTTATTGTCAATTTGATTGTATGT
>NC_134886.1:20845458-20930458 GCF_041734735.1 Babylonia areolata | reverse complement strand
GCACAGTCCAGTCCAGTCCAGCACAGCACAGCACAGCACAGCACAATACAGTCCAGCACAGCACAGCACAGCCCAGCACAGCACAGTCCAGCCTAGCACAGCACAACACAGTCCAGCACAGCACAACACAGTCCAGCACAGCACAACACAGTCCAGCAGAGGACAGTACAGCACAACACAGCACAACACAGTCCAGCACAGCTCAGCCCAGCCCAGCCCAGCATAGCACAGTACAGCACAGTCCTGCACAGCACAGTCCTGCACAGTACAGTACAGCACAGCACAGCCCAGCACAGCACAGCACAGTACAGCACAGTCCAGTAGTCCAGCACAGTACAGCACAGTCCTGCACAGCACAGCACAGCACAACACAGCCCAGTACAGCACAGCACAACACAGTCCAGCGCAGCACAACACAGTCCAGCGCAGCACAACACAGTCCAGCACAGCACAGCACAGTCCAGCACAGCACAGCTAAACACAGTCCAGCACTGCTAAACACAGTCCAGCACAACACAGCACAGTCCAGCACAGCACAGTCCAGCACAGCACAGCACAGCACAACACAGTCCAGCACAGCACAGCAGAACACAGTCCAGCACAGCACAGCACAGCACAACACAGTCTAGCACAGCACAGCACAGTCCAGCACAGCACAGCACAACACAGTCCAACACAGTACAGCACAACACAGTCCAGCCCAGCCCAGTAAGCACAGCACAGCACAGCACAACACAGTCCAGCACAGCACAGCACAGTACAGCACAGGACAGTACAGCACAGTCCAGCACAGCCCAGTCAAGCACAGCACAGTACAGCACAGCACAACACAGCACAGCACAGCACAGCACAGCACAACACAACACAGCACAGTCCAGTCCAGTCCGGCACAGCACAGCACAGCACAGCACAATACAGTCCAGCACAGTACAGCACAGCACAGCACAGCACGGCACAGCCCAGTACAGCACAAGATGTCTGGTCTTTATTGCTGTGTGTAAAGAACAATCCAGCACTGCAGCAAGGACCCCAACCAGTGTTGAAGCTCCCCCCACATGGCCTCCGAACCCTCCTCGACGATCTACAGGATGAAAAGCAATGACAGCCTGCAGAACTACCTCCACGTCACCCATCCCATCACCCTGACCTGGCAGGAAATCTCTATGTTCGTCAAGAACTCGCGGTCCGCGTCATCCCACCAATGTGAATCCTGCCCATCTACCCCCGACACCCTGTGCAGACAGGAGGCACACGTGGAAGCCAGCACTGCCAGCGATGTGGACAATATGGAGAAAAGGCTGGGGATAGAGAAGAACCTTGCAGCTGGAAGTGGATGGAACTGCCAGCCTTTTCAAACTCCGTGTCACGGCCAAGAGACAGCCACAACATCCACAGCCCAGGACAGCGTAGCTGGGAACGAAGCATACGCAGGCGAAATAACGGTCATGACAGGCGTTGACGAGTGTTGTACAGATTTAGGGCAGAGCAACAACAGTGAGAACCCACGCCCAAACAAGATTTCCACAGGCTTGGACGAAGTTTATACAGAGGGTATAACTGAGACCCACACCGACGAGAACGAGGCCTTCACAGGCAAAGACGAAGTCAAGACACACACAAAATTTTTCTTCGAAGTGAAGTACGACTTTCCGTCAGACTCTGACATAGAGACGAAACCAAGTCAGTCTCCGCCTGGTCGGGAGACGTGGGACAGGAGCAAGAAGGAAGATATGATATGTCATCTCATGGAGCGAACGCGTCGGTCTTCAACCCAGTGGAAACGTATCCTGAAAGGAGTCGTTGGCATGGCAGAACAAGGTCAGTGTGTGTGTGTGTGTGTGTGTGTGTGTGTGTGTGTGTGTGTGTGTGTGTGTGTTTGGCAGGGGTGAGGGTGAATGTGAAAGAAAACAGTTCAAGAAACAGTGTGGTAGGATGGCTCCTGAACTGTATATGGCTTCTTCTTCTTTTTCTTCCTCTCCATGGTATTCCATTTCTGTTGAATTAATCAGTCAAACATCCCCGTTTGGGAGACTGTGTTGGACAGGGACTGAATATAAAGTCTGAATATGGATTCTTCCTCGCAGAAACGATGACACTTGGCTGCAGGCACAGACTCAGGCGTTACTGTGATGTCCAGATTTTGTCAGGCTTTGGGTTCAGGTGGCTGCTGATTCAGGGCCCCGATCCAAAACCACCGTTGACAGTCTTGTTTGCTATTGTAAAAGGTGTGTTGAGGACAGTGCCAAAATGAGTTATGAAAAAAAACAGACAAAAAAACGCCAGAACGGCTTTCCGCTCATTGAATATGGCCATATAACACATTCTGAGTTTCTACTGAAGTTAGAAATAACAACAGTGTTACACGTATTAAAGTTGGTCACATAAATTGATGAAACGTTGAATTTCAGTAGGAAAGGTTACCGGTGCTGAAGAAGTGCATTGATTGAAGAGGTGCGTGCCCCCCACCCAACCCTCCCACCCCCGTCCCTCCTCCTCCACCCCTCCAACACACACACACACACCCTCCCAACACACACAATCCACCTCATGAACGTTTTTTTTTTGCTCATTGAATATGGCGATATACTACATTTTGGGTTTCCACTGAAGCCGATAATGACCGTGGCGATCGTATTAAAGTTAGGCACATGAAACTTTAAATTTCAGTTGGACAGGTTACCAGTAGAGAAGTACAGGGAGACAACCACCCACACCCCCCAAAAACCCCAAAACAACAACAAAAAAACAACAACCAACCAAACACCCAAAACAAAACAAAACAAACAAACAAACAAAAAACCCCAACAACTCAGGAACGGTGTTTCGCTCGTTGAGTATGGCCATAATGACACATTTTTGAGTTTCTATTGAAGTCAGTAATGATATCTGTGATCCTATTTATGTTGGCCACACGAATCCTTGAATTTCAGTTGATAAGGTTACCGGTTGAGAAGAGCAGGGATTGAAGAGATGTCACAAAAAAAAGGGAAAAAAAAAAGAGAAAAAAGAAAATAAAAAAAGGCTTCGCATGGTGTCAACGGTAAAGGTACAATAAATCCCGAGTGAGTCCAAATAGATATTCGCTTCCTTACGCTCTGGATAACTGCTTTATACCACAACACATAACAGCTCGGTGTCTGTGTATGCAACTCTTTAAAATTAAAAATTAAAAATTTTTTTTTTTTTTTACACTGCTTCTAGCAAAATAAATGCGCTCATGTTAAGGACAGATGCTCTGAGGAGGATGTATATGGTAGGTGACATGGTCAACGGATGAGAGTGTGTACTCGTACAAGTCCTGCTCACTGTGGAGGTAATGTATCTTCACATTCCAAAGATTGTTCGGTTCTGCATGGTTCAGGGAGGCGAGGACCGACAATTAGCCCTGGAAGGGATGGGCGCAATAGCCGAGTGGTTAAAGCGTTGGACTTTCAATATTAGAGTCCCGGGTTCGAATCTCAGTAACGGCGCCTGGCGGGTAAAGGGTGGAGATTTTTCCGATCTCCCAGGTCAACATATGTGCAGACCTGCTTGTGCCTGAACCCCCTTGCATCTCCCCGAAAACGGAGTATGGCTGCCTACATGGCGGGGTAAAAACGGTCATACACGTAAAAGTCCACTCGTGTACATACGAGTGAACGTGGGAGCTGCAGCCCACGAACGAAGAAGAAGAAGAAGAAGAAGAAGCCCTGGAAAGGAGTCAGCCTTCTACAAGGTCCACCGATGCAGCAGCTTTGGGCTACCATGACTCGGGAAGTCTCAACGGCTTTATGAGGCTGGTGTCGCCTGTGTTAAAGAATCTACAACGATAGTACAAGCAAAGACCACTTCGGGTGGTGGCACAGCACTCACAGTGCCCTTGTCTAACCTGCAGGATAGATACGTTATTTTTGGGCAAGGTGGATGAGACCAGCCCTTTCCGGCCTCTGAACACAGTCTGGAGTCTATGGGTCTGTGGATCCACGATGTCCAATCATCGTTGCAGATGCTGAGGGAGGCAGAGAATAAAACAGCCACCTCGACGTTTTTCCACCACTTCATTCATATCTATCTCAGAACGTCTACACTGTTGGCGCCGGAATAAAACAAAAACAAAAAAAACAAAAACAGTCGTTACGCTGCTGGTCAGGCATCTGCTTGGCAGATGTGGTGTAGCGTATATGGATTTGACCGAACGCAGTGACGCCTCCTTGAGCTACTGATACTGATACTTATACAAAAACAGTGCTGCACAAAATAAATTTTTTTGGTGTATGTAGGCTTCTTGTCTTCATCAGTTGCTGCTACCAAACTAAGGAAATGGTTCGTTCTTTTGACAGACTTGCCGGGCGATTTCAACTATCATACCTTTGTGGCAGTGGTCATTTTTTAGCCCTAGGAAGGAGAAAAATATATGTTTCACATCTACTGACTGTAAGTATACCTCCAAGAAGGGAAATTGTTCGTTATCATATTATGATTAATTAACGGGTGTTCGATTCCTCATTGAGGCTGCGATGGTCAGCGTGGAAGCAGTCAACTGAATAACAGTTTTGACTCTGGTGGTGGCTTTAGACATGACTCGTCCATCGTGGCTCCTTTTAGTAAAAACAAACAAACAAAAAAGCAAAACAAAAAAACCCAAACAAACAAACAAACAAACCCCCCCCCCCAAAAAAAACACAAACAAACAACAAAACACCTGGGATATTCTGGGTTGAAAAGTCCAGTTATTCTGCAGTCTGAGGATGTTGTGGATATCCAAACCAACATCATTTTCAACATGGAAATAAAAACCAACATCATTTTCAACGAAGAAATCCAAACCAACCTCATTTTCAACACAGAAACCCAAACCAACATCATTTTCAACACGGAAATAAAAACCAACATCATTTTTGACGTGGAAATCCAAACCAACATCATTTTCAACATGGTAATCAAGACCAACATCATTTTCAACATAGAAATCCAAACCAACATCATTTTCAACATGGAAATAAAATTCAACATCATTTTCAACATAGAAATCCAAACCAACATCATTTTCAACATGGAAATAAAAACCAACATCATTTTTAACATAGAAATCCAAACCAGCATCATTTCAACATAGAAATCCAAACCAACATCATTTCAACATAGAAATCCAAACCAACATCATTCTTTTAACATAGAAATCCAAACGACCATCATTTTCAACATAGAAATCCAAAACAACATAATTTCCAACATAGAAATCCAAACCAACATCATTTTCAACATAGAAATCCAAACCAACATCATTTTAAGACTCTACTACTTTAAAAAAAAAAAAAGAAAAAAAAAAGCGTCCAGTTGTTTGAGGTTAGTTGGTTCGCCAGCCCGCCGCTGACATGGGGAGAATGAATCAATGAATGGACAGGAACCTTACTGGCAGTGCTCGGTGCCAGCGGGTCAGGGAAAACGGCGCTGCTGAAGGTGCTGGCGGGCAGAAGCATTGCTGGCAGCCACGTGTCAGGGACGGTTCGGGCCAACGGGGTGCCCGTCAAGGGCAGGATCCAGCAGCTGTGTGCCTACGTCCCTCGGCACCGAGTCTTTCTGGCCAACCTGACTGTGAAGGAAACCTTGGCTTTCAGGGTGAGAGACGGGCAGACAGAAAGACAGACAGACAGTCAGACAGACTGACACGCTCACGGTGACACAGACACACGCACATAGACACTGACGCACATACAGAGTGACACTGACACACACACATACACACACGCACACACACACACACACACACACACACAGACACACAGGCACTCGCACACACACACACACACACACGCACACACAGATCGTACATTTGGAACACTTTTCCAACATCACACACACACACACACACACACACACAGAGCTCCCCCCCCATCACGCACGCACGCACGCACACACACACACACTCACACACACACACACAGAGACTCCCCCCACACACACTCACGCACGCACGCAGGCACGCACACACACATACCTGGTATATTTTAGAACACGTTTCGTAAATCTGATATTATTGTCGGACATTTGCATGTTCGTGGTATTACGGTAAAATCAGTCTAAAATTGACATCGCAAGTGTGTGGTGTGTGTGTGTGTGTGTGTGTGTGTGTGTGTGTGTGTGAGAGAGAGAGAGAGAGAGGAATGTAACTTGTCGCAAAGAAACTGCAAATAGAAAGCGAAGACAATATACATGTACAGGAAAAAAAAGGAACAAAGAATAAATGAACAAATACATAAATGAGTGAATGAATGAATAGATAAATAAAAGCTCGACCAAAACAACAACAAAAACAATAGCAACAACAACAACAACAACAACAACAAAAAGCAAAGAAAAAGACACACAAGACACCGATGTTTATTCCTTTTCAAGGCCTGACTAAGCGCGTTGGGTTACGCTGCTGGTCAGGCATCTGCTTGGCAGATGTGGTGTAGCGTATAATTTTGGGTTTGTCCGAACGCAGTGACGCCTCCTTGAGCTACTGAAACTGAAACTGAACTGAAACCATTGCAGGCCTCTCTGGAGCTGACCAACAGCAACGAAAGGGAAAGAGCCAGCATTCTGATGGACATCCTCAACGACCTGAAGCTGACCAAAGCTGCCGACACCCTTGTGGGTTCTCCAGGTACACCTACGTCTCCTGCGTCCTGTAGCTCAGAACTTATTTCATCGTCAGGGGAGCGTTGGCCAAGAGGTAACGCGTCCGCCTAGGGAGCGAGATAATTTGAGAGCACAGATTCGAATCCTGTTGTCGCTAGTATTTTCTCCCCCCACCACCAGACATTGAGTGGTGGTCTGGACGCTAGTCATTCGGATGAGACGATAAACAGAGGACCCGTGTGCAGCATGCACTTAGCGCACGTAAAAGAACCTACGGCAACAGAAGGGTTGTCCCTGGCAATATTCTGTAGAAAAATCCGCTTCGATAGGAAAACAAATAATTTATAACTGCAGGCTGAAATAAAACGGTGGCGCTGTCAGTGTAGCGATGTGTTCTCCCTTGGGAGAGCAGCCCGAATTTCACACAGAGAATTATGTTGTGATAAAAAAAAAAAAAAGGAAAAGAAAAAAAAGAAAAAAAAAAGAAGAGAAATACAGTAATAATACAGTTTCCTGTTTCTCTGTGCGAAACCCAGGCAGCGATCTCATCAGAGAGAACGTACCCACACAGCAGTGCCTCCATGTTACGAAAGTAAGTCTGACAGTCAACAACAGCAACAAAAACAACAACAAAAACAAACTAAATGACTGGGGGAACTCGAAGGTACACAGCGTAAGTTGCAAAACATAGTTTATACAGCAGTCACAACGCAAAAGGTTTATTCAATTGACTTTAAAAAAAAATATATAATCCTGATCATATCAATTCTTATTTCATTACATTTGTTATTATTGGTTTACTACTATAAACCGTTGTTTGCTTTAGTGTGTATATTTATCACACACACACACATACACACACACACACACACACACACACATGACACGTCTGATATAACTCAAAGTGAAAATACGTTAAATTAAAGAAAGAACACACACACACAAACACACACACACACACTATGATGTTTCCTTTGGATTCGAAGACAACCAAGGGTTAAAAAATCAGATGGAAAATCGAAGGCTGTGGGTCCGGAGGTGACTGGTGAGGCCAACCCGGGCCCTGAAGGCTTGCCCACATGTGGGATACAAGTGAGTGGGTGCTGTCGTGGCAGTGGATGCTGCTCGGGCCTTGCGCACAGCACGTTTAAGTTGTGCCTTGGTGATCATGTGCGCCTGGCTTCAGCTGCACGGGCTCCTGAGGTGATCTTGCTGCACCAAGCTGGACGGTCCAGAGCAAGCGCCTCCCACGTGTGGATGTCGCCGTCTACTCTCAAGGACGCTTTGAGGCAGTCTTTGTAGCGTCTTTTCTGCCCTCCCACTGAGCGTTTGCCATGACACAGTTCTCCATACAGCAGCTGCTTAGGAAGTCGACTGTCTGGCATTCTGACCACATATCCACCTGGCTTGGGCTTTCTGCAGGAGGGTGTAGACCCTGCAGAGGCCAGCTCGTTCCAGGACTTCCGGTTTGGGGACTTTGTCCTGCCATCTGATGTGGAGGAGTCTGCAGAGACAGCTCAGGTGGAAGCGAATGAGCATGATGGCGTGTCTGCTGTAGACAGTCCACGTCTCGCCGCTCACTCACACACACACACACACACACACACACACCTTTACCTTTGACAAACTATATAACCATTGTCTCATGAACAAATTTCCTCACGAGCATGTTCATTTAAACTTTTTTAAAACAAATATTGGGAGTACACGAAAAAGCCACAAATTTAGCAATACTTGGTGAAATAGGTAAATACCCCATAAGTTTAAAAGTGATTTGTCAAATAATAAAATTTTGGTTTCACATAACACAGGCACGAGAAAATTCGTATATAAAAATTGTGTATGACGACATGCTTACAGAGGAAACAAAACAGCGAACATGGATTAATTTCGTTGAAATTATATTACAGAATCTTGGTTTAAGGCACGTTTGAAATAATCAGTCAACATTCAATATTCATAGACCTAGCCACTTTATAATGAATAAACTAGAAAATGGATATGTTTTATTCTGAAAGAGAAACAAATCTGAAAATAAATCTAAACTGCTATTCTATAATAAAATTACTCACAATACAGAACCGAACCTTATTTGATTGAAGGATAACTTAATTATAATCAAAAACAATCATTGTGCAAATTAAGAATATCCTGTCATGACTTAGCAATAATAAAAGGCAGATATTTCAACATCCCAAAAGAAAAGAGACTATGTTTACAATGTCAAACAATAGAGGATGAATATCATTTCTTAGATAACTGCGGATTATACAAAAAAAGAAGAAGAAAAAGAAAAAAAAAAGAACAGAATTCATATAAAAAAGAAAGAAAGAAAGAAAGAAAAAAACAACAACAACAAAAAAACAAAACAATACAAAACCAAAAAACAAACAAACAAAAAACCTTCCAAATATTAAACCCAGTCAGCTAATACTGGAAGACAAACTTGTGGGACTGTTTGGGAAATTTGTCAGTAACTGCTGTCAAAAACGCTATAGCGTACAGGAGTGATTCAGTCTCTTGTTCAATATATTAACTATTTTGTTTTACTCTTTTTGTGCGTGGTTTCATGTAATTTTGCATGCATGTCTTATAAACCTTGTTCAGGTTTAATTGACATTAAAATTGATTCTGATTCTGATTCTGACTCACAGACACAGACACAGACACAGACACACACACACCACACATCCCTATTACAATTATGCGTCCTCGGATATTTCTGTGTTGGCATATTGATCTTGCTCCTGTGCACCGCAGACATTAGTAATGATACACGTGCCTGCAACCATAGTATTACCACCGTGTGAGCGTGTGTGTGTGTGTGTGTGTGTGTGTGTGGGTGGGTGGGCGCTCTCGTACGATGTGTGTGTGTGTGTGTGTGTGTGTGTGTGTGTGTGTGTGTGTGCAATTGTGTATGTGCGCGCTCGTGTCCGATGTGAGTGTGTGTGTGTGTGTGTGTGTGTGTGTGTGGGTGAGTGGGTGGGTGGGCGCTCTCGTACGATGTGTGTGTGTGTGTGTGCGTGTGTGTGTGCGTGTGTGTGTGTGTGCGCGCGCGCTCGTGTCCGATGTGAGTGTGTGTGTGGGTGGGCGCTCTCGTACGATGTGTGTGTGTGTGTGTGTGTGTGTGTGTGCGCGCGCGCGCTCGTGTCCGATGTGAGTGTGTGTGTGGGTGGGCGCTCTCGTACGATGTGTGTGTGTGTGTGTGTGTGTGTGTATGCGCGCGCTCGTGTCCGATGTGAGTGTGTGTGTGGGTGGGCGCTCTCGTAAGATGTGTGTGTGTGTGTGTGTGCGTGTGTGCGCGCGCGCGGGCTCGTGTCCGATGTGAGTGTGTGTGTGGGTGGGCCCTCTCGTACGATGTGTGTGTGTGTGTGTGTGCGCGCGCGCGGGCTCGTGTCCGATGTGAGTGTGTGTGTGTGTGGGCCCTCTCGTACGGTGTGTGTGTGTGTGTATGCGCGCGCTCGTGTCCGATGTGTGTGTGTGTGTGTGTGTGTGCGCGCGCGCGCGCGCTCGTGTCCGATGTGAGTGTGTGTGTGGGTGGGCGCTCTCGTACGATGTGTGTGTGTGTGTGTGTGTGTGTGTGTGTGTGTGCGCGCTCGCGCGTGTGAGCCTAGACACGAAGAAAGGCATTTCTGGAGGAGAGAGGAAGCGGCTGGCTATGGCCTGTGAGCTGCTGTCCAACCGGCCCTTGGTGCTGTGCGACGACCCCACCTGGGATCTGGACCCCGCCACGGCACGGGACACGCTCCGCGCCCTGCGGACCCTGGCCGAGCGCCAGCACACCGTCATCTGCAGCGTCCTGCACCCTTCCTCCTGGTCCTGGTCCTGGTCCTGGTGGTGGTGGTGGTGGTGGACCTCCTCGCAGGCACACGTCTTTAGCTGCTTCCATAAGGTGAAATGTGGAATTTTTTGTTTTGAAATTAAAAAAAAAATTCTTATTTTGATTTGTTTATATTATATTTTATTTTATTCTTATTCTGTCCTATTGTATTGTGTTTGTTTTGTTTTGCAAAAGTCCACTTGTGTACATACGAGTGAACGTGGGAGTTGCAGCCCACGAACGAAGAAGAAGAATAATAATACATGCGCATGTAGACCATGCTGCAAAACGGACCTTGGTTTATTGACTTACCCGAAATACTAGCACCCAGATTTCAGTCCTTCAGTGAGTCGAACCAGGGACACTCGCTTTTTCCAACTGGACGCTTTACACACCAGACCACTATTGTACTGTTCTCAGTTTGGAAAGTCAGATACGTGACAGACGATAAAACAACAAAAATAGCGAAAAGAGATAAGGCCAGTGGTGATGACGCAAGATACAAGATAGAATAATACTATTGTAAAAAAAAAAAAATCTCTTAAAGACTTTGAAAGAGAATTTGTTAAACGTTTGCCGGAGAGAGAGAGAGAAAAAAAAAGAAAAAAAAAAGAAAAAAAAGGATATACAATGTTATCATCGGATATACAATGTTATTCGCTTTAGTTAATATCATAGAGTACGCGCGTCTGGACCGACAGAATTGCACCCCAACAGAGTTATTGACATTGCATGTGTAATTTGGGGGTCCACGGTGGTGATGAGACTGACGATGTGATGGCTGTGGTGATGATGATGATGATAACGACGATTGTTTTCATCCATTGGATTTGTGAATATCCAACACATGTTGCTGATTGTTTTCATCCATTGGATTGGTGAATATCCAACACATGTTGCTGATTGTTTTCATCCATTGGATTGGTGAATATCCAACAGATGTTGCCGATTGTTTTCATCCATTGGATTGGTGAATATCCAACACATGTTGCTGATTGTTTTCATCCATTGGATTGGTGAATATCCAACACATGTTGCTGATTGTTTTCATCCATTGGGTTGGTGAATATCCAACACATGTTGCTGATTGTTTTCATCCATTGGGTTGGTGAATATCCAACACATGTTGCTGATTGTTTTCATCCATTGGGTTGGTGAATATCCAACAGATGTTGCTGATTGTTTTCATCCATTGGATTGGTGAATATCCAACACATGTTGCTGAGTGTTTTCATCCATTGGATTGGTGAATATCCAACAGATGTTGCTGATTGTTTTCATCCATTGGATTGGTGAATATCCAACAGATGTTGCTGATTGTTTTAATCCTTTGGATTGGTGAATATCCAACAGATGTTGCTGATTGTTTTCATCCATTGGATTGGTGAATATCCAACAGGTGTTGCTGATTGTTTTCATCCATTGGATTTGTGAATATCCAACAGATGTTGCTGATTGTTTTCATCCATTGGATTGGTGAATATCCAGCAGATGTTGCTGATTGTTTTCATCCATTGGATTGGTGAATATCCAACACATGTTGCTGCTGATGGAGGAACGCGCCACTTGCTTGGGTACAGTGATGATGATCAGAATGGCAACGATAGCGACGACGACGACAACGATGACGACTTGATGACGAGAGTTATTGTCCTCTGTGTGTGTGTGTGTGTGTGTGTGTGTTTACTTGCCAGTTGTTGCTTTTAATGTTGATGACGAAGACCGTGACGGTGATGATGATGCTGTTGGTGATGATGATGATGATGATGATGATGATGATTATAATGACGATAGTGAAGGAGGTGGAGATGATGATGTTGAGGATGACGATGACGACGACTGCTATTATCCTTTTTTCATCTGTATGTACCTGCCAGTTTTTGCTGTTAATGGTGAGGACGAAGATGGTGACGAAAATGGTGACGATGATGATAGTGATGATGACGATGACGATGACGACGAGCGTTATTATCCTTTTTCTTCGGTGTGTACCTGCCAGGTGTTGCTACTGATGGAGGGACACACGGCCTTCATGGGCACCAGCTCCGAGGCCCTAGCGTTCTTCTCCTCTCTGGGGCACGTGAATCCGCAGCACCTCAACCCTGCTGACTTCCTCCTGGAGACCCCCACCCTCACCACCCCTCTCATGGTACCAATGTTTGGTCCACAGTAGTATGATGTATAATCATATAAAAGCCAGTCATGTGCGACTATGACCATCAGAACAGCAGAGGAAACGCACTGCTGTCCCGGCTGTCTGGGCTGGAGTTTGATATACAATGGAGAGGTTCTTGCATAATAAGTTATTCTCTCAGCTAAGAGAGCTTTAAAACAGTCAGGGTTGATATGGTTCCAAAAGGCCAACTAGCCGCCCCCCCCCACCCCCGCCCCCTCCCCAAACCCCTTCGCCCCCCTCCCCAAAGCTTCAGCACAAAGAGCTTGTGCAGTCGTGCCTCCAAATCTGAGGGTCATAGTCCTTCACGAAATACTAAACTGCTGCGGAGAAGCTTTGATCATACAGCTCTCACTTTTTTTGCTGTTGGTACAACTGTAAGCTTATGTCAGTGTGATATCAGCCAAACGTTGAGCCCTCTGGGGTCCACGGACAGACAAGACTAAAACACTGGCGCTGGGTTTTAGGTTTGTGTCTTGTGTGCCCTCTTTTCTAAAGCCAGGAGCGTTCTGTAAATTTTCAAAGTTTGTATCGTCGTGTTCCTTCTTTGCAAAGCTATTATGCGAACTGACGAGATTCGCATGGCTGCACTGGACTGCAGTTGCGCCCTCCTTCTCCAGTTACAGTTGTTGTTGGCTTGGAGTTAGACTTTGAGATGTTGAAAACGACGACCATGATGATGATGATGGTGGTGTGAATGGTGGTTGTGGAGTGATGATGTAAGGAGTTAAGGGCCGAAACACTTGGCTGAGGGGGGCTTCATCTGTGAAGACCTTGTACTGTCCAGCTCTCATCACATTGTCACTATCGTTTTTCGGGTTTTCCCAACACAGGCAAAGGCGATCAGCGAAGCTTTCCTCAAGACGAGCTACGCCCAGGAGATGCTGACTTGCATCCAGACGTTGACACGTGACGGCGTGACACAGACACACGAGATCCAGCAGATGCTTCTCAGCAGCGTGCGTCGTCCGGCGTCGTGGTGGGAACAGGTGAAGGGCAACGTGTGGCGTTTCTGGACCGTGGGTAAGCGGGAGAGGAGGTGGCTGTTTTTCAACTGCTTCGCCACAAGTCTCTTCGTTGGATTTCTCTTTCTCAGGTTTGTCTTCAGCATAGTTTGTCTTCATGTTTTACATTTATTTGCTTATTTATCATCATTGTTGTCTTATTTATTTATTTATTATTATTAGTAGTATTATTATTACTACTACCTTTTTTATATTGTAATTATTTATTTATTTATTTGTTTATCTATGTACGCTTATCAATTATTTATTCACCTTTTTATCTATGTACGCTTATCAATTATTTATTCACCTTTTTTTTTCTTCTTTTTTTCTCAAGGCCTGACTAAGTGCGTTGGGTTACGCTGCTGGTCAGGCATCTGCTTGGCAGATGTGGTGTAGCGTATATGGATTTGTCCGAACGCAGTGACGCCTCCTTGAGCTACTGAAAACTGAAAAAAAATGGTGGTGGTGTATTATGATGATGATGATGATGATGATGGATTTTGTTTAAGGTCCTGTCACACCCCGTGATTGTAGACATTTTGTTAGATTATCGACTCTATATTTGAGTGTTATCGCTTATGGGGGGGGGGGGGGAGGGGGATGAAATGGTGGTGTATTTGTTGTTGTTGTTGTTGCTGTTTTCTGTTTGTCACAAACTCTTTTAATACAATAGTAGTCTGGGGTATTGGTTTACACAAAAGAGCTTATGCAAAATTGTCCTAACAATTTTAGGGGTGGTTTACTTAACCTGTATTAATTTTACTTATCCGGTACTAAATGAAAACGTGTAACAAGACAACATTTATACAAACAACTTCCAAAAAAGGGTGACCACACCAAATTTTAATCTTTAGAACATTTATTGAATCGTTTCCTTTCTTTTAACCCTTCCCTTTTTCCCCAACATTCATAAAACAAATAAAAGTCTAGCAACTCGCGGCCGCACTCATCATTGCCGACCAGGTAAGTGTTAATGTCCGGGGGGGATAAAATCTAATGACTCATCTTCACGATGCGGCGCACAGTTGTCGAAGTGAAGTACACATGCAGGTCCTCCTCTCCAGTCAGCGAAACAGCCTCCCACGTCGTCCCTGGTTGTCCGTAAGTAGCGTCAACACAGTCCGCCCACCAGCCAGTCACGCCAGGTTATCAGATCAGACCGCCGAACAGTCACACAGATCAGGCTGTCTGGTGAGATTATCTACAGATCCACTACTGGACTCAGCAGAAATCACGACTTCAACCGTCAGCAACTGAACTGGCTCCAAAACCAGTAACCTGTCGACCCGCACTCCAGCAACCAGAACTTGTACTGGGAAACTCACAGTCGACTACATCCTGGATCTAACACTCCAGAAGAAAGAATTTCGACTACATTGATTCTGCAGTCTCCTGACTTGGCCCACTCTAGACCAGTCAACAATAATATGAGATTAGCACTCCGCTTAACTCAAGATCTTCAGGCAATCCCTGGATGGCTTGTACTATAAATATAAATGACGAACTCCCGAACTAAAAAAAAACAAAGTCCTGTTCGATAACAAGGCACTTCGCACGACAGCAAAATCACTCCAGTACAGCACAAAACCCACAAGAATCTCCAGCAACAAATCAACATGAAACCAACTTTTACAGCACTAAATCCAACAATAAAAAAGAAACCGATGCCTCTGACTGGCAACACAAGCTTTGGACTCCCGCGATCCAAGGAAGAGAAGTGTCCTTCTGCCTCGAAGTTTAAAACCGGAAGCCCTTCCCGCAAGTCCCCTCACAATGAACTCTCCCAGCAGGGGAGACGGAAACACACAACAAACATGGTTCCACACTACAATTATAGATCCGAATCTACCTGACACCCCTATGTAGAACTCAATTATCAGATCTTCCATCTGACCTTTTCCCAACTTGCCGACATACTCTGACATGTAACACTCTCCTTTCTTAAGTGACAGTATGTATGTGTTTGTATCAGTCTCGCTGTGTCACTGAGTTGCACACACTCGCCGCCGCGTGCAAAAACACTGACATGTGACACTGTTGTTGTCAGTGGTGGTGGTGGTGACGTCGTTTGTCGGCATTGTATATATTGCTGTTGATATTCTTTCTTGTCTGTATTTTTGTTTTTAATTATTTGATGTCAGTCGTGGAGGGTTGGGATGATGGAACTGATGGCAAGTTTTTTTGTTTGTTTGTTTGTTTTTTAAGATATACTGTGTTCAAACTTTTGCGATTCAACTTCTTCTTCGTTTGTATTTCGTGTCCTGTTCTTTCTCGTTTTGTTTGTTCATCCCGAACTAGCCCTTCTTTGCTGTTTTTTTCTTATGTCCACCACAACGCTAGTCATTCGGATGAGACGATTAACCGAATTCCCGTGTGCAGCATGCATTTAGCGCACGTAAAAGAACCCACTGCAACAAAAGGGTTGTTCCTGGCAGTGTAGTGTAGCGACGCGCTCTCCCTTGGGAGAGCACCCCGAATTTCACACAGAGAAATCTGATGTGATAAAAATAAATACAAATACAAATAGTGTTTGGCCTTTGATGAGCCTGTCTTCTCTCTGTTTTTCTTCAATATAATTATTTTAATCTTGAAAGAAACAAAGAGAAAAGCAGTGTCTGTGTCCACTCTGTCCTTTCCCTCCTTCCTTTTGACTGTCCTGCTGAACAGTCTCTTCCTCTTCTTCCTCCATTCATGTTTCATAAGTTGATCATGACGGGCGCAATAGCCGAGTGGTTAAAGCACTGGACTTTTAATCTGAGGGTCCGGGGTTCGAATCTCGGTAACGGCGTCTGGTGGGTAAAGGGTGGGGATTTTTCTGGTCTCCCAGGTCAAAATATGTGCAGAACTGCCTGTGCCTGAACCCCCTTTGTGTGTATACGCACACAGAAGATCAGTTATGCACGTGAAAGATCCTGTAATCCATGTCAGCGTTCGGTGGGTTATAGAAACAAGAACATACCCAGCATGCACACCCCCGAAAACTGGGTATGGCTGCCGACATGGCGGGGTAAAAAGCGGTTATACACGTAAAATCCCACTCGTGACATGCGAGTGAAGGAGTTGCAGCCCACGAAGGAAGAAGAAGAAGAATAATAGAAGAAGAAAAGTCAACCCTCTCCCGTCTTGTATCTGTTTACGCATACCCAGATTCAAACACTCGACTGTTGGCCGCCGTTCTTTCTCTGTCTCTGGACCTTGCGATTGGAATGAACTTCCTCTTTCGCTTCGTCAAGTCTCCACTCTCAGCTCTTTCAAGTCTGGCCTTAAAAAAACACCTCTTCCCAAAATAGCCTCCCTTGCCTGCCCTTCCTTGTCTTTAGTTTCTACAGTTTTAGAGTTATGCATGCGTGTGAATGACTGGTGCGAAAGCGCTTTGATTTGTCTCTGCACAAGATTCAGCGCTATATACATACCATTATTATTATTATTATTATTATTATTATTATTATTATTTTCCACATGCTTTCCATACTGTGTCTCCGCCGTGCCTCACGTGCTGACTGACTGACCGGGCCAGACTGGACTGGACTGGCTACACACAGAGCCATGTGCTGAACGTCAACGGAGCCCTGTTCCTGATCACCAGCGTCGTCTGCTGCACCACCACCCACACCTTCGTCAGCGTCTTTCCGAAGTGGGTCCCCATCGTGCTGCGGGACCACCACGACCGGCTCTACCGCCTGGACGTCTTCTACCTGACCGCCGTCCTGATGGGCCTGCCCTGGATGCTCCGCGTGCCGCTCTTCACGATCAGCGTGGACTACTGGATCGTGGGGCTGGTCCGGCACACCTCAAACTTCCTCACGGCTGTGGGGATCTGCTGTCTGGCCGCCAGTGTGTCCATGGCGTTCGGCCTGGCCGTGTCCACGGTGACGGGCGGGGAGGTGAGGGTGGCCGCCTGGTGGTCCAACGCCATCACCTTCCCCTTGCTGCTTGTCAGCGGCTTCCTGGTGAACGTGGGCTCCATCCCGGACTGGCTGCAGTGGGTGGGGTTCGTGTCCTGGTTCCGGCACACCAACGAGCTGCTGATGGTCAACCAGTGGAACGAGGTGGAGCGCATCGCTTGCCGGTCTGACGGCAACGGGTCTGGATGTCTGTTCCAGGAAGGGGCTGAGGTCCTGAGGTACTTCCACCTGGGCAGCGAGAACTGCCTGCGGAACTACGTCAGTCTGGTGGTGCTGTCCGTCGTGTTCCACGCCCTGGCCTTTGTGGCGCTCTGCTTCAGGGCCAGGTGCTGGAACAGATCATGACCCCCCTACCCCCGCATCCCCCGCCCACCCCCCTCTCACCGATAGGATTCATTTCCATTCAGTTCAAAACACTTTATTGTGTGCTTCAACCAAAACAGAAAATTCTCTTTCGGTTCAAAATGCCCGCCAGCAAATATCAAAGAGAAAATGTTAATGAGTAAATGACACACCCCTTCCCTGATCACCACATACACATCAATTATCATGTAAAAAAAAAAAAAAAAAAAAAATCTGGTGAGATAATATTACATTTTCAGATAAATTGAAATAACATCAGGTGTCACCTTAAAATTGAAGTACAATGTTGAACTCAGTATAGGCTTTCAGCTTGTTGATGACCTCTCGTCTTTGCTTGTATTTGTAACTTCTGTGTGCTGTTGAACAGTTAAATAGTATCTAAACAAATATGACCCACCGAGCGACCTCCCCCCCCCCCCATCTCCATCTCCCCCCGTCCCACATCCACCACCTCCCGACATACATGCCTCCTTCGCAAAAAAAAAAAAAAAAAAAAAAAAAAAAAAAAAATCGCGCTATTCTTCTGATTTCATTTCAACGTCCATTATCTGAAAAGAAAAAGCCCAGTGTTTACATCATTTTCACTCATTAGTTGCTTCCTCATCACAGCTATAACCACGACGGATTCTGTGGACAAATGGTCAGAGCGCTAGATGCTCGGCCCGAGTTTCCTGAGTTCGATCCCCATGGCATCTGGTGGCTGGTGGCCATTTTTCCCTATCTCACAGATCAGCATGTGCAGACCTGCACCAGTGCCTAAAACCCTTCGGGTGTGAACGCACTCAGAAGATCAAATACACACGTCAAAGGTCCTGAAATCCATGTCAAAGCTCGGTGGGTTATGGAAACAAAGAACATACACAGCATGCACACCCCCTAAAACGGAGTATGGTTGCCAACAAGGCGGGCGTAAAACAACAATAGTCATACACGTAAAACGTTACATGTCTGATAGAGTGCGTGCGTGCGTGCGTGCGTGCGTGTCTGAAACCTGACTGAATGACACACAAAACGAATGATGAACGCCCAATGTGGAGCGATGTCCTAGAGGTAACGCGTCCGCCTTGAAAGCGAGAGAATCTGAGCGCGCTAATTGGATTCACGGCTCAGTCGCCGGTATTTTCTCCCCCTCCACTAGACCTTGAGTGGTGGTCTGGACGCTAGTCATTCGGATGAGACGATAAACCGAGGTCCCGTGTGCAGCAGCACTTAGAGCACGTAAAAGAATCCACAGCAACAAAAGGGTTGTCTCTGGCAAAATTCTGTAGAAAAATTCACTTCAATAGGAAAACCAAATAAAAAAAACTGCACGCAGGAAAAAAAAAAGAAAGAAAAAAAAAAAAAAAAAAAAAAAGGGTGGCGCTCTCAATGTAGCGACGCGCTCTCCCTGGGGAGAGCAGCCCGAATTTCACACAGGGAAATCTGCCGTGTCAAAAAAAATGAGAAATGCAAATACAAATACAAAGGCGGCTGTCCGTCGGTTCTACCCAGGTAGGCAGCCTGTTGTGCAAATGACTCCGTCCGTGTTTAGAACATGGTCTCTGGCCGAGGATAGGCGCTATATTAGTATCCATATCATCATCATCATCATCATCGTCAGAAATCTATCATTTTAGTCTTTTCAGTACAAATATAAAGGCATATACAGAGAGAAGTGTAGTACAGGTTTTGCTAACTGTAAATACAAAATTACATGTTGTCTTTAGCAGTTACACAGAATTGCATGTTTTGTTATTTTATCTCTCACAATGCCTCCTTTAAAAAAAAAAAAAAAAATTTCTCAAGGCCTGACTAAGCGCGTTGTGTTACGCTGCTGGTCAGGCATCTGCTTAGCAGCTGTAGCGTAGCGTATGGATTTGTCCGAACGCTGTGACGCCTCCTTGAGTAACTGCACTGAACTGATCTCACACCGGACCCACGTGCCTCTCTGATTTAGGGCCTGATTAGTCACCGACTGGATAAGACTGTAGGTAATACATACACCGACGCAAACGAGTTATTACAAGTTACTGACAATTTTTTGGTTACACAGAAACCAACCATGAGGATTGAAGAACAGAACAGAAAAGGGGGGGCGGGATGGGGGGTGGGGGCGTGGGGGTGGGGGCTGGGGGGTGGAGGTGAAAAGGCAAGCGGTTTACAGTTTATATGGTGACGATTGACCAATGATCACATTATGAAAAGTCAAATCAAATCCAATCCAATCCAAAACACTTTATTAATCCACATGGAAATTAAGTTGTGCAATCACAGGCTCGTTGTAAACACTAGCATAAAATCATCATGCGCAACATAAGAAGAGATTAAAACTAGTCAAATAAGAATTCCCAATAGCTGACGATAGACTAACCCCCCGCCCCCCCACCGCCCCTCCGCACACACACATACTCATGTTAACCCTTTCACTGCCAGGAAAATAAAATTTAAGTGAAATCTATTTGCCTGGGTTTCTTCCACAAAAAATGGGTATAAATTTTCAAAAAATTATGTGCTCTTTGTTATTGGAGAAAGACCCATAAAAGTATATATTTTCTGAAAGTGAAATGAATAAAGAATACAAAACACGTGATGTTTTCCCATTTTATGTATTTTTAGTGACATGCTGTTTTGAAATCAGTGTTTTTTTTGTCACATTTTCAACTTGTTCATTACAAACATTAGTCAGGTAATTTGCACTAAAATATATTTTCTGGACAAATGGATATCTGCACACACAAAATCATACTAGAACAACCACAATATAAAACGAGAGAGGAAAGGCCTTCAAGATTCACTTTGATACACTTTAAAATATATATATAATCGTTAAAATGTGTTCTGTATTTGTTATTATAAAGCTTCGGGTTAAACCCTAAAGCAGTGGTGGCCCCATGATCCTGGATCCTGCTGGTGGTGTCCTGCTCAGCTCTGGTTATGACCCCAGTCATGGCGCTGTACCTCAATGGTCTGCCTGAAAACAAGGAAACTCAAGGCATTCGCGCCGCAGTTATTTGTTCTTCACAATCCACACACACACACACACACACACACACACACACACACACTGCATCCATACTGTGCAGTGTGTTAGGGTTAGGAAGGGTCAGGGTTAGGTTGTTAGTGGTGGTTAGAGGGTTAGGGTTAAACTCAACACCATGCTGAACTCGGTGCACACATCCACTCAGGGCAACCATTCAGGGAGAGACAGACAAATGGACGGACACACACGCGCACACACTGGGACAGACAAGACAAAGATAATGGAGAGATAAGGGAGGGTCAACTTAGCTTTTTCAGAGGCCTCTTGAAGTCCTGTGGCATGTTTGTTGACGTCACAGATCCCTGATAACATGACCACATACAAATGGTCAGATACATTTAAGACAGTCTGTCAATCAAAGTATTTAAACATGGTGTCAGGGCTTTCTGGGATCTTGGGAAAGGGAGAGGGTTTTTTTTTCAAATAAAAACATATCAAATGAAGCCAATGGTTGAGTTTACAAAACAAGTTATGCTAAAACATTATTGGTACACAGTGCTGCATATTGGATCATTTTGCCAACTAGTGCATCATTTTATGTCTTCTGGTAACAGTTGGCATGTAATTGCATTTGCTAGCGTTCATTTTTGACATTTCCTAATATATCTGTTTTCTCTAGAAACATCATTCACTTTTGATTTTCATCCCACAGAGGTTGCAAGCATCACTAAATTGCAAATGTCTCCATCACACCAGTTGCATTCCATGGCGAACTGGTCACTAACATAGCTCAGTAAGGAGTTCACAGGTCCGTATCACTGTCCTTAGCACCCATTTCTGTATTTGGCGACTTATTTCTTGCTGTTCATCATCAGGAAGTGCCATGGCAGAATCACGACATTTCCTTCTGATTCAGCATTTTAAGATGTAAGTATGCATGTTGTTTCATTTTTTTTAATGGATTACATACACTTGTATCACGAGTTCCTGTTGGCTACCTGCCAGAAATTTAATGTCATCTGCAGAGCCTACGTTTGTGCTAGTTCTTCCCATGCTGACTGATATAATTTTCAAGTGAGTCAAAGCTATGTTACACTTCCTGAAATCCACATCATTTCTGGTTTAAAGTATAGTCTCATTTAGATAGTAATGCCTCACCTGTCGGCGTCGGAGGCTCCATCTGTCTCGAACCCACTGGCAGCAGCGGTGTCGTGTCGACGACCTCTGTCCCTCTGGACATAAATTTTTTCATCAGTAACATTTGACACATACTTCATTTCAATAGTTAAAACCCACTTAATTTTGTCTTTGACAGTTTCAAGGAAAAACCTGCCAAAAATTATACCTATCAATATTACTTCACAATTTATTTCCTTTTATTTTGCCAAGATAAATATCCATTGGTTTAAAAAATCTTACATAAAAATTCTAAACATTTTCAACTTTTCTGTAATCTCCCACCATTCTATTCCATATATAGAATCTGCCAAAGTTGGGTCAAAATCCTCCAATTTTGTTTTCGAAAGATTCAGGTCATGCTTTATCCCAGTTTCATTTTCTAAATTAGTTACACACTTGTACAATGAGTTCTTGCTCACCGCCTGCCAGACATTTAAGGTCATCTGCAAAGTGTGTGTTTGTGGTGGTGGTTCTTCCAATGCTGACTGCTCGTGAGTCACTCAAGTTAGTCAAAGCTATCTTACACTTACTGAAATCCACATGATTTTTAGTCAAAGTACAGTCCAATTTTGATAGGAATACCTCACCTGTCGGTGTCGGTGGCCCCATCTGTCTGGAACCCACTGGCTGTGGTGTCCTGGGTGCTGGCATTGGCAGCGTCCTCCACAATGCTGGTGTAGGCGTCCTCTGTCCCCCTAGACATACATTTTTTCGTCAGTAACATTTATGACTGATAAATTTCAATAGTTAAACGCTCTTACTTTCAGTTTTTGGCAGTTTTAAGGAGAAAAGAGCCAAAAATGATACCTATAATTACCTAACATTTCAACTTCTTTTATTTTACCAAAATAAATATGCATAGTTTGAAAAAATCTGAAAACTGATTAATCTGCTTTGATTCTTTGGGATTTAAATTCCTAACATTTTCATCTACATTGTAATCTCCCACCATTCTCTTCCATTTTTAGAATCCACAAAAGGTAACACAAAATCTTAGAAATTTGTTTACAAAAGATTCAGGTGATGTTTTAACCAAGTTTCATTTTTTAAGTAATTTACTGATATTTAAATGATGTGTTCTTGCTCACTGCGTGCCAGACATTTTAGGTCATCTGCAAAGCCTGTCTTTGTGGTGGTTCTTCCAATGCTGACTGCTGACATGATCTTCAAATGAGTCAATCAAAGCTATGTTACACTTCCTGAAATCCACATGATTTCTAGTTTAAGTACAGTCTGACTTTGATAGGAATATCTCACATGTCACCGTCGGTGGCTCCATCTTTCTCGAACTGACTGGCAGTGGCGTCCTGGGTGCTGGCATCAGCAGCATCCTCCCCGGTGCTGGCATTGGCGTCCTCTGTCTGGAAATATATTTTTTCATCAGTAACATTTATGACTGATAATTAATTTACTTACTGTCAGTTTTTGACAGTTTCAGGAATATTCTATGAATATCTATCAATTCAACTTCTTTTATTTTACAAAAATTAATGAACATGCGTAGTTTGAAAAAAATCTGAAAACCAACTGATCTGCTTTGATACTTTTAGATTCAAATTCTTCACATTTTCATCTCCCACCATTCTATTCCATTTCTTAGAATCCACCAAAGATAACACAAAATCTTCAAAATTTGTTGACAAAAGATTCACATAATGCTTGATCGAGGTTTCATTTTCTAAATTAGTTATAGACAGTTGTACGATGAGTTCTTGCTCACTGCTTGCTAAACATTTAAGGTCATCTGCAAAGCCTGTCTTTGCAGCGGTGGTTGTTCTAATGCCCACTGCTGACATGATCTTCAAGTGAATCAGTCAAAGCTAGGTTACACTTACTGAAATCCACTTGATTTTTACTCGAGTACAGTCAGATTTTGATAGGAATACCTCACCTGTTGGTGTCAGTGGCCCCATCTGTCAGGAACCCATTGGAAGCGGCGTCCTGGGCGCTGGCATAAGCAGCGTCTTCCCTGATGCCGATGTAGGCATCCTCTGTCCCCCTAGACATATATCGTTTCGTCAGTAACATTTATGAGCCATAATTTTAATACTTAAATGCACTTACTTTCAGTTTTTGACAGTTTTAAGGAAAAAAGAGCCAAAAATTACACCTACAATTATCTAAAAATGCAACTCCTTTTATTTTACCAAAATAAATAGGTGTAGTTTGAAAAAATCTGAAAACTGATTAATCTGCTTTGATTCTTTTGGATTTAAATCCTAACATTTTCATAACATTGTAATCTCCCACCATTCTATTTCATTTTATAGAATCCACCAAAGTTGTCAAAAAATCCTAAAAAAAAGTTTGTTCACAAAATATTCAGGTCATGCTTTATCCCAATTTCATTTTCTAAATTAGTTAACACACACTTGTATGATGAGTTCTTGCTCACTGCCTGCCAGACATTCAAGGTCATCTGCAAAGCCAGTGTTTGTGGTGGTGGTTCTTCCAGTGCTGACTGCTGACATGATCTTCAAGTGAGTCAGCCAAAGCTATGTTACACTTCCAGAAATCCACATGATTTCTAGTTTTAAGTACAGTCTGATTTTGACAGGAATATCTCACCTGTCAGCGTCGGTGGCTCCATCTGTCTGGAACCCACTGGCAGCGGTAGCGTCCTCCCCAGTGCTGGCGTTGGCACCCCCTGTCCCCCTGGACATATATTTTTTTGTCATTGACACTTTATGATAGATACTTATTTTAATAGTAACACAATTTTGCTTTTGACAGTTTCAAAAAAAAAGAAAAAAAAAGAGCCAAAAGTGATACCTATAAATTTTTAACAATCCAACTCCTTTAACTTGGCCAAGATAAACAATTATTCACAGTTTGAAAAAATCTAAAAATTGATTGATCTGCTTTGCTGTTTTTTGGATCTAAATTGTTGATTTCATCTGCATTGTTGTCTCCCACCATTCTATTCCACTTTTTACAATCCAAGGTGTCACAAATTCCTGAATATTTGTTTACAAAAGATTTAGATTGTTTTATCCCAGTTTCATTTTCTTAAAGTTACAGGCATCTATAAAATGAGTTCCTGCTCACTGCCTGCCACACATTAACTGTCATCTGCAAAGCCTAAGCCTAATATGATTTCTATTCAGTGAATATATTTTGCCCTGGCCAAGTCCTTCCGTGCGTACAAATACCAGTAGGGCTGTTTCATGGGCTACCATGCCGTGTTTGTGCACTGGCACTACCTGCAACTTACATATTTTCATTCTGAGTTTGTAAATGTACAAAGAAAGCCAGTATTTCCTGTACTTGTATGATTTTATGTTGTGTTATACGTGTTTATGATCTGAAGGCGGGTTGTTTTTTTTTTAATATCATGTGTATCCATATTTATTCTACCAATATCAAATAATTGTACTGTCACATCAAAGCCAAGGATGTGAGAAAAAAACATGCCAAATATCTTTGAGATATCTCAATAACTGAATGAGCAGTGAACTGTTCAGTGAACATACCAAGGAAAGCAGTATTTTGCCCTGGCACACAGTAACACCAGTAGGGTCGTTTCATGGGTTACCATGCCAAGTTTGTGTACTGGCACTAACACCGAGTGATGTATTTTCATTCTGAGTAAATGTACAAAAAAACCCATTTTTCCAGTACGTTTGATGTTTTATGGTCAGGAATGTGTGAGTGTATGTTCCGAAAGTGTGTTGTTTTTAAAATATACATTACCAAGGATAACACAAAAACTGGAAACATCATAACATAATGCTGTCACTTCATTGCCAATGGTATGAGGGAAAAAAAAACATGCCCAAAATCTTTGAGATACCCCTATAAATGAATGAACAGTGAAAACTTTGGTGAACCTACCCCAAAAAAGCTAAATTTAGGTCTGGCACACAGCGATCCAAAAAGGAAATTTTCTATCTGGCAGAAATGTCAGACCCCTGCCGCAGTCTGCACTAGTTGGGTCACGGTTAAGTATGTGTAATTAAAAGGGTTATTTACTGTGGCAGTGAAGGGGTTAAGTACAGTCTGATTTCGATAGGAGTGCCTTACTGTCTTGTCTGTCTTTACATCTAGTCAAGGCACAAGACCTGATTTTGACAGCAATCCCTCACCCTAAAGTAGTGGTGGCCCCATGTTCCTGGATCCCTCAGGTGGTGTCCTGCTCAGCCCCGGTGTTTCTCAAGTCGTGGCGCTGTCCTCAGTGGGCTGCCTGAAAACTAGGAAACTCAGGGCATTCACAATCCACACACACACACACACACACACTGCATCCATACTGTGCAGTGTGTTAGGGTTAGGAAGGGTCAGGGTTAGGTTGTTAGTGATGGTTAGAGGGTCACCATGCTGAACTCGGTGCACACATCCACTCAGGGCAACCATCCAGGGAGAGACAGACAAATGGACAGACACACACGCGCACACGCACACACGCGCGCACGCACACACACACACACACACACACTGGGACAGACAAGGCAAAGATAATGGAGAGATAAGGGAGGGTCAACTTAGCTTTTTCAGAGGCCTCTTGAAGTCCTGCGGCATGTTTGTTGACGTCACAGATCCCTGATAACATGACCACATACAAATGGTCAGATACATTTAAGACAGTCTGTCAATCAAAGTATTTAAACATGGTGTCAGGGCTTTCTGGGATCTTGGGAAAGGGAGAGGGTTTTTTTTTCAAATAAAAACATATCAAATGAAGCCAATGGTTGAGTTTACAAAACAAGTTATGCTAAAACATTATTGGTACACAGTGCTGCATATTGGATCATTTTGACAACTAGTGCATCATTTTATGTCTTCTGGTAACAGTTGGCATGTAATTGCATTTGCTAGCGTTCATTTTTGACATTTCCTAATATATCTGTTTTCTCTAGAAACATCATTCACTTTTGATTTTCATCCCACAGAGGTTGCAAGCATCACTAAATTGCAAATGTCTCCATCACACCAGTTGCATTCCATGGCGAACTGGTCACTAACATAGCTCAGTAAGGAGTTCACAGGTCCGTATCACTGTCCTTAGCACCCATTTCTGTATTTGGCGACTTATTTCTTGCTGTTCATCATCAGGAAGTGCCATGGCAGAATCACGACATTTCCTTCTGATTCAGCATTTTAAGATGTAAGTATGCATGTTGTTTCATTTTTTTTTTTTTTAATGGATTACATACACTTGTATCACGAGTTCCTGTTGGCTACCTGCCAGAAATTTAATGTCATCTGCAGAGCCTACGTTTGTGGTAGTTCTTCCCATGCTGACTGATATAATTTTCAAGTGAGTCAAAGCTATGTTACACTTCCTGAAATCCACATCATTTCTGGTTTAAAGTATAGTCTCATTTAGATAGTAATGCCTCACCTGTCGGCGTCGGAGGCTCCATCTGTCTCGAACCCACTGGCAGCAGCAGTGTCGTGTCGACGACCTCTGTCCCTCTGGACATAAATTTTTTCATCAGTAACATTTGACACATACTTCATTTCAATAGTTAAACCCACTTAATTTTGTCTTTGACAGTTTCAAGGAAAAACCTGCCAAAAATTATACCTATCAATAGTACTTCACAATTTAATTCCTTTTATTTTGCCAAGATAAATATCCATTGGTTTAAAAAATCTTACATAAAAATTCTAAACATTTTCAACGTTTCTGTAATCTCCCACCATTCTATTCCATATATAGAATCTGCCAAAGTTGGGTCAAAATCCTCAAATTTTGTTTACAAAAGATTCAGGTCATGCTTTATCCCAGTTTCATTTTCTAAATTAGTTACACACTTGTACAATGAGTTCTTGCTCACTGCCTGCCAGACATTTAAGGTCATCTGCAAAGTGTGTGTTTGTGGTGGTGGTTCTTCCAATGCTGACTGCTCGTGAGTCACTCAAGTTAGTCAAAGCTATCTTACACTTACTGAAATCCACATGATTTTTAGTCAAAGTACAGTCCAATTTTGATAGGAATACCTCACCTGTCGGTGTCGGTGGCCCCATCTGTCTGGAACCCACTGGCTGTGGTGTCCTGGGTGCTGGCATTGGCAGCGTCCTCCCCAATGCTGGTGTAGGCGTCCTCTGTCCCCCTAGACATACATTTTATAGTCAGTAACATTTATGACTGATAAATTTCAATAGTTAAACGCTCTTACTTTCAGTTTTTGACAGTTTTAAGGAGAAAAGAGCCAAAAATGATACCTATAATTACCTAACATTTCAACTTCTTTTATTTTACAAAAATAAATATGCATAGTTTGAAAAAATCTGAAAACTGATTAATCTGCTTTGATTCTTTGGGATTTAAATTCCTAACATTTTCATCTACATTGTAATCTCCCACAATTCTTTTCCATTTTTAGAATCCACAAAAGGTAACACAAAATCCTAGAAGTTTGTTTACAAAAGATTCAGGTGATGTTTCAACCAAGTTTCATTTTTAAAGTAATTTACTGATATCTAAATGATGTGTTCTTGCTCACTGCGTGCCAGACATTTTAGGTCATCTGCAAAGCCTGTCTTTGTGGTGGTTCTTCCAATGCTGACTGCTGACATGATCTTCAAATGAGTCAATCAAAGTTATGTTACACTTCCTGAAATCCACATGATTTCTAGTTTAAGTACAGTCTGACTTTGATAGGAATATCTCACATGTCACTGTCGGTGGCTCCATCTTTCTCGAACTGACTGGCAGTGGCGTCCTGGGTGCTGGCATCAGCAGCATCCTCCCCGTTGCTGGCATTGGCGTCCTCTGTCTGGACATATATTTTTTTCATCAGTAACATTTATGACTGATAATTAATTTACTTACTGTCAGTTTTTGACAGTTTCAGGAATATTCTATGAATATCTATCAATTCAACTTCTTTTATTTTACAAAAATTAATGAACATGCGTAGTTTGAAAAAATCTGAAAACCAACTTCTGATCTGCTTTGATACTTTTAGATTCAAATTCTTAACATTTTCATCTCCCACCATTCTATTCCATTTTTTAGAATCCACCAAAGATAACACAACATCTTCAAAATTTGTTGACAAAAGATTCACATAATGCTTGATCGAGGTTTCATTTTCTAAATTAGTTGTAGACAGTTGTACGATGAGTTCTTGCTCACTGCTTGCTAAACATTTAAGGTCATCTGCAAAGCCTGTCTTTGCAGCGGTGGTTGTTCCAATGCCCACTGCTGACATGATCTTCAAGTGAATCAGTCAAAGCTAGGTTACACTTACTGAAATCCACTTGATTTTTAGTCGAGTACAGTCTGATTTTGATAGGAATACCTCACCTGTTGGTGTCAGTGGCCCCATCTGTCAGGAACCCATTGGAAGCGGCGTCCTGGGCGCTGGCATAAGCAGCGTCTTCCCTGATGCCGATGTAGGCATCCTCTGTCCCCCTAGACATATATTGTTTCGTCAGTAACATTTATGAGCGATAATTTTAATACTTAAATGCACTTACTTTCAGTTTTTGACAGTTTTAAGGAAAAAAGAGCCAAAAATTACACCTACAATTATCTAAAAATTCAACTCCTTTTATTTTACCAAAATAAATAGGTGTAGTTTGAAAAAATCTGAAAACTGATTAATCTTCTTTGATTCTTTTGGATTTAAATCCTAACATTTTCATCAACATTGTAAACTCCCACCATTCTATTTCATTTTATAGAATCCACCAAAGTTGTCAAAAAATCCTAAAAAAAGTTTGTTCACAAAATATTCAGGTCATGCTTTATCCAAATTTCATTTTCTAAATTAGTTAACACACACTTGTATGATGAGTTCTTGCTCACTGCCTGCCAGACATTCAAGGTCATCTGCAAAGCCAGTGTTTGTGGTGGTGGTTCTTCCAGTGCTGACTGCTGACATGATCTTCAAGTGAGTCAGCCAAAGCTATGTTACACTTCCAGAAATCCACATGATTTCTAGTTTAAAGTACAGTCTGATTTTGACAGGAATATCTCACCTGTCAGTGTCGGTGGCTCCATCTGTCTGGAACCCACTGGCAGCGGTAGCGTCCTCCCCAGTGCTGGCGTTGGCACCCTCTGTCCCCCTGGACATATATTTTTTTGTCATTGACACTTATGATAGATACTTATTTTAATAGTAACACAATTTTGCTTTTGACAGTTTCAAAAAAAAGAAAAAAAAAAAAGAGCCAAAAGTGATACCTATAAATTTTTAACAATCCAACTCCTTTAACTTGGCCAAGATAAACAATTATTCACAGTTTGAAAAAATCTAAAAATTGATTGATCTGCTTTGGTGTTTTTTGGATCTAAATTGTTGATTTCATCTGCATTGTTGTCTCCCACCATTCTATTCCACTTTTTACAATCCAAGGTGTCACAAATTCCTGAATATTTATTTACAAAAGATTTAGATTGTTTTATCCCAGTTTCATTTTCTTAGAGTTACAGGCATCTATAAAATGAGTTCCTGCTCACTGCCTGCCACACATTAACTGTCATCTGCAAAGCCTAAGCCTAATATGATTTCTATTCAGTGAATATATTTTGCCCTGGCCAAGTCCTTCCGTGCGTACAAATACCAGTAGGGCTGTTTCATGGGCTACCATGCCATGTTTGTGCACTGGCACTACCTGCAACTTACATATTTTCATTCCGAGTTTGTAAATGTACAAAGAAAGCCAGTATTTCCTGTACTTGTATGATTTTATGTTGTGTAATACGTGTTTATGATCTGAAAGCGAGTTTTTTTTTTTTTAATATCATGTTTATCCATATTTATTCTACCAATATCAAATAATTGTACTGTCACATCAAAGCCAAGGATGTGAGAAAAAAACATGCCAAATATCTTTGAGATATCTCAATAACTGAATGAGCAGTGAACTGTTCAGTGAACATACCAAGGAAAGCAGTATTTTGCCCTGGCACACAGTAACACCAGTAGGGTCGTTTCATGGGTTACCATGCCAAGTTTGTGTACTGGCACTAACACCGAGTGATGTATTTTCATTCTGAGTAAATGTACAAGAAAACCCATTTTTCCAGTACGTTTGATGTTTTATGGTCAGGAATGTGTGAGTGTATGTTCCGAAAGTGTGTTGTTTTTAAAATATACATTACCAAGGATAACACAAAAACTGGAAACATCATAACATAATGCTGTCACTTCATTGCCAAGGGTATGAGGGAAAAAAAAACATGCCCAAAATCTTTGAGATACCCCTATAAATGAATGAACAGTGAAAACTTTGGTGAACCTACCCCAAAAAAGCTAAATTTAGGCCTGGCACACAGCGATCCAAAAAGGAAATTTTCTATCTGGCAGAAATGTCAGACCCCTGCCGCAGTCTGCACTAGTTGGGTCACGGTTAAGTATGTGTAATTAAAAGGGTTATTTACTGTGGCAGTGAAGGGGTTAAGTACAGTCTGATTTTGATAGGAGTGCCTTACTGTCTTGTCTGTCTTTACATCTAGTCAAGGCACAAGACCTGATTTTGACAGCAATCCCTCACCCTAAAGTAGTGGTGGCCCCATGTTCCTGGATCCCTCAGGTGGTGTCCTGCTCAGCCCCGGTGTTTCTCAAGTCGTGGCGCTGTCCTCAGTGGGCTGCCTGAAAACTAGGAAACTCAGGGCATTCACAATCCACACACACACACACACACACTGCATCCATACTGTGCAGTGTGTTAGGGTTAGGAAGGGTCAGGGTTAGGTTGTTAGTGATGGTTAGAGGGTCACCATGCTGAACTCGGTGCACACATCCACTCAGGGCAACCATCCAGGGAGAGACAGACAAATGGACAGACACACACGCGCACACGCACACACGCGCGCACGCACACACACACACACACACACACTGGGACAGACAAGGCAAAGATAATGGAGAGATAAGGGAGGGTCAACTTAGCTTTTTCAGAGGCCTCTTGAAGTCCTGCGGCATGTTTGTTGACGTCACAGATCCCTGATAACATGACCACATACAAATGGTCAGATACATTTAAGACAGTCTGTCAATCAAAGTATTTAAACATGGTGTCAGGGCTTTCTGGGATCTTGGGAAAGGGAGAGGGTTTTTTTTCAAATAAAAACATATCAAATGAAGCCAATGGTTGAGTTTACAAAACAAGTTATGCTAAAACATTATTGGTACACAGTGCTGCATATTGGATCATTTTGACAACTAGTGCATCATTTTATGTCTTCTGGTAACAGTTGGCATGTAATTGCATTTGCTAGCGTTCATTTTTGACATTTCCTAATATATCTGTTTTCTCTAGAAACATCATTCACTTTTGATTTTCATCCCACAGAGGTTGCAAGCATCACTAAATTGCAAATGTCTCCATCACACCAGTTGCATTCCATGGCGAACTGGTCACTAACATAGCTCAGTAAGGAGTTCACAGGTCCGTATCACTGTCCTTAGCACCCATTTCTGTATTTGGCGACTTATTTCTTGCTGTTCATCATCAGGAAGTGCCATGGCAGAATCACGACATTTCCTTCTGATTCAGCATTTTAAGATGTAAGTATGCATGTTGTTTCATTTTTTTTTTTAAAATGGATTACATACACTTGTATCACGAGTTCCTGTTGGCTACCTGCCAGAAATTTAATGTCATCTGCAGAGCCTACGTTTGTGGTAGTTCTTCCCATGCTGACTGATATAATTTTCAAGTGAGTCAAAGCTATGTTACACTTCCTGAAATCCACATCATTTCTGGTTTAAAGTATAGTCTCATTTAGATAGTAATGCCTCACCTGTCGGCGTCGGAGGCTCCATCTGTCTCGAACCCACTGGCAGCAGCAGTGTCGTGTCGACGACCTCTGTCCCTCTGGACATAAATTTTTTCATCAGTAACATTTGACACATACTTCATTTCAATAGTTAAACCCACTTAATTTTGTCTTTGACAGTTTCAAGGAAAAACCTGCCAAAAATTATACCTATCAATAGTACTTCACAATTTAATTCCTTTTATTTTGCCAAGATAAATATCCATTGGTTTAAAAAATCTTACATAAAAATTCTAAACATTTTCAACGTTTCTGTAATCTCCCACCATTCTATTCCATATATAGAATCTGCCAAAGTTGGGTCAAAATCCTCAAATTTTGTTTACAAAAGATTCAGGTCATGCTTTATCCCAGTTTCATTTTCTAAATTAGTTACACACTTGTACAATGAGTTCTTGCTCACTGCCTGCCAGACATTTAAGGTCATCTGCAAAGCCAGTGTTTGTGGTGGTGGTTCTTCCAGTGCTGACTGCTGACATGATCTTCAAGTGAGTCAGCCAAAGCTATGTTACACTTCCAGAAATCCACATGATTTCTAGTTTTAAGTACAGTCTGATTTTGACAGGAATATCTCACCTGTCAGCGTCGGTGGCTCCATCTGTCTGGAACCCACTGGCAGCGGTAGCGTCCTCCCCAGTGCTGGCGTTGGCACCCTCTGTCCCCCTGGACATATATTTTTTTGTCATTGACACTTATGATAGATACTTATTTTAATAGTAACACAATTTTGCTTTTGACAGTTTCAAAAAAAAAGGAAAAAAAAGAGAGCCAAAAGTGATACCTATAAATTTTTAACAATCCAACTCCTTTAACTTGGCCAAGATAAACAATTATTCACAGTTTGAAAAAATCTAAAAATTGATTGATCTGCTTTGCTGTTTTTTGGATCTAAATTGTTGATTTCATCTGCATTGTTGTCTCCCACCATTCTATTCCACTTTTTACAATCCAAGGTGTCACAAATTCCTGAATATTTGTTTACAAAAGATTTAGATTGTTTTATCCCAGTTTCATTTTCTTAAAGTTACAGGCATCTATAAAATGAGTTCCTGCTCACTGCCTGCCACACATTAACTGTCATCTGCAAAGCCTAAGCCTAATATGATTTCTATTCAGTGAATATATTTTGCCCTGGCCAAGTCCTTCCGTGCGTACAAATACCAGTAGGGCTGTTTCATGGGCTACCATGCCATGTTTGTGCACTGGCACTACCTGCAACTTACATATTTTCATTCTGAGTTTGTAAATGTACAAAGAAAGCCAGTATTTCCTGTACTTGTATGATTTTATGTTGTGTTATACGTGTTTATGATCTGAAGGCGGGTTGTTTTTTTTTAATATCATGTGTATCCATATTTATTCTACCAATATCAAATAATTGTACTGTCACATCAAAGCCAAGGATGTGAGAAAAAAAACATGCCAAATATCTTTGAGATATCTCAATAACTGAATGAGCAGTGAACTGTTCAGTGAACATACCAAGGAAAGCAGTATTTTGCCCTGGCACACAGTAACACCAGTAGGGTCGTTTCATGGGTTACCATGCCAAGTTTGTGTACTGGCACTAACACCGAGTGATGTATTTTCATTCTGAGTAAATGTACAAGAAAACCCATTTTTCCAGTACGTTTGATGTTTTATGGTCAGGAATGTGTGAGTGTATGTTCCGAAAGTGTGTTGTTTTTAAAATATACATTACCAAGGATAACACAAAAACTGGAAACATCATAACATAATGCTGTCACTTCATTGCCAAGGGTATGAGGGAAAAAAAACATGCCCAAAATCTTTGAGATACCTCTAATAAATGAATGAACAGTGAAAACTGGTGAACCTACCCCAAAAAAGCTAAATTTAGGCCTGGCACACAGTGATCCAAAAAGGAAATTTTCTATCTGGCAGAAATGTCAGACCCCTGCCGCAGTCTGCACTAGTTGGGTCACGGTTAAGTATGTGTAATTAAAAGGGTTATTTACTGTGGCAGTGAAGGGGTTAAGTACAGTCTGATTTTGATAGGAGTGCCTTACTGTCTTGTCTGTCTTTACATCTAGTCAAGGCACAAGACCTGATTTTGACAGCAATCCCTCACCCTAAAGTAGTGGTGGCCCCATGTTCCTGGATCCCTCAGGTGGTGTCCTGCTCAGCCCCGGTGTTTCTCAAGTCATGGCGCTGTCCTCAGTGGGCTGCCTGAAAACTAGGAAACTCAGGGCATTCACAATCCACACACACAGACACACACTGCATCCATACTGTGCAGTGTGTTAGGGTTAGGAAGGGTCAGGGTTAGATTGTTAGTGATGGTTAGAGGGTCACCATGCTGAACTCGGTGCACACATCCACTCAGGGCAACCATCCAGGGAGAGACAGACAAATGGACAGACACACACGCGCACACGCACACACACTGGGACAGACAAGACAAAGATAATGGAGAGATAAGGGAGGGTCAACTTAGCTTTTTCAGAGGCCTCTTGAAGTCCTGCGGCATGTTTGTTGACGTCACAGATCCCTGATAACATGACCACATACAAATGGTCAGATACATTTAAGACAGTCTGTCAATCAAAGTATTTAAACATGGTGTCAGGGCTTTCTGGGATCTTGGGAAAGGGAGAGGGTTTTTTTTTTCAAATAAAAACATATCAAATGAAGCCAATGGTTGAGTTTACAAAACAAGTTATGCTAAAACATTACTGGTACACAGTGCTGCATATTGGATCATTTTGACAACTAGTGCATCATTTTATGTCTTCTGGTAACAGTTGGCATGTAATTGCATTTGCTAGCGTTCATTTTTGACATTTCCTAATATATCTGTTTTCTCTAGAAACATCATTCACTTTTGATTTTCATCCCACAGAGGTTGCAAGCATCACTAAATTGCAAATGTCTCCATCACACCAGTTGCATTCCATGGCGAACTGGTCACTAACATAGCTCAGTAAGGAGTTCACAGGTCCGTATCACTGTCCTTAGCACCCATTTCTGTATTTGGCGACTTATTTCTTGCTGTTCATCATCAGGAAGTGCCATGGCAGAATCACGACATTTCCTTCTGATTCAGCATTTTAAGATGTAAGTTTGCATGTTGTTTCATTTTTTTTTTTAATGGATTACATACACTTGTATCACGGGTTCCTGTTGGCTACCTGCCAGAAATTTAATGTCATCTGCAGAGCCTACGCTTGTGGTAGTTCTTCCCATGCTGACTGATATAATTTTCAAGTGAGTCAAAGCTATGTTACACTTCCTGAAATCCACATCATTTCTGGTTTAAAGTATAGTCTCATTTAGATAGTAATGCCTCACCTGTCGGCGTCGGAGGCTCCATCTGTCTCGAACCCACTGGCAGCAGCGGTGTCGTGTCGATGACCTCTGTCCCTCTGGACATATATTTTTTCATCAGTAACATTTGACACATACTTCATTTCAATAGTTAAAACCCACTTAATTTTGTCTTTGACAGTTTCAAGGAAAAACCTGCCAAAAATTATACCTATCAATATTACTTCACAATTTAATTCCTTTTATTTTGCCAAGATAAATATCCATTGGTTTAAAAAATCTTACATAAAAATTCTAAACATTTTCAACTTTTCTGTAATCTCCCACCATTCTATTCCATATATAGAATCTGCCAAAGTTGGGTCAAAATCCTCAAATTTTGTTTTCAAAAGATTCAGGTCATGCTTTATCCCAGTTTCATTTTCTAAATTAGTTACACACTTGTACAATGAGTTCTTGCTCACTGCCTGCCAGACATTTAAGGTCATCTGCAAAGTGTGTGTTTGTGGTGGTGGTTCTTCCAATGCTGACTGCTCGTGAGTCACTCAAGTTAGTCAAAGCTATCTTACACTTACTGAAATCCACATGATTTTTAGTCAAAGTACAGTCCAATTTGATAGGAATACCTCACCTGTCGGTGTCGGTGGCCCCATCTGTCTGGAACCCACTGGCTGTGGTGTCCTGGGTGCTGGCATTGGCAGCGTCCTCCCCAGTGCTGGTGTAGGCGTCCTCTGTCCCCCTAGACATACATTTTTTCGTCTTTAACATTTATGACTGATAAATTTCAATAGTTAAACGCTCTTACTTTCAGTTTTTGACAGTTTTAAGGAGAAAAGAGCCAAAAATGACACCTATAATTACCTAACATTTCAACTTCTTTTATTTTACCAAAATAAATATGCATAGTTTGAAAAAATCTGAAAACTGATTAATCTGCTTTGATTTATTTTGAAAAAATCTGAAAACTGATTAATCTGCTTTGATTCTTTGGGATTTAAATTCCTAACATTTTCATCTACATTGTAATCTCCCACCATTCTCTTCCATTTTTAGAATCCACAAAAGGTAACACAAAATCCTAGAAATTTGTTTACAAAAGATTCAGGTGATGTTTTAACCAAGTTTCATTTTTTAAGTAATTTACTGATATTTAAATGATGTGTTCTTGCTCACTGCGTGCCAGACATTTTAGGTCATCTGCAAAACCTGTCTTTGTGGTGGTTCTTCCAATGCTGACTGTTGACATGATCTTCAAATGAGTCAATCAAAGCTATGTTACACTTCCTGAAATCCACATGATTTCTAGTTTAAGTACAGTCTGACTTTGATAGGAATATCTCACATGTCACTGTCGGTGGCTCCATCTTTCTCGAACTGACTGGCAGTGGCGTCCTGGGTGCTGGCATCAGCAGCATCCTCCCCGGTGCTGGCATTGGCGTCCTCTGTCTGGACATATATTTTTTCATCAGTAACATTTATGACTGATAATTAATTTACTTACTGTCAGTTTTTGACAGTTTCAGGAATATTCTATGAATATCTATCAATTCAACTTCTTTTATTTTACAAAAATTAATGAACATGCGTAGTTTGAAAAAATCTGAAAACCAACTGATCTGCTTTGATACTTTTAGATTCAAATTCTTAACATTTTCATCTCCCACCATTCTATTCCATTTTTTAGAATCCACCAAAAATAACACAACATCTTCAAAATTTGTTGACAAAAGATTCACATAATGCTTGATCGAGGTTTCATTTTCTAAATTAGTTATAGACAGTTGTACGATGAGTTCTTGCTCACTGCTTGCTAAACATTTAAGGTCATCTGCAAAGCCTGTCTTTGCAGCGGTGGTTGTTCTAATGCCCACTGCTGACATGATCTTCAAGTGAATCAGTCAAAGCTAGGTTACACTTACTGAAATCCACTCGATTTTTAGTCGAGTACAGTCTGCTTTTGATAGGAATACCTCACCTGTTGGTGTCAGTGGCCCCATCTGTCAGGAACCCATTGGAAGCGGCGTCCTGGGCGCTGGCATAAGCAGCGTCTTCCCTGATGCCGATGTAGGCATCCTCTGTCCCCCTAGACATATATCGTTTCATCAGTAAGATTTATGAGCGATAATTTTAATACTTAAATGCACTTACTTTCAGTTTTTGACAGTTTTAAGGAAAAAAGAGCCAAAAATTACACCTACAATTATCTAAAAATTCAAATCCTTTTATTTTACCAAAATAAATAGGTGTAGTTTGAAAAAATCTGAAAACTGATTAATCTGCTTTGATTCTTTTGGATTTCAATCCTAACATTTTCATCAACATTGTAATCTCCCACCATTCTATTTCATTTTATAGAATCCACCAAAGTTGTCAAAAAATCCTAAAAAAAGTTTGTTCACAAAATATTCAGGTCATGCTTTATCCAAATTTCATTTTCTAAATTAGTTAACACACACTTGTATGATGAGTTCTTGCTCACTGCCTGCCAGACATTCAAGGTCATCTGCAAAGCCAGTGTTTGTGGTGGTGGTTCTTCCAGTGCTGACTGCTGACATGATCTTCAAGTGAGTCAGCCAAAGCTATGTTACACTTCCAGAAATCCACATGATTTCTAGTTTTAAGTACAGTCTGATTTTGACAGGAATATCTCACCTGTCAGCGTCGGTGGCTTCATCTGTCTGGAACCCACTGGCAGCGGTAGCGTCCTCCCCAGTGCTGGTGTTGGCACCCTCTGTCCCCCTGGACATATATTTTTTTGTCATTGACACTTATGATAGATACTTATTTTAATAGTAACACAATTTTGCTTTTGACAGTTTCAAAAAAAAAAAGAAAAAAAAAAGAGCCAAAAGTGATACCTATACATTTTTTAACAATCCAACTCCTTTAACTTGGCCAAGATAAACAATTATTCACAGTTTGAAAAAATCTAAAAATTGATTGATCTGCTTTGCTGCTTTTTGGATCTAAATTGTTGATTTCATCTGCATTGTTGTCTCCCACCATTCTATTCCACTTTTTACAATCCAAGGTGTCACAAATTCCTGAATATTTGTTTACAAAAGATTTAGATTGTTTTATCCCAGTTTCATTTTCTTAAAGTTACAGGCATCTATAAACTGAGTTCCTGCTCACTGCCTGCCACACATTAACTGTCATCTGCAAAGCCTAAGCCTAATATGATTTCTATTCAGTGAATATATTTTGCCCTGGCCAAGTCCTTCCGTGCGTACAAATACCAGTAGGGCTGTTTCATGGGCTACCATGCCATGTTTGTGCACTGGCACTACCTGCAACTTACATATTTTCATTCTGAGTTTGTAAATGTACAAAGAAAGCCAGTATTTCCTGTACTTGTATGATTTTATGTTGTGTAATACGTGTTTATGATCTGAAAGCGAGTTTTTTTTTTTAATATCATGTGTATCCATATTTATTCTACCAATATCAAATAATTGTACTGTCACATCAAAGCCAAGGATGTGAGAAAAAAACATGCCAAATATCTTTGAGATATCTTAATAACTGAATGAGCAGTGAACTGTTCAGTGAACATACCAAGGAAAGCAGTATTTTGCCCTGGCACACAGTAACACCAGTAGGGTCGTTTCATGGGTTACCATGCCAAGTTTGTGTACTGGCACTAACACCGAGTGATGTATTTTCATTCTGAGTAAATGTACAAGAAAACCCATTTTTCCAGTACGTTTGATGTTTTATGGTCAGGAATGTGTGAGTGTATGTTCCGAAAGTGTGTTGTTTTTAAAATATACATTACCAAGGATAACACAAAAACTGGAAACATCATAACATAATGCTGTCACTTCATTGCCAAGGGTATGAGGGAAAAAAAACATGCCCAAAATCTTTGAGATACCTCTAATAAATGAATGAACAGTGAAAACTGGTGAACCTACCCCAAAAAAGCTAAATTTAGGCCTGGCACACAGTGATCCAAAAAGGAAATTTTCTATCTGGCAGAAATGTCAGACCCCTGCCGCAGTCTGCACTAGTTGGGTCACGGTTAAGTATGTGTAATTAAAAGGGTTATTTACTGTGGCAGTGAAGGGGTTAAGTACAGTCTGATTTTGATAGGAGTGCCTTACTGTCTTGTCTGTCTTTACATCTAGTCAAGGCACAAGACCTGATTTTGACAGCAATCCCTCACCCTAAAGTAGTGGTGGCCCCATGTTCCTGGATCCCTCAGGTGGTGTCCTGCTCAGCCCCGGTGTTTCTCAAGTCATGGCGCTGTCCTCAGTGGGCTGCCTGAAAACTAGGAAACTCAGGGCATTCACAATCCACACACACAGACACACACTGCATCCATACTGTGCAGTGTGTTAGGGTTAGGAAGGGTCAGGGTTAGATTGTTAGTGATGGTTAGAGGGTCACCATGCTGAACTCGGTGCACACATCCACTCAGGGCAACCATCCAGGGAGAGACAGACAAATGGACAGACACACACGCGCACACGCACACACACACACACACACACACTGGGACAGACAAGACAAAGATAATGGAGAGATAAGGGAGGGTCAACTTAGCTTTTTCAGAGGCCTCTTGAAGTCCTGCGGCATGTTTGTTGACGTCACAGATCCCTGATAACATGACCACATACAAATGGTCAGATACATTTAAGACAGTCTGTCAATCAAAGTATTTAAACATGGTGTCAGGGCTTTCTGGGATCTTGGGAAAGGGAGAGGGGTTTTTTTTTCAAATAAAAACATATCAAATGAAGCCAATGGTTGAGTTTACAAAACAAGTTATGCTAAAACATTACTGGTACACAGTGCTGCATATTGGATCATTTTGACAACTAGTGCATCATTTTATGTCTTCTGGTAACAGTTGGCATGTAATTGCATTTGCTAGCGTTCATTTTTGACATTTCCTAATATATCTGTTTTCTCTAGAAACATCATTCACTTTTGATTTTCATCCCACAGAGGTTGCAAGCATCACTAAATTGCAAATGTCTCCATCACACCAGTTGCATTCCATGGCGAACTGGTCACTAACATAGCTCAGTAAGGAGTTCACAGGTCCGTGTCACTGTCCTTAGCACCCATTTCTGTATTTGGCGACTTATTTCTTGCTGTTCATCATCAGGAAGTGCCATGGCAGAATCACGACATTTCCTTCTGATTCAGCATTTTAAGATGTAAGTATGCATGTTGTTTCATTTTTTTTTTTTAATGGATTACATACACTTGTATCACGGGTTCCTGTTGGCTACCTGCCAGAAATTTAATGTCATCTGCAGAGCCTACGCTTGTGGTAGTTCTTCCCATGCTGACTGATATAATTTTCAAGTGAGTCAAAGCTATGTTACACTTCCTGAAATCCACATCATTTCTGGTTTAAAGTATAGTCTCATTTAGATAGTAATGCCTCACCTGTCGGCGTCGGAGGCTCCATCTGTCTCGAACCCACTGGCAGCAGCGGTGTCGTGTCGACGACCTCTGTCCCTCTGGACATAAATTTTTTCATCGGTAACATTTGACACATACTTCATTTCAATAGTTAAACCCACTTAATTTTGTCTTTGACAGTTTCAAGGAAAAACCTGCCAAAAATTATACCTATCAATATTACTTCACAATTTAATTCCTTTTATTTTGCCAAGATAAATATCCATTGGTTTAAAAAATCTTACATAAAAATTCTAAACATTTTCAACTTTTCTGTAATCTCCCACCATTCTATTCCATATATAGAATCTGCCAAAGTTGGGTCAAAATCCTCAAATTTTGTTTACAAAAGATTCAGGTCATGCTTTATCCCAGTTTCATTTTCTAAATTAGTTACACACTTGTACAATGAGTTCTTGCTCACTGCCTGCCAGACATTTAAGGTCATCTGCAAAGTGTGTGTTTGTGGTGGTGGTTCTTCCAATGCTGACTGCTCGTGAGTCACTCAAGTTAGTCAAAGCTACTTTCTGAAATCCACATGATTTTTAGTCAAAGTACAGTCCAATTTGATAGGAATACCTCATCTGTCGGTGTCGGTGGCCCCATCTGTCTGGAACCCACTGGCTGTGGTGTCCTGGGTGCTGGCATTGGCAGCGTCCTCCCCAATGCTGGTGTAGGCGTCCTCTGTCCCCCTAGACATACATTTTTTCGTCAGTAACATTTATGACTGATAAATTTCAATAGTTAAACGCTCTTACTTTCAGTTTTTGACAGTTTTAAGGAGAAAAGAGCCAAAAATGACACCTATAATTACCTAACATTTCAACTTCTTTTATTTTACAAAAATAAATATGCATAGTTTGAAAAAATCTGAAAACTGATTAATCTGCTTTGATTCTTTGGGATTTAAATTCCTAACATTTTCATCTACATTGTAATCTCCCACCATTCTCTTCCATTTTTAGAATCCACAAAAGGTAACACAAAATCCTAGAAATTTGTTTACAAAAGATTCAGGTGATGTTTTAACCAAGTTTCATTTTTTAAGTAATTTACTGATATTTAAATGATGTGTTCTTGCTCACTGCGTGCCAGACATTTTAGGTCATCTGCAAAGCCTGTCTTTGTGGTGGTTCTTCCAATGCTGACTGCTGACATGATCTTCAAATGAGTCAATCAAAGCTATGTTACACTTCCTGAAATCCACATGATTTCTAGTTTAAGTACAGTCTGACTTTGATAGGAATATCTCACATGTCACTGTCGGTGGCTCCATCTTTCTCGAACTGACTGGCAGTGGCGTCCTGGGTGCTGGCATCAGCAGCATCCTCCCCGGTGCTGGCATTGGCGTCCTCTGTCTGGACATATATTTTTTCATCAGTAACATTTATGACTGATAATTAATGTACTTACTGTCAGTTTTTGACAGTTTCAGGAATATTCTATGAATATCTATCAATTCAACTTCTTTTATTTTACAAAAATTAATGAACATGCGTAGTTTGAAAAAATCTGAAAACCAACTGATCTGCTTTGATACTTTTAGATTCAAATTCTTAACATTTTCATCTCCCACCATTCTATTCCATTTTTTAGAATCCACCAAAGATAACACAACATCTTCAAAATTTGTTGACAAAAGATTCACATAATGCTTGATCGAGGTTTCATTTTCTAAATTAGTTATAGACAGTTGTACGATGAGTTCTTGCTCACTGCTTGCTAAACATTTAAGGTCATCTGCAAAGCCTGTCTTTGCAGCGGTGGTTGTTCTAATGCCCACTGCTGACATGATCTTCAAGTGAATCAGTCAAAACTAGGTTACACTTACTGAAATCCACTCGATTTTTAGTTGAGTACAGTCTGATTTTGATAGGAATACCTCACCTGTTGGTGTCAGTGGCCCCATCTGTCAGGAACCCATTGGAAGCGGCGTCCTGGGCGCTGGCATAAGCAGCATCTTCCCTGATGCCGATGTAGGCATCCTCTGTCCCCCTAGACATATATCGTTTCGTCAGTAACATTTATGAGCGATAATTTTAATACTTAAATGCACTTACTTTCAGTTTTTGACAGTTTTAAGGAAAAAAGAGCCAAAAATTACACCTACAATTATCTAAAAATTCAAATCCTTTTATTTTACCAAAATAAATAGGTGTAGTTTGAAAAAATCTGAAAACTGATTAATCTGCTTTGATTCTTTTGGATTTCAATCCTAACATTTTCATCAACATTGTAATCTCCCACCATTCTATTTCATTTTATAGAATCCACCAAAGTTGTCAAAAAATCCTAAAAAAAGTTTGTTCACAAAATATTCAGGTCATGCTTTATCCAAATTTCATTTTCTAAATTAGTTAACACACACTTGTATGATGAGTTCTTGCTCACTGCCTGCCAGACATTCAAGGTCATCTGCAAAGCCAGTGTTTGTGGTGGTGGTTCTTCCAGCGCTGACTGCTGACATGATCTTCAAGTGAGTCAGCCAAAGCTATGTTACACTTCCAGAAATCCACATGATTTCTAGTTTTAAGTACAGTCTGATTTTGACAGGAATATCTCACCTGTCAGCGTCGGTGGCTCCATCTGTCTGGAACCCACTGGCAGCGGTAGCGTCCTCCCCAGTACTGGTGTTGGCACCCTCTGTCCTCCTGGACATATATTTTTTTGTCATTGACACTTATGATAGATACTTATTTTAATAGTAACACAATTTTGCTTTTGACAGTTTTAAAAAAAAAGAAAAAAAAAAGAGCCAAAAGTGATACCTATAAATTTTTAACAATCCAACTCCTTTAACTTGGCCAAGATAAACAATTATTCACAGTTTGAAAAAATCTAACAATTGATTGATCTGCTTTGGTGTTTTTTGGATCTAAATTGTTGATTTCATCTGCATTGTTGTCTCCCACCATTCTATTCCACTTTTTACAATCCAAGGTGTCACAAATTCCTGAATATTTGTTTACAAAAGATTTAGATTGTTTTATCCCAGTTTCATTTTCTTAAAGTTACAGGCATCTATAAAATGAGTTCCTGCTCACTGCCTGCCACACATTAACTGTCATCTGCAAAGCCTAATATGATTTCTATTCAGTGAATATATTTTGCCCTGGCCAAGTCCTTCCGTGCGTACAAATACCAGTAGGGCTGTTTCATGGGCTACCATGCCATGTTTGTGCACTGGCAGTACCTGCAACTTACATATTTTCATTCTGAGTTTGTAAATGTACAAAGAAAGCCAGTATTTCCTGTACTTGTATGATTTTATGTTGTGTTATACGTGTTTATGATCTGAAAGCGGGTTGTTTTTTTTAATATCATGTGTATCCATATTTATTCTACCAATATCAAATAATTGTACTGTCACATCAAAGCCAAGGATGTGAGAAAAAAACATGCCAAATATCTTTGAGATATCTCAATAACTGAATGAGCAGTAAACTGTTCAGTGAACATACCAAGGAAAGCAGTATTTTGCCCTGGCACACAGTAACACCAGTAGGGTCGTTTCATGGGTTACCATGCCAAGTTTGTGTACTGGCACTAACACCGAGTGATGTATTTTCATTTTGAATAAATGTACAAGAAAACCCATTTTTCCAGTACGTTTGATGTTTTATGGTCAGGAATGTGTGAGTGTATGTTCCGAAAGTGTGTTGTTTTTAAAATATACATTACCAAGGATAACACAAAAACTGGAAACATCATAACATAATGCTGTCACTTCATTGCCAAGGGTATGAGGGAAAAAAAAACATGCCCAAAATCTTTGAGATACTCCTATAAATGAATGAACAGTGAAAACTTTGGTGAACCTACCCAATAAAAGCTAAATTTAGGCCTGGCACACAGCGATCCAAAAAGGAAATTTTCTATCTGGCAGAAATGTCAGACCCCTGCCGCAGTCTGCACTAGTTGGGTCACGGTTAAGTATGTGTAATTAAAAGGGTTATTTACTGTGGCAGTGAAGGGGTTACGTACAGTCTGATTTTGATAGGAGTGCCTTACTGTCTTGTCTGTCTTTACATCTAGTCAAGGCACAAGACCTGATTTTGACAGCAATCCCTCACCCTAAAGTAGTGGTGGCCCCATGTTCCTGGATCCCTCAGGTGGTGTCCTGCTCAGCCCCGGTGTTTCTCAAGTCGTGGCGCTGTCCTCAGTGGGCTGCCTGAAAACTAGGAAACTCAGGGCATTCACAATCCACACACACACACACACACTGCATCCATACTGTGCAGTGTGTTAGGGTTAGGAAGGGTCAGGGTTAGGTTGTTAGTGATGGTTAGAGGGTCACCATGCTGAACTCGGTGCACACATCCACTCAGGGCAACCATCCAGGGAGAGACAGACAAATGGACAGACACACACGCGCACACGCACACACACACACACACACTGGGACAGACAAGACAAAGATAATGGAGAGATAAGGGAGGGTCAACTTAGCTTTTTCAGAGGCCTCTTGAAGTCCTGCGGCATGTTTGTTGACGTCACAGATCCCTGATAACATGACCACATACAAATGGTCAGATACATTTAAGACAGTTTGTCAATCAAAGTATTTAAACATGGTGTCAGGGCTTTCTGGGATCTTGGGAAAGGGAGAGGGGTTTTTTTTTTCAAATAAAAACATATCAAATGAAGCCAATGGTTGAGTTTACAAAACAAGTTATGCTAAAACATTATTGGTACACAGTGCTGCATATTGGATCATTTTGACAACTAGTGCATCATTTTATGTCTTCTGGTAACAGTTGTCATGTAATTGCATTTGCTAGCGTTCATTTTTGACATTTCCTAATATATCTGTTTTCTCTAGAAACATCATTCACTTTTGATTTTCATCTCACAGAGGTTGCAAGCATCACTAAATTGCAAATGTCTCCATCACACCAGTTGCATTCCATGGCGAACTGGTCACTAACATAGCTCAGTAAGGAGTTCACAGGTCCGTATCACTGTCCTTAGCACCCATTTCTGTATTTGGCGACTTATTTCTTGCTGTTCATCATCAGGAAGTGCCATGGCAGAATCACGACATTTCCTTCTGATTCAGCATTTTAAGATGTAAGTATGCATGTTGTTTCATTTTTTTTTTTTAATGGATTACATACACTTGTATCACGAGTTCCTGTTGGCTACCTGCCAGAAATTTAATGTCATCTGCAGAGCCTACGTTTGTGGTAGTTCTTCCCATGCTGACTGATATAATTTTCAAGTGAGTCAAAGCTATGTTACACTTCCTGAAATCCACATCATTTCTGGTTTAAAGTATAGTCTCATTTAGATAGTAATGCCTCACCTGTCGGCGTCGGAGGCTCCATCTGTCTCGAACCCACTGGCAGCAGCGGTGTCGTGTCGACGACCTCTGTCCCTCTGGACATAAATTTTTTCATCGGTAACATTTGACACATACTTCATTTCAATAGTTAAAACCCACTTAATTTTGTCTTTGACAGTTTCAAGGAAAAACCTGCCAAAAATTATACCTATCAATATTACTTCACAATTTAATTCCTTTTATTTTGCCAAGATAAATATCCATTGGTTTAAAAAATCTTACATAAAAATTCTAAACATTTTCAACTTTTCTGTAATCTCCCACCATTCTATTCCATATATAGAATCTGCCAAAGTTGGGTCAAAATCCTCAAATTTTGTTTACAAAAGATTCAGGTCATGCTTTATCCCAGTTTCATTTTCTAAATTAGTTACACACTTGTACAATGAGTTCTTGCTCACTGCCTGCCAGACATTTAAGGTCATCTGCAAAGTGTGTGTTTGTGGTGGTGGTTCTTCCAATGCTGACTGCTCGTGAGTCACTCAAGTTAGTCAAAGCTACTTTCTGAAATCCACATGATTTTTAGTCAAAGTACAGTCCAATTTGATAGGAATACCTCATCTGTCGGTGTCGGTGGCCCCATCTGTCTGGAACCCACTGGCTGTGGTGTCCTGGGTGCTGGCATTGGCAGCGTCCTCCCCAATGCTGGTGTAGGCGTCCTCTGTCCCCCTAGACACACATTTTTTCGTCAGTAACATTTATGACTGATAAATTTCAATAGTTAAACGCTCTTACTTTCAGTTTTTGACAGTTTTAAGGAGAAAAGAGCCAAAAATGACACCTATAATTACCTAACATTTCAACTTCTTTTATTTTACAAAAATAAATATGCATAGTTTGAAAAAATCTGAAAACTGATTAATCTGCTTTGATTCTTTGGGATTTAAATTCCTAACATTTTCATCTACATTGTAATCTCCCACCATTCTCTTCCATTTTTAGAATCCACAAAAGGTAACACAAAATCCTAGAAATTTGTTTACAAAAGATTCAGGTGATGTTTTAACCAAGTTTCATTTTTTAAGTAATTTACTGATATTTAAATGATGTGTTCTTGCTCACTGCGTGCCAGACATTTTAGGTCATCTGCAAAGCCTGTCTTTGTGGTGGTTCTTCCAATGCTGACTGCTGACATGATCTTCAAATGAGTCAATCAAAGCTATGTTACACTTCCTGAAATCCACATGATTTCTAGTTTAAGTACAGTCTGACTTTGATAGGAATATCTCACATGTCACTGTCGGTGGCTCCATCTTTCTCGAACTGACTGGCAGTGGCGTCCTGGGTGCTGGCATCAGCAGCATCCTCCCCGGTGCTGGCATTGGCGTCCTCTGTCTGGACATATATTTTTTCATCAGTAACATTTATGACTGATAATTAATGTACTTACTGTCAGTTTTTGACAGTTTCAGGAATATTCTATGAATATCTATCAATTCAACTTCTTTTATTTTACAAAAATTAATGAACATGCGTAGTTTGAAAAAATCTGAAAACCAACTGATCTGCTTTGATACTTTTAGATTCAAATTCTTAACATTTTCATCTCCCACCATTCTATTCCATTTTTTAGAATCCACCAAAGATAACACAACATCTTCAAAATTTGTTGACAAAAGATTCACATAATGCTTGATCGAGGTTTCATTTTCTAAATTAGTTATAGACAGTTGTACGATGAGTTCTTGCTCACTGCTTGCTAAACATTTAAGGTCATCTGCAAAGCCTGTCTTTGCAGCGGTGGTTGTTCTAATGCCCACTGCTGACATGATCTTCAAGTGAATCAGTCAAAACTAGGTTACACTTACTGAAATCCACTCGATTTTTAGTTGAGTACAGTCTGATTTTGATAGGAATACCTCACCTGTTGGTGTCAGTGGCCCCATCTGTCAGGAACCCATTGGAAGCGGCGTCCTGGGCGCTGGCATAAGCAGCATCTTCCCTGATGCCGATGTAGGCATCCTCTGTCCCCCTAGACATATATCGTTTCGTCAGTAACATTTATGAGCGATAATTTTAATACTTAAATGCACTTACTTTCAGTTTTTGACAGTTTTAAGGAAAAAAGAGCCAAAAATTACACCTACAATTATCTAAAAATTCAAATCCTTTTATTTTACCAAAATAAATAGGTGTAGTTTGAAAAAATCTGAAAACTGATTAATCTGCTTTGATTCTTTTGGATTTCAATCCTAACATTTTCATCAACATTGTAATCTCCCACCATTCTATTTCATTTTATAGAATCCACCAAAGTTGTCAAAAAATCCTAAAAAAAGTTTGTTCACAAAATATTCAGGTCATGCTTTATCCAAATTTCATTTTCTAAATTAGTTAACACACACTTGTATGATGAGTTCTTGCTCACTGCCTGCCAGACATTCAAGGTCATCTGCAAAGCCAGTGTTTGTGGTGGTGGTTCTTCCAGCGCTGACTGCTGACATGATCTTCAAGTGAGTCAGCCAAAGCTATGTTACACTTCCAGAAATCCACATGATTTCTAGTTTTAAGTACAGTCTGATTTTGACAGGAATATCTCACCTGTCAGCGTCGGTGGCTCCATCTGTCTGGAACCCACTGGCAGCGGTAGCGTCCTCCCCAGTACTGGTGTTGGCACCCTCTGTCCTCCTGGACATATATTTTTTTGTCATTGACACTTATGATAGATACTTATTTTAATAGTAACACAATTTTGCTTTTGACAGTTTTAAAAAAAAAGAAAAAAAAAAGAGCCAAAAGTGATACCTATAAATTTTTAACAATCCAACTCCTTTAACTTGGCCAAGATAAACAATTATTCACAGTTTGAAAAAATCTAACAATTGATTGATCTGCTTTGGTGTTTTTTGGATCTAAATTGTTGATTTCATCTGCATTGTTGTCTCCCACCATTCTATTCCACTTTTTACAATCCAAGGTGTCACAAATTCCTGAATATTTGTTTACAAAAGATTTAGATTGTTTTATCCCAGTTTCATTTTCTTAAAGTTACAGGCATCTATAAAATGAGTTCCTGCTCACTGCCTGCCACACATTAACTGTCATCTGCAAAGCCTAATATGATTTCTATTCAGTGAATATATTTTGCCCTGGCCAAGTCCTTCCGTGCGTACAAATACCAGTAGGGCTGTTTCATGGGCTACCATGCCATGTTTGTGCACTGGCAGTACCTGCAACTTACATATTTTCATTCTGAGTTTGTAAATGTACAAAGAAAGCCAGTATTTCCTGTACTTGTATGATTTTATGTTGTGTTATACGTGTTTATGATCTGAAAGCGGGTTGTTTTTTTTAATATCATGTGTATCCATATTTATTCTACCAATATCAAATAATTGTACTGTCACATCAAAGCCAAGGATGTGAGAAAAAAACATGCCAAATATCTTTGAGATATCTCAATAACTGAATGAGCAGTAAACTGTTCAGTGAACATACCAAGGAAAGCAGTATTTTGCCCTGGCACACAGTAACACCAGTAGGGTCGTTTCATGGGTTACCATGCCAAGTTTGTGTACTGGCACTAACACCGAGTGATGTATTTTCATTTTGAATAAATGTACAAGAAAACCCATTTTTCCAGTACGTTTGATGTTTTATGGTCAGGAATGTGTGAGTGTATGTTCCGAAAGTGTGTTGTTTTTAAAATATACATTACCAAGGATAACACAAAAACTGGAAACATCATAACATAATGCTGTCACTTCATTGCCAAGGGTATGAGGGAAAAAAAACATGCCCAAAATCTTTGAGATACTCCTATAAATGAATGAACAGTGAAAACTTTGGTGAACCTACCCAAAAAAAGCTAAATTTAGGCCTGGCACACAGCGATCCAAAAAGGAAATTTTCTATCTGGCAGAAATGTCAGACCCCTGCCGCAGTCTGCACTAGTTGGGTCACGGTTAAGTATGTGTAATTAAAAGGGTTATTTACTGTGGCAGTGAAGGGGTTACGTACAGTCTGATTTTGATAGGAGTGCCTTACTGTCTTGTCTGTCTTTACATCTAGTCAAGGCACAAGACCTGATTTTGACAGCAATCCCTCACCCTAAAGTAGTGGTGGCCCCATGTTCCTGGATCCCTCAGGTGGTGTCCTGCTCAGCCCCGGTGTTTCTCAAGTCGTGGCGCTGTCCTCAGTGGGCTGCCTGAAAACTAGGAAACTCAGGGCATTCACAATCCACACACACACACACACACTGCATCCATACTGTGCAGTGTGTTAGGGTTAGGAAGGGTCAGGGTTAGGTTGTTAGTGATGGTTAGAGGGTCACCATGCTGAACTCGGTGCACACATCCACTCAGGGCAACCATCCAGGGAGAGACAGACAAATGGACAGACACACACGCGCACACGCACACACACACACACACACTGGGACAGACAAGACAAAGATAATGGAGAGATAAGGGAGGGTCAACTTAGCTTTTTCAGAGGCCTCTTGAAGTCCTGCGGCATGTTTGTTGACGTCACAGATCCCTGATAACATGACCACATACAAATGGTCAGATACATTTAAGACAGTTTGTCAATCAAAGTATTTAAACATGGTGTCAGGGCTTTCTGGGATCTTGGGAAAGGGAGAGGGTTTTTTTTTTTCAAATAAAAACATATCAAATGAAGCCAATGGTTGAGTTTACAAAACAAGTTATGCTAAAACATTATTGGTACACAGTGCTGCATATTGGATCATTTTGACAACTAGTGCATCATTTTATGTCTTCTGGTAACAGTTGTCATGTAATTGCATTTGCTAGCGTTCATTTTTGACATTTCCTAATATATCTGTTTTCTCTAGAAACATCATTCACTTTTGATTTTCATCTCACAGAGGTTGCAAGCATCACTAAATTGCAAATGTCTCCATCACACCAGTTGCATTCCATGGCGAACTGGTCACTAACATAGCTCAGTAAGGTGTTCACAGGTCCGTATCACTGTCCTTAGCACCCATTTCTGTATTTGGCGACTTATTTCTTGCTGTTCATCATCAGGAAGTGCCATGGCAGAATCACGACATTTCCTTCTGATTCAGCATTTTAAGATGTAAGTATGCATGTTGTTTCATTTTTTTTTTTTAATGGATTACATACACTTGTATCACGAGTTCCTGTTGGCTACCTGCCAGAAATTTAATGTCATCTGCAGAGCCTACGTTTGTGGTAGTTCTTCCCATGCTGACTGATATAATTTTCAAGTGAGTCAAAGCTATGTTACACTTCCTGAAATCCACATCATTTCTGGTTTAAAGTATAGTCTCATTTAGATAGTAATGCCTCACCTGTCGGCGTCGGAGGCTCCATCTGTCTCGAACCCACTGGCAGCAGCGGTGTCGTGTCGACGACCTCTGTCCCTCTGGACATAAATTTTTTCATCAGTAACATTTGACACATACTTCATTTCAATAGTTAAAACCCACTTAATTTTGTCTGTGACAGTTTCAAGGAAAAACCTGCGAAAAATTATACCTATCAATATTACTTCACAATTTAATTCCTTTTATTTTGCCAAGATAAATATCCATTGGTTTAAAAAATCTTACATAAAAATTCTAAACATTTTCAACTTTTCTGTAATCTCCCACCATTCTATTCCATATATAGAATCTGCCAAAGTTGGGTCAAAATCCTCAAATTTTGTTTACAAAAGATTCAGGTCATGCTTTATCCCAGTTTCATTTTCTAAATTAGTTACACACTTGTACAATGAGTTCTTGCTCACTGCCTGCCAGACATTTAAGGTCATCTGCAAAGTGTGTGTTTGTGGTGGTGGTTCTTCCAATGCTGACTGCTCGTGAGTCACTCAAGTTAGTCAAAGCTACTTTCTGAAATCCACATGATTTTTAGTCAAAGTACAGTCCAATTTGATAGGAATACCTCATCTGTCGGTGTCGGTGGCCCCATCTGTCTGGAACCCACTGGCTGTGGTGTCCTGGGTGCTGGCATTGGCAGCGTCCTCCCCAATGCTGGTGTAGGCGTCCTCTGTCCCCCTAGACACACATTTTTTCGTCAGTAACATTTATGACTGATAAATTTCAATAGTTAAACGCTCTTACTTTCAGTTTTTGACAGTTTTAAGGAGAAAAGAGCCAAAAATGACACCTATAATTACCTAACATTTCAACTTCTTTTATTTTACCAAAATAAATATGCATAGTTTGAAAAAATCTGAAAACTGATTAATCTGCTTTGATTCTTTGGGATTTAAATTCCTAACATTTTCATCTACATTGTAATCTCCCACCATTCTCTTCCATTTTTAGAATCCACAAAAGGTAACACAAAATCCTAGAAATTTGTTTACAAAAGATTCAGGTGATGTTTTAACCAAGTTTCATTTTTTAAGTAATTTACTGATATTTAAATGATGTGTTCTTGCTCACTGCGTGCCAGACATTTTAGGTCATCTGCAAAGCCTGTCTTTGTGGTGGTTCTTCCAATGCTGACTGCTGACATGATCTTCAAATGAGTCAATCAAAGCTATGTTACACTTCCTGAAATCCACATGATTTCTAGTTTAAGTACAGTCTGACTTTGATAGGAATATCTCACATGTCACTGTCGGTGGCTCCATCTTTCTCGAACTGACTGGCAGTGGCGTCCTGGGTGCTGGCATCAGCAGCATCCTCCCCGGTGCTGGCATTGGCGTCCTCTGTCTGGACATATATTTTTTCATCAGTAACATTTATGACTGATAATTAATGTACTTACTGTCAGTTTTTGACAGTTTCAGGAATATTCTATGAATATCTATCAATTCAACTTCTTTTATTTTACAAAAATTAATGAACATGCGTAGTTTGAAAAAATCTGAAAACCAACTGATCTGCTTTGATACTTTTAGATTCAAATTCTTAACATTTTCATCTCCCACCATTCTATTCCATTTTTTAGAATCCACCAAAGATAACACAACATCTTCAAAATTTGTTGACAAAAGATTCACATAATGCTTGATCGAGGTTTCATTTTCTAAATTAGTTATAGACAGTTGTACGATGAGTTCTTGCTCACTGCTTGCTAAACATTTAAGGTCATCTGCAAAGCCTGTCTTTGCAGCGGTGGTTGTTCTAATGCCCACTGCTGACATGATCTTCAAGTGAATCAGTCAAAACTAGGTTACACTTACTGAAATCCACTCGATTTTTAGTTGAGTACAGTCTGATTTTGATAGGAATACCTCACCTGTTGGTGTCAGTGGCCCCATCTGTCAGGAACCCATTGGAAGCGGCGTCCTGGGCGCTGGCATAAGCAGCATCTTCCCTGATGCCGATGTAGGCATCCTCTGTCCCCCTAGACATATATCGTTTCGTCAGTAACATTTATGAGCGATAATTTTAATACTTAAATGCACTTACTTTCAGTTTTTGACAGTTTTAAGGAAAAAAGAGCCAAAAATTACACCTACAATTATCTAAAAATTCAAATCCTTTTATTTTACCAAAATAAATAGGTGTAGTTTGAAAAAATCTGAAAACTGATTAATCTGCTTTGATTCTTTTGGATTTCAATCCTAACATTTTCATCAACATTGTAATCTCCCACCATTCTATTTCATTTTATAGAATCCACCAAAGTTGTCAAAAAATCCTAAAAAAAGTTTGTTCACAAAATATTCAGGTCATGCTTTATCCAAATTTCATTTTCTAAATTAGTTAACACACACTTGTATGATGAGTTCTTGCTCACTGCCTGCCAGACATTCAAGGTCATCTGCAAAGCCAGTGTTTGTGGTGGTGGTTCTTCCAGCGCTGACTGCTGACATGATCTTCAAGTGAGTCAGCCAAAGCTATGTTACACTTCCAGAAATCCACATGATTTCTAGTTTTAAGTACAGTCTGATTTTGACAGGAATATCTCACCTGTCAGCGTCGGTGGCTCCATCTGTCTGGAACCCACTGGCAGCGGTAGCGTCCTCCCCAGTACTGGTGTTGGCACCCTCTGTCCTCCTGGACATATATTTTTTTGTCATTGACACTTATGATAGATACTTATTTTAATAGTAACACAATTTTGCTTTTGACAGTTTTAAAAAAAAAGAAAAAAAAAAAGAGCCAAAAGTGATACCTATAAATTTTTAACAATCCAACTCCTTTAACTTGGCCAAGATAAACAATTATTCACAGTTTGAAAAAATCTAACAATTGATTGATCTGCTTTGGTGTTTTTTGGATCTAAATTGTTGATTTCATCTGCATTGTTGTCTCCCACCATTCTATTCCACTTTTTACAATCCAAGGTGTCACAAATTCCTGAATATTTGTTTACAAAAGATTTAGATTGTTTTATCCCAGTTTCATTTTCTTAAAGTTACAGGCATCTATAAAATGAGTTCCTGCTCACTGCCTGCCACACATTAACTGTCATCTGCAAAGCCTAATATGATTTCTATTCAGTGAATATATTTTGCCCTGGCCAAGTCCTTCCGTGCGTACAAATACCAGTAGGGCTGTTTCATGGGCTACCATGCCATGTTTGTGCACTGGCAGTACCTGCAACTTACATATTTTCATTCTGAGTTTGTAAATGTACAAAGAAAGCCAGTATTTCCTGTACTTGTATGATTTTATGTTGTGTTATACGTGTTTATGATCTGAAAGCGGGTTGTTTTTTTTAATATCATGTGTATCCATATTTATTCTACCAATATCAAATAATTGTACTGTCACATCAAAGCCAAGGATGTGAGAAAAAAACATGCCAAATATCTTTGAGATATCTCAATAACTGAATGAGCAGTAAACTGTTCAGTGAACATACCAAGGAAAGCAGTATTTTGCCCTGGCACACAGTAACACCAGTAGGGTCGTTTCATGGGTTACCATGCCAAGTTTGTGTACTGGCACTAACACCGAGTGATGTATTTTCATTTTGAATAAATGTACAAGAAAACCCATTTTTCCAGTACGTTTGATGTTTTATGGTCAGGAATGTGTGAGTGTATGTTCCGAAAGTGTGTTGTTTTTAAAATATACATTACCAAGGATAACACAAAAACTGGAAACATCATAACATAATGCTGTCACTTCATTGCCAAGGGTATGAGGGAAAAAAAACATGCCCAAAATCTTTGAGATACTCCTATAAATGAATGAACAGTGAAAACTTTGGTGAACCTACCCAAAAAAAGCTAAATTTAGGCCTGGCACACAGCGATCCAAAAAGGAAATTTTCTATCTGGCAGAAATGTCAGACCCCTGCCGCAGTCTGCACTAGTTGGGTCACGGTTAAGTATGTGTAATTAAAAGGGTTATTTACTGTGGCAGTGAAGGGGTTACGTACAGTCTGATTTTGATAGGAGTGCCTTACTGTCTTGTCTGTCTTTACATCTAGTCAAGGCACAAGACCTGATTTTGACAGCAATCCCTCACCCTAAAGTAGTGGTGGCCCCATGTTCCTGGATCCCTCAGGTGGTGTCCTGCTCAGCCCCGGTGTTTCTCAAGTCGTGGCGCTGTCCTCAGTGGGCTGCCTGAAAACTAGGAAACTCAGGGCATTCACAATCCACACACACACACACACACTGCATCCATACTGTGCAGTGTGTTAGGGTTAGGAAGGGTCAGGGTTAGGTTGTTAGTGATGGTTAGAGGGTCACCATGCTGAACTCGGTGCACACATCCACTCAGGGCAACCATCCAGGGAGAGACAGACAAATGGACAGACACACACGCGCACACGCACACACACACACACACACTGGGACAGACAAGACAAAGATAATGGAGAGATAAGGGAGGGTCAACTTAGCTTTTTCAGAGGCCTCTTGAAGTCCTGCGGCATGTTTGTTGACGTCACAGATCCCTGATAACATGACCACATACAAATGGTCAGATACATTTAAGACAGTTTGTCAATCAAAGTATTTAAACATGGTGTCAGGGCTTTCTGGGATCTTGGGAAAGGGAGAGGGTTTTTTTTTTTCAAATAAAAACATATCAAATGAAGCCAATGGTTGAGTTTACAAAACAAGTTATGCTAAAACATTATTGGTACACAGTGCTGCATATTGGATCATTTTGACAACTAGTGCATCATTTTATGTCTTCTGGTAACAGTTGTCATGTAATTGCATTTGCTAGCGTTCATTTTTGACATTTCCTAATATATCTGTTTTCTCTAGAAACATCATTCACTTTTGATTTTCATCTCACAGAGGTTGCAAGCATCACTAAATTGCAAATGTCTCCATCACACCAGTTGCATTCCATGGCGAACTGGTCACTAACATAGCTCAGTAAGGTGTTCACAGGTCCGTATCACTGTCCTTAGCACCCATTTCTGTATTTGGCGACTTATTTCTTGCTGTTCATCATCAGGAAGTGCCATGGCAGAATCACGACATTTCCTTCTGATTCAGCATTTTAAGATGTAAGTATGCATGTTGTTTCATTTTTTTTTTTTAATGGATTACATACACTTGTATCACGAGTTCCTGTTGGCTACCTGCCAGAAATTTAATGTCATCTGCAGAGCCTACGTTTGTGGTAGTTCTTCCCATGCTGACTGATATAATTTTCAAGTGAGTCAAAGCTATGTTACACTTCCTGAAATCCACATCATTTCTGGTTTAAAGTATAGTCTCATTTAGATAGTAATGCCTCACCTGTCGGCGTCGGAGGCTCCATCTGTCTCGAACCCACTGGCAGCAGCGGTGTCGTGTCGACGACCTCTGTCCCTCTGGACATAAATTTTTTCATCAGTAACATTTGACACATACTTCATTTCAATAGTTAAAACCCACTTAATTTTGTCTGTGACAGTTTCAAGGAAAAACCTGCGAAAAATTATACCTATCAATATTACTTCACAATTTAATTCCTTTTATTTTGCCAAGATAAATATCCATTGGTTTAAAAAATCTTACATAAAAATTCTAAACATTTTCAACTTTTCTGTAATCTCCCACCATTCTATTCCATATATAGAATCTGCCAAAGTTGGGTCAAAATCCTCAAATTTTGTTTACAAAAGATTCAGGTCATGCTTTATCCCAGTTTCATTTTCTAAATTAGTTACACACTTGTACAATGAGTTCTTGCTCACTGCCTGCCAGACATTTAAGGTCATCTGCAAAGTGTGTGTTTGTGGTGGTGGTTCTTCCAATGCTGACTGCTCGTGAGTCACTCAAGTTAGTTAAAGCTATCTTACACTTACTGAAATCCACATGATTTTTAGTCAAAGTACAGTCCAATTTGATAGGAATACCTCACCTGTCGGTGTCGGTGGCCCCATCTGTCTGGAACCCACTGGCTGTGGTGTCCTGGGTGCTGGCATTGGCAGCGTCCTCCCCAATGCTGGTGTAGGCGTCCTCTGTCCCCCTAGACATACATTTTTTCGTCAGTAACATTTATGACTGATAAATTTCAATAGTTAAACGCTCTTACTTTCAGTTTTTGACAGTTTTAAGGAGAAAAGAGCCAAAAATGACACCTATAATTACCTAACATTTCAACTTCTTTTATTTTACAAAAATAAATATGCATAGTTTGAAAAAATCTGAAAACTGATTAATCTGCTTTGATTCTTTGGGATTTAAATTCCTAACATTTTCATCTACATTGTAATCTCCCACCATTCTCTTCCATTTTTAGAATCCACAAAAGGTAACACAAAATCCTAGAAATTTGTTTACAAAAGATTCAGGTGATGTTTTAACCAAGTTTCATTTTTTAAGTAATTTACTGATATTTAAATGATGTGTTCTTGCTCACTGCGTGCCAGACATTTTAGGTCATCTGCAAAGCCTGTCTTTGTGGTGGTTCTTCCAATGCTGACTGCTGACATGATCTTCAAATGAGTCAATCAAAGCTATGTTACACTTCCTGAAATCCACATGATTTCTAGTTTAAGTACAGTCTGACTTTGATAGGAATATCTCACATGTCACTGTCGGTGGCTCCATCTTTCTCGAACTGACTGGCAGTGGCGTCCTGGGTGCTGGTATCAGCAGCATCCTCCCCGGTGCTGGCATTAGCGTCCTCTGTCTGGGCATATATTTTTTCATCAGTAACATTTATGACTGATAATTAATTTACTTACTGTCAGTTTTTGACAGTTTCAGGAATATTCTATGAATATCTATCAATTCAACTTCTTTTATTATACAAAAATTAATGAACATGCATAGTTTGAAAAAATCTGAAAACCAACTGATCTGCTTTGATACTTTTAGATTCAAATTCTTAACATTTTCATCTCCCACCATTCTATTCCATTTTTTAGAATCCACCAAAGATAACACAACATCTTCAAAATTTGTTGACAAAAGATTCACATAATGCTTGATCGAGGTTTCATTTTCTAAATTAGTTATAGACAGTTGTACGATGAGTTCTTGCTCACTGCTTGCTAAACATTTAAGGTCATCTGCAAAGCCTGTCTTTGCAGCGGTGGTTGTTCCAATGCCCACTGCTGACATGATCTTCAAGTGAATCAGTCAAAGCTAGGTTACACTTACTGAAATCCACTCGATTTTTAGTCGAGTACAGTCCGATTTTGATAGGAATACCTCACCTGTTGGTGTCAGTGGCCCCATCTGTCAGGAACCCACTGGAAGCGGCGTCCTGGGCGCTGGCATAAGCAGCGTCTTCCCTGATGCCGATGTAGGCATCCTCTGTCCCCCTAGACATATATTGTTTCGTCAGTAACATTTATGAGCGATAATTTTAATACTTAAATGCACTTACTTTCAGTTTTTGACAGTTTTAAGGAAAAAAGAGCCAAAAATTACACCTACAATTATCTAAAAATTCAAATCCTTTTATTTTACCAAAATAAATAGGTGTAGTTTGAAAAAATCTGAAAACTGATTAATCTGCTTTGATTCTTTTGGATTTAAATCCTAACATTTTCATTAACATTGTAATCTCCCACCATTCTATTCCATTTTATAGAATCCACCAAAGTTGTCAAAAAATCCTAAAAAAAGTTTGTTCACAAAATATTCAGGTCATGCTTTATCCAAATTTCATTTTCTAAATTAGTTAACACACACTTGTATGATGAGTTCTTGCTCACTGCCTGCCAGACATTTAAGGTCATCTGCAAAGCCAGTGTTTGTGGTGGTGGTTCTTCCAATGCTGACTGCTGACATGATCTTCAAGTGAGTCAGCCAAAGCTATGTTACACTTCCAGAAATCCACATGATTTCTAGTTTTAAGTACAGTCTGATTTTGACAGGAATATCTCACCTGTCAGCGTCGGTGGCTCCATCTGTCTGGAACCCACTGGCAGCGGTAGCGTCCTCCCCAGTGCTGGCGTTGGCACCCTCTGTCCCCCTGGACATATACTTTTTTGTCATTGACACTTATGATAGATACTTATTTTAACAGTAACGCAATTTCGCTTTTGACAGTTTCAAAAAAAAAAAAAAAAAAAAAAAAAAAGAGCCAAAAGTGATACCTATAAATTTTTTAACAATCCAACTCCTTTAACTTGGCCAAGATAAACAATTATTCACAGTTTGAAAAAATCTAAAAATTGATTGATCTGCTTTGGTGGTTTTTGGATCTAAATTGTTGATTTCATCTGCATTGTTGTCTCCCACCATTCTATTCCACTTTTTACAATCCAAGGTGTCACAAATTCCTGAATATTTGTTTACAAAAGATTTAGATTGTTTTATCCCAGTTTCATTTTCTTAAAGTTACAGGCATCTATAAAATGAGTTCCTGCTCACTGCCTGCCACACATTATCTGTCATCTGCAAAGCCTAAGCCTAATATGATTTCTATTCAGTGAATATATTTTGCCCTGGCCAAGTCCTTCCGTGCGTACAAATACCAGTAGGGCTGTTTCATGGGCTACCATGCCATGTTTGTGCACTGGCACTACCTGCAACTTACATATTTTCATTCTGAGTTTGTAAATGTACAAAGAAAGCCAGTATTTCCTGTACTTGTATGATTTTATGTTGTGTAATACGTGTTTATGATCTGAAAGTGAGTTGTTTTTTTTTAAATATCATGTGTATCCATATTTATTCTACCAATATCAAATAATTGTACTGCCACATCAAAGCCAAGGATGTGAGAAAAAAACATGCCAAATATCTTTGAGATATCTCAATAACTGAATGAGCAGTGAACTGTTCAATGAACATACCAAGGAAAGCAGTATTTTACCCTGGAACGCAGTAATACCAGTAGGGTCGTTTCATGGGTTACCATGCCAAGTTTGTGTACTGGCACTAACACCGAGTGATGTATTTTCATTCTGAGTAAATGTACAAGAAAACCCATTTTTCCAGTATGTTTGATGTTTTATGGTCAGGAATGTGTGAGTGTATGTTCCGAAAGTGTGTTGTTTTTAAAATATACATTACCAAGGATAACACAAAAACTGGAAACATAACATAATGCTGTCACTTCATTGCCAAGGGTATGAGGGAAAAAAAACATGCCCAAAATCTTTGAGATACTCCTATAAATGAATGAACAGTGAAAACTTTGGTGAACCTACCCAAAAAAAGCTAAATTTAGGCCTGGCACACAGCGATCCAAAAAGGAAATTTTCTATCTGGCAGAAATGTCAGACCCCTGCCGCAGTCTGCACTAGTTGGGTCACGGTTAATTATGTGTAATTAAAAAGGTTATTTACTGTGGCAGTGAAGGGGTTAAGTACAGACTGATTTTGATAGGAGTGCCTTACTGTCTTGTCTGTCTTTACATCTAGTCAAGGAACAAGACCTGATTTTGACAGCAATCCCTCACCCTAAAGTAGTGGTGGCCCCATGTTCCTGGATCCCTCAGGTGGTGTCCTGCTCAGCCCCGGTGTTTCTCAAGTCGTGGCGCTGTCCTCAGTGGGCTGCCTGAAAACTAGGAAACTCAGGGCATTCACAATCCACACACACACACACACTGCATCCATACTGTGCAGTGTGTTAGGGTTAGGAAGGGTCAGGGTTAGGTTGTTAGTGATGGTTAGAGGGTCACCATGCTGAACTCAGTGCACACATCCACTCAGGGCAACCATCCAGGGAGAGACAGACAAATGGACAGACACACACGCGCACACGCACACACACTGGGACAGACAAGACAAAGATAATGGAGAGATAAGGGAGGGTCAACTTAGCTTTTTCAGAGGCCTCTTGAAGTCCTGCGGCATGTTTGTTGACGTCACAGATCCCTGATAACATGACCACATACAAATGGTCAGATACATTTAAGACAGTCTGTCAATCAAAGTATTTAAACATGGTGTCAGGGCTTTCTGGGATCTTGGGAAAGGGAGAGGGTTTTTTTTTCAAATAAAAACATATCAAATGAAGCCAATGGTTGAGTTTACAAAACAAGTTATGCTAAAACATTATTGGTACACAGTGCTGCATATTGGATCATTTTGACAACTAGTGCATCATTTTATGTCTTCTGGTAACAGTTGGCATGTAATTGCATTTGCTAGCGTTCATTTTTGACATTTCCTAATATATCTGTTTTCTCTAGAAACATCATTCACTTTTGATTTTCATCCCACAGAGGTTGCAAGCATCACTAAATTGCAAATGTCTCCATCACACCAGTTGCATTCCATGGCGAACTGGTCACTAACATAGCTCAGTAAGGAGTTCACAGGTCCGTATCACTGTCCTTAGCACCCATTTCTGTATTTGGCGACTTATTTCTTGCTGTTCATCATCAGGAAGTGCCATGGCAGAATCACGACATTTCCTTCTGATTCAGCATTTTAAGATGTAAGTATGCATGTTGTTTCTTTTCTTCTTTTTTTTTAATGGATTACATACACTTGTATCACGAGTTCCTGTTGGCTACCTGCCAGAAATTTAATGTCATCTGCAGAGCCTACGTCTGTGGTAGTTCTTCCCATGCTGACTGATGTAATTTTCAAGTGAGTCAAAGCTATGTTACACTTCCTGAAATCCACATCATTTCTGGTTTAAAGTATAGTCTCATTTAGATAGTAATGCCTCACCTGTCGGCGTCGGAGGCTCCATCTGTCTCGAACCCACTGGCAGCAGCGGTGTCGTGTCGACGACCTCTGTCCCTCTGGACATAAATTTTTTCATCAGTAACATTTGACACATACTTCATTTCAATAGTTAAACCCACTTAATTTGGTCTTTGACAGTTTCAAGGAAAAACCTGCGAAAAATTATACCTATCAATATTACTTCACAATTTAATTCCTTTTATTTTGCCAAGATAAATATCCATTGGTTTAAAAAATCTTACATAAAAATTCTAAACATTTTCAACTTTTCTGTAATCTCCCACCATTCTATTCCATATATAGAATCTGCCAAAGTTGGGTCAAAATCCTCAAATTTTGTTTACAAAAGATTCAGGTCATGCTTTATCCCAGTTTCATTTTCTAAATTAGTTACACACTTGTACAATGAGTTCTTGCTCACTGCCTGCCAGACATTTAAGGTCATCTGCAAAGTGTGTGTTTATGGTGGTGGTTCTTCCAATGCTGACTGCTCGTGAGTCACTCAAGTTAGTCAAAGCTATCTTACACTTACTGAAATCCACATGATTTTTAGTCAAAGTACAGTCCAATTTTGATAGGAATACCTCACCTGTCGGTGTCGGTGGCCCCATCTGTCTGGAACCCACTGGCTGTGGTGTCCTGGGTGCTGGCATTGGCAGCGTCCTCCCCAATGCTGGTGTAGGCATCCTCTGTCCCCCTAGACATACATTTTTTCGTCAGTAACATTTATGACTGATAACTTTCAATAGTTAAACGCTCTTACTTTCAGTTTTTGACAGTTTTAAGGAGAAAAGAGCCAAAAATGACACCTATAATTACCTAACATTTCAACTTCTTTTATTTTACAAAAATAGATATGCATAGTTTGAAAAAATCTGAAAACTGATTAATCTGCTTTGATTCTTTGGGATTTAAATTCCTAACATTTTCATCTACATTGTAATCTCCCACCATTCTCTTCCATTTTTAGAATCCACAAAAGGTAACACAAAATCCTAGAAACTTGTTTACAAAAGATTCAGGTGATGTTTTAACCAAGTTTAATTTTTTAAGTAATTTACTGATATTTAAATGATGTGTTCTTGCTCACTGTGTGCCAGACATTTTAGGGTCATCTGCAAAGCCTGTCTTTGTGGTGGTTCTTCCAATGCTGACTGCTGACATGATCTTCAAATGAGTCAATCAAAGCTATGTTACACTTCCTGAAATCCACATGATTTCTAGTTTAAGTACAGTCTGACTTTGATAGGAATATCTCACATGTCACCGTCGGTGGCTCCATCTTTCTCGAACTGACTGGCAGTGGCGTCCTGGGTGCTGGCATCAGCAGCATCCTCCCCAGTGCTGGCATTGGCGTCCTCTGTCTGGACATATATTTTTTCATCAGTAACATTTATGACTGATAATTAATTTATTTACTTTCAGTTTTTGACAGTTTCAGGAATATTCTATGAATATCTATCAATTCAACTTCTTTTATTTTACAAAAATTAATGAACATGCGTAGTTTGAAAAAATCTGAAAACCGACTGATCTGCTTTGATACTTTTAGATTCAAATTCTTAACATTTTCATCTCCCACCATTCTATTCCATTTTTTTAGAATCCACCAAAGATAACACAAAATCTTCAAAATTTGTTGACAAAAGATTCACATAATGCTTGATCGAGGTTTCATTTTCTAAATTAGTTATAGACACTTGTATGATGAGTTCTTGCTCACTGCTTGCGAAACATTTAAGGTCATCTGCAAAGCCTGTCTTTGCGGCGGTGGTTCTTCTAATGCCCACTGCTGACATGATCTTCAAGTGAATCAGTCAAAGCTAGGTTACACTTACTGAAATCCACTCGATTTTCAGTTGAGTACAGTCTGATTTTGATAGGAATACCTCACCTGTTGGTGTTGGTGTCCCCATCTGTCAGGAACCCATTGGAAGCGGCGTCCTGGGCGCTGGCATAAGCAGCGTCTTCCCTGATGCCGATGTAGGCATCCTCTGTCCCCCTAGACATATATTGTTTCGTCAGTAACATTTATGAGCGATAATTTTAATACTTAAATGCACTTACTTTCAGTTTTTGACAGTTTTAAGGAAAAAAGAGCCAAAAATTACACCTACAATTATCTAAAAATTCAAATCCTTTTATTTTAGCAAAATAAATAGGTGTAGTTTGAAAAAATCTGAAAACTGATTAATCTGCTTTGATTCTTTTGGATTTAAATCCTAACATTTTCATCAACATTGTAATCTCCCACCATTCTATTTCATTATATAGAATCCTCCAAAGTTGTCAAAAAATCCTAAAAAAAGTTTGTTCACAAAATATTCAGGTCATGCTTTATCCAAATTTCATTTTCTGAAATCCGCATGATTTTTAGTCAAAGTACAGTCCAATTTGATAGGAATACCTCACCTGTCGGTGTCGGTGGCCCCATCTGTCTGGAACCCACTGGCTGTGGCGTCCTGGGTGCTGGCATTGGCAGCGTCCTCCCCGATGCTGGTGTAGGCGTCCTCTGTACCCCTTGACATACATTTTTTCATCAGTAACATTTATGACTGATAAATTTCAATAGTTAAACGCTCTTACTTTCAGTTTTTGACAGTTTTAAGGAGAAAAGAGCCAAAAATGACACCTATAATTACCTAACATTTCAACTTCTTTTATTTTACAAAAATAAGTATGCATAGTTTGGAAAAATCTGAAAACTGATTAATCTGCTTTGATTCTTTGGGATTTAAATTCCTAACATTTTCATCTACATTGTAATCTCCCACCATTCTCTTCCATTTTTAGAATCCACAAAAGGTAACACAAAATCCTAGAAATTTGTTTACAAAAGATTCAGGTGATGTTTTAACCAAGTTTCATTTTTTAAGTAATTTACTGATATTTAAATGATGTGTTCTTGCTCACTGCGTGCCAGACATTTTAGGTCATCTGCAAAGCCTGTCTTTGTGGTGGTTCTTCCAATGCTGACTGCTGACATGATCTTCAAATGAGTCAATCAAAGCTATGTTACACTTCCTGAAATCCACATGATTTCTAGTTTAAGTACAGTCTGACTTTGATAGGAATATCTCATATGTCACTGTCGGTGGCTCCATCTTTCTCGAACTGACTGGCAGTGGCGTCCTGGGTGCTGGCATCAGCAGCATCCTCCCCGGTGCTGGCATTGGCGTCCTCTGTCTGGACATATATTTTTTCATCAGTAACATTTATGACTGATAATTAATTTACTTACTTTCAGTTTTTGACAGTTTCAGGAATATTCTATGAATATCTATCAATTCAACTTCTTTTATTTTACAAAAATTAATGAACATGCGTAGTTTGAAAAAATCTGAAAACCGACTGATCTGCTTTGATACTTTTAGATTCAAATTCTTAACATTTTCATCTCCCACCATTCTATTCCATTTTTTAGAATCCACCAAACACAAAATCTTCAAACCCGCTTTCTCCTTTGTTGACCCTTCCTCTCTGATTCTGATATTTACCACACATGACACTACCAGCAGTGTGTGTGTGCTATCCATGTTGATCTCTGGCAGGATGGCATCTGCTTCAATGGTCACCGCATGATATGGTGTGTTTATCATGAGCTGTTTAGAACAGAATCAGGACTGGTCTATCTTTCCTCCCCTTTCCCTTCCCATTTTCGTCACGTCCACCCCCCTCCTTCCCCTTCTCCTCGGCAGTGTGGGTACCGTGGGAAAGCATCAAAAGTGTAAAGTCTAGCACTGCTGGGTCCAGATTGGTTTGTTTCCTCCACAACCAGTGTGGGAGGGCCTGGTAGTGTACTTGGCAGATTGGTCTGTTAACTTCAGCCAATTGGAAACGTTCTGGGTCAGAAGATAGTTTGCATATGGCGCCAGCTTGTGAAGAGGATAAAATGAACAGGCAAGTGGGGTTTCTTCCTTTTCCTTGCTTGGAGCAGGCCAGGAGAGCCAGACGATCAAGACAGTGCCATGGGGGCTGTGTGCTGTTAAGTTAGAGAAATAAACACTTCAATTCATCTTTCTAAAAGACCCTGCTGTGGTACGAGGAGAGAGTGGATTGTGCACCTATCCTCTGCTGTTATCCTACTCTACCTCTTCACCTCCAACACCTACCCCCTAGTCAGCTCCTACCCCCACCACTACTACACCCCCTTTTAACATTAGGTTGTTAGTAAGGGTTAGAGTTAAGCTCAACATCATGCTCAACTCAGTGTGCACATCCACTCAAGGCAACCATCCTCAGGGAGGGACAGAGATGGACGGACACACACACACACACACACATACACGGACAGACAGACAAGACAGAGTGGAGAGATAAGGTGGTGGTGGGGGGGGGGGTGCGGGGGGGTGCGGGGGGATGACTTAGCTTTTTCAGAGGCCTCATGAAGTCCCTTGTTCGCGTCCTTGATCCCTAATAACATGACCACATACAAATGGTCAGATACATTTAAGACAGTCAATCAAAGTATTTAAACATGGTGTCAGGGCTTTCTGGGATCTTGGGAAAGGGAGAGGGATGTTTTATTCAAGCAAAAATATATCAAGTAAAGTCAATGGTTGGGTTTACAAAACAGTAAAGAAATTTCAAAATAGTTTTATAATGCCCTGAACATTTTCTTTTTCATCTTTTAATCCCTTTGGGGGCATGGAGGATACTGAATAACGCCGTTGATATTTTTCAACAAAATTAAATATAAAAGCAAATGAAAACATTTAAAAGGGGGGGGGGGGGCAGAAATATAAATGATCATTAAAATTCTTATCTTGTAACCTTTTCATTTTGAAAAAAATAAAATAAAATAAAAAGGAACACTTTCAGGCACTCTTTTCACACCTTTCAACAAACTGCAAAAATGAAAAGCTGACTTAAGATTAAAATTGTGCATAATGTCAACCACAATTATATCCACCAACACTTTTGGGCAAGACTTCCACCCTGCCCCTCCTGTTACTGCATCCCCCTTCCACACCATCCCTACTAAGGTGTGTGGGGAGGGAAGCGGTTGGGGAGGGGGGGTGGAGAGAGTGCAGGTGTGGATTTTTATGTGTGCTTGGGTCGTGCATAATATGTGGGCATGCATGTTGTCTTACTTCTTTTTCTTGTCTTTTTTTGTTAATGTTTCAACAACGTATCAGTAGAGATCTTTGATCAATGATTTACGTTTCATGTATGTCTCTGAGTTCAGTTTGATTTTTCTTTCTCAATTCTACACCACTATCAATAATCTGATGATTTGAACACCCTTTAAAACTTTTTAAATATCACAATGAAGAATAAAAAAGCTGATCTAAAATGTATACAAAAACTTGACAGTTATGATGGAGAGGAGTGAACAAAGAAATCTGCCATTCAATGCTTGAACTAAAGTTACTGACCACATTTTGCGGTAACCAGATTATTCTGTTTTCTATGATTAAGGTGACCAGTCAAAAATGATAAACTGAAAACAAAATGAGAGATGACTTCAAATATCAATAATGAAATATTTTTTGTTTGTTTTTAGCCATTTTGGCTAGGAATGGGAACCACCATCCCTGCTACCAAAACCTGTCACTATAATGTAAACTATTCTCGTCTTTCTTTTTTGGACATGATTTCCACCCTGCCCCCTCTCCTCCCCTGCCTCCACCACCCCCACCATTCCTGCTGCTGGAAACATAATGGAAATATACCTCCTTTTTGTCCCCATCCCCTGCCCTCTTTACTCAATTGGGAAAAGGCTGGAGAGGTCTGGGATGAATATCTTTCCAACATTGTTCCTTCTTCAATGAGCAATATTCCCATTCCGATGTTTTCAACACGCTTGCTATCGTTCTGGGATCAATCCCTACCTTCTGATTTAAAACATAAATAAATGGGTGTGCAAAGAAGCCAAAACGGGGTGGGGGAGGTGTGGTGGTAATGTTTTCCCATTTTAGTTTATAGAACTTTAAATGAGAACTTCAAATACTCCTTCCTGTGGACACCCAGTGAAGGTAAACTGGCGATTTATCGATGACTACCTTTGCGTCAGATAAAAACAGGTAATAGGCTCTCTTGCAGCAGTACTGAGATGGTGAATGAGTTCATTTACAAAGTTATTAACAAAACTAAACATTTCATTTAAACACAGCTACGTACTTACCAGGCCGGACAACCAAGGCTGTATGGTTTTTCTCCTCCAGACCGCTAGCGACTGAGCCTGACAAAATGGCGCTTTTGACTGCAGAAACACGAACTCACATCGTTTCACCCCACGGGTGAGATGAGCTTGCGGGTAAAAAAAAAAAAAAAATCGTGAACAGTTGTTAACCGCTCACACCAGCACTTGGAGACCCCAACCCTACCTCCTCCATTCCGCACTCTCTCTTTTTCACCCCTGTCTCTTCCGTCCACCTGTGTGAGCGAGTGTGTGTGTGTGCGTGCGCGCGCGCTTGTGTGTGTGTGTGTGTGTACCTTCTTCGACATGCATATTCATTTGCACGGGGTTGTTTTTCTCCTTTCACCATCCCCCTCCTCAGTGTAGGTATATTTGTGTACAAAATGTAGTGAATGTAGATTGGTTAGGACAGATTGGAAATAAAAGCAAGGCTGAAATCCTTATCATTGGGTCTCTCTCTCTCTCTCTCTCTTCGGCGTGAACCACCACTCTGTTTTGATTATCCCAAGCACCACAAAACCACATTGCTGCCTCTCTCTCTCTGATCTTTCTTTCTCTCTCTCTCTGTCCCAGTATGCCAGTTGTGAATGTTTATAAATACTTAGGTATTTATTTTTCGTCAAAACTTAGTTTGACTGTTGCATGTAAAGACCTTGCAAGCAGAGCGAAATATGCGCTTTTCTGTATCATGCAAAAATTATCCAGTTTAGAAAATCATTCTTTTGGATTGTTTATGAAATTATTTGACTGTCAGATTCAACCTATTACACAATACGGAGCTGAAATTTAGGGTCTTTACGAATCAGCAATTCACTGTGAAAAAGTTCATTTATTTGCATTAAAGAAATTTCTTGGGGTGACAATGAAAACACCTAATGATTTAATCTATGCTGAAACTAATCGATATCCGATATATTTGAATTCGATTATCAGATGTATTTCTTATTGGTTAAAAATAATGCGAATGGAAAACGTAAGACTGCCAAGGAAAGCCTACAACATGTTACATGATTTGGATAATAGAGGTAGAACTAACTGGGTGTCAAAGGTGAGAATAAAACTGCATGATTTAGGATTTGCTTACGTGTGGCTAAATCAAGGAGTAGAGGATATAAGCGGATTTCTACGTACACTTCGATCGAGACTAATCGACTGTCGTTGGCAAGAATGGTCGAGCCATATCCAAGATAGTAATCGTTTTGATTTTTATAGACAGATTAATTTGAGACATACGATACCAGTTTATTTGGCTATGAATATGGATAGACATTTAAAATGTATCATGGCAAAGCTTAGATTTGGAATTTCTGATTTGTTTACGCATTGTTACCGTTACAGGCAACATAAAGATAGTGACCTTATTTGTCCTTTATGTAAAAGTGCGACGGAGAGTGAACTCCACTTTGTACTTTGTTGTCCTGTGTTAAGTGATCTCAGAAATCAGCTGATACCTTCAAAATTTCATAGGCAACCCTCCTTGTTCAGACTGCATTTGCTTATGTCATCCACTAAGGAACACGTTAATAAACAGCTAGCAATTTACTTGTATAAAGCCTTAAAGATTAGAAATACAATATGCAGTTGAGTGTGTGCTAGTTTTCCGCTTTTTTGTTATGTGTGAATAAGACTAAATGCAGATAATGACTGTTTTTCTCATTTTCAGGTTACAACTGTGTTATGTTACATGTCTGAATATATTACCTCTGTAATGTTTGTTTACACCACCCCTTCATGAGGGGCCATGGCCTATATTGAATAAAACACCCGTATCCGTATCCGTATCTCTCTGTCCCAGGTGGCGAGATCGGGGGGGGGGGGGGGGGGGGGGGGGGTGTCCCAGGTGGCGAGATTTGGGGGGGGGGGTCCCAGGTGGCAAGATTTGGAGTGGGAGGAAGGGGGAGGATCGGTGGGGGAAACTTGATACCCGCTAGTTCAATGTGTGGCCTCACAACGGCAACCATAACACACAGAACAAGATCAGTGACAAACCCCGAAACAATGCTGACTGTGCTAACGTAACTGTGTTCGAAGTTGACAAGGAATGGACAGTGGAAGCGTGCATCGAGAAAGAGAGGGAGAAAGAGAATCGCCATTCTCAACCACACCATCGTGGGAATTGAGAAAACCCAACTTTGTTATAGACTACACAAATCTCGAAAAATAAATCGACTAATATATTAAAGAGCTCTGCATGCTCTCATGATTATGGAAAATAAATATAGAAATAGTAATAATATCAAAAAATGTATACACGTGATTCGGTTCTTGATAATGGCAAAACGGGAGCAGCTTTTGGAAATCCGGAATCGAACCATGAGAAAAAGTACCACTTGTAATTGTACAAACAATTTACAGTCTTTACTGCTGACCTCGTGGCCATACTCATGACTTTGATTCACATTCTAGATTTTCATAAAAATGATTACGGTCAAATTCCTCTCTGTGTAGATTCAAAATCAGCGCTGCACGCGCTTAGATCTGCAAATAAAAAAAATACACACAAGAGAGGCAAGGCCTTCAAGACTCACTTGTGATACACTTAAAAAAAATAATCTAATCGTTAAAATGTGTTCTGTATTTGTTATTATAAAGCTTCGGGTTAAAAAAAAAAGAAGAAAAAAAAAGAAGAAGTCATAATCAGATTTGAACCCCGGGTGTTCAGGTGAGAAGAAACTGTCTTCCCATTACACTATCGTGGCTCCTTAACTGACGTTCTAAAATTTAATATTTGAACATACTTTTTTAAAGGGCGATAAATCAATTGCGGTATTCGCACTACAGTGAGAACGCTGTTTAAATCGTATTATTCTGGTGTATCTTGGGCATTCAAAAAATCTTTAAGGGAAAAAAAAAAAAAAAAAAAAATCTTTTTAAGTCCACGGTAAAGGAGACGTGGCTATCCTGCAATCACACTGCAACATTTAGCCGTTTTCTCTAGATCTAGGTAGATGTACAAGTTTAGTTACACCCGCCGGGCATGTAGTATGACACGGTCAATTCAATTTCTCTTTTATGTTCATTCTAGTTTTATACTTTTAAAGTTGACATGAAAATCTAGTATTTTGTTAAACTAATATCATGTAGAGCCAAGTACAAGTACTTCTAAACATCGTAAAAAGTGAAAAGGACTTCATTTTGAGAAAAGTCAAGACTGGACATTTTTTCGTTTCATCGTAATCAGTTCAAGGGTATTAACTCACATGGTTTACAATTTTTAACTGTGAATTCCGACTGATTCTGTGGATATTTTTATGGCAGTTTGGTGCATAATCCAGTAAGTGATGAGGCGTTCACAAATCTTTCTCTGGATAAATATTTCACGGTCTCCTTCTCCAACTTTCCATCACATGTAATCGTTTATTGTCAGTTGAATATAGGATTGAACGGGCAGGTCAACAACTTGAAACAAAATGGCGTCGTTCGCATTTGCAAAGAATATGAGCACGCGCTTTGAATGTGTATAAATATGTGTACGCAATTGATTTTTGCCCATGACCTTCAGGGCTCAGCCAATAGATCTGTAAAGTTTTAAACAAGATGACTAGAAAGAACTGAATTTTTCCTATTTTTATGCCTAATTTGGTGTCAACTGACAAAGTATTTGCAGAGAAAATGTCAATGTTAAAGTTTATCATGGACACACAGACGAACACACACACACACAGACAACCGAACACCGGGTTAAAACATAGACTCACTTTGTTTACACAAGTGAGTCAAAAAAACTGAAAAAGAAATAGATACATAATGCATTGTGACTTCTGCAAGTGATAATATGGCTGTGAGGCCACGCCCCCTCAGTCGCCACCCCCCCGCCTCTTCACCCCCCTCACACAGTCACTTTATCCAGTTCTCACCAGACTGCATTGGCTGAGTGCCAAGAAAATAGCTCACACTGCTAAAAATTCGGTGACTTCTGTCGTCTGCTAGAGCTGAACAGCCGGCATCACTCACTGATAGTCGAATCTTGGCCACTCTCTTGATTGTTCCCTTTATTTTCTATCAAATCGTCCTATAAATGTTCACCACTGTCTTCTCCTTCGAATTTATGCTTCAGTTCTTTCTGAGCATCAGCTAAAGAAAGTAATCTTGGTTGATTTAGTTCGTCACGATCGCACAGAGTCAGTCGGACATTTTGTTGTGCGAGCGAGGAGAGGAGCCAGGCAAGACTGCGGCCAGTAACCCAACCAAAACGTTCAAACAAAGGACTGTCTAATGACGCAGATGGTATTTCTAGCTATGAATAGAATCTAGAAAGATTCCCCAACCAAAAGCTACCAGCATTTTTGTCAACGAACTGAATGCAAAGCAGGGAAAAGTCAGAATATTTCGATGACGAGTTATCTCGTCATTGTGGCAGCGAAGCGTACATGCTTTCCATGACGAGTTATCTCGTCATATAGGCAGCCTACGGGTTAAGACAATAGAGTATTGCACAACAATATTTACAAATGAAAACATCCAACAACAAGAGAGGCAAGGCTTTCAAGACTCACTTGTGATACACTTTAAAAAAAAATCCAAGCTTTTTATGTATTGAGTATAATTTCAAAATGTAATGTTTAAGAAGAGAAAGATAAGTTTAAAGCAAATTAAGTCCCCTAGCATTAATTACAGAGTAATTTCCCTTCTTTACTATCTGCACCAAAACGTTTGCAAAATAAATAAAACTTCCATGCTTAGCAAAAGAAATTCCTGTTTGAACAAAAAATGATAAAAATGACTGCTCTTGTTGTTGGGTCAGAATATCAGATCAAAGTGCCAAGTTTAGAGAATACAAAAAAATATAACAGTAAATGCAGTTTGCATATAATTAGGCTTCATTTAAAAAAACACAAAATTGTGCCCATCCCATAGGTGCAATATTGTTTTAAACAAGATGACTGGAAAGAACTGAATTTTTCCTATTTTTATGCCAAATTTGGTGTCAACTGACAAAGTATTTGCAGAGAAAATGTCAATGTTAAAGCTTACCACGGACACACAGACACACAGACACACACATACACACACAGACAACCAAACACCGGGTTAAAACATAGACTCACTTTGTTTACACAAGTGAGTAAAAAAAAAAGGGTATATATCACTAAAAATGACATGCGCGCACGCACGCACACACACACACACATGCACACATGCACACACACACACACACACACACACACACACGTTAAGACCATAAGGTATTTTACAACAATACATTAATAAAAACATCAAGGGCATAAATCGTATAAGTAAAATGCGCGCACGCACACACACACACACACACACACACACACACACACACACACATACGCATGGATGTAGGCACGTATGCATGCACATAACATATGTAACGCCAATAAAATTAATACATTAACATTAAGATACATGAAATCCAGGTAAAATAAGAAAACATTAAAAAATCACTTCCGATCACACACACACACAGAAATGCTTGCCCGTGCTCACCCACTCAGTCCCACATGCACTCACAATGGCTGCTCCCATGCACTCGTCGCAAATTGTAGGGAGGGCATACACAACTGGAAAAACAACAACTTTGCGTTTATGTTAAGGTTAAGCTACGAGTCAGCCTTGCAGTTAATGATAACAATGTATTACTGCATCATGATTTTATAGCTGTGAATCATGCATTGGTGATGTCAGCTGCCAAGCCATACAATATGTAAACACCATAGTCATTGTTATCAGTAGTGCTGACTTTTATCAAAGGTAAAAAAATATCATTATGTTTTCCCCTCTCGTTATATGTTGAGTGCGGAGTGTCTTGCATTAAATGAGGAAAAAAGAACCTGCTTTGAAAAAGAAAGAAAGAAAAAGAACAAGTCGCACAGCATTTTATGTATCAGTCCTGATGATTTTTGTGTCAGCTACTTGCTTTCTCAGTGTGGGTAGATGTGGGAGGGTATGGCTCTGTGTGGGTGTGAGTGTGTATTGGGAGGGGTTGTGGGTGTGTGGGGGTGTTTGTGCGTGGGTGTCACAGAGAGAGAGAGAGAGAGAGAGAGAGAGAGAGAGAGAGAGAGAGAGAGAATGACAATGACAATGACTGACATTTTTTTTTTTATTGGCAAATAGCGTTTTACAGCTCTAGTGCCAAGGGGGATATTTAGCTTATTTTAGCAAACGACGAAAAGAAAAAGCAAAACGAAAAATAAGGGGAAATAACAAGCAACTAAATACATATTCATAAACGCATAAACATTCATACATTCACACCCACGACATTAATACAACATGTTCCATACTACTCATGAATAATACTAAGCAATTCGAACATATGACCATCCAACTTTGCAGCCGAGCCTTTTTTTGGTTATTTACCAATCTAAATTGAGTTATGAATCTTATATTTTATTCTACATTATGTTTCTATCATGTTAAAACTATCTTTCGGTTAATCTTTTCCTTCTAATATTATATGCTTCTACAATATATTTGGCGAGTGAAAATGGAATGTCTTCATTATTTGGTGAAAGGATAGCTACAAGACCATGTCTTAATGCAAACGGATGTGAAAAGAACACACACACACACACACACACACACACACACACACACACACAGAGAGAGAGAGAGAGAGAGAGAGAGAGAGAGAGAGAGAGAGAGAGAGAGAGGATATATTCACGCAGAAACGAAGGACCATGTGAGCAATGGCGATAAAAAAATATTTTACACATAATCATCACCTGAACTGCCGATGTCAACACCACAACAGAGACAGAGAGACAGACAGGGGTAGATCTCTTCTCCATGTCTATTTCTGTCTGAATTTGTCTCGCAATCTCTTTCTCTCTCTCTCTCTCTCGTTCTCTCTCTCTCTCGCTCGATCTCTGTCAACACTACAACAGAGAGAGACAGACGATAATATATAATTATTTATAATCCTACTCCCTCCCTCTCTCTCTCTCTTTCTCTCTCTGTGTCAACACTAAAACAGAGTAGAGACGCAGACAGAGATGCATTTATACTCTCTCTCTCTATCTCTCCCTCTCTCTCACACACGCTCTCTCTTTCTCTCTCTCTATCTCTTCCTCTCTCACACACACGCTCTCTCTCTCTCTCTCTCTCTCTCTGTGTGTGTGTGTGTGTGTGTGTGTGTGTGTGTGTGTGTGTGTGTGTGTGTTTCGTTTCGGTCTATGTCTGTTTCACTGTTTCTGCATCTCTCTCTCTCTCTCTCTCTCTCTCTCAACATTACCAGAACGACAGGGAGACAGGCAGGGATATATTTCTAAACTTCCCCAACCCTCCCTCCCTCCCTCTCTATCTCTCTCTCTCTCCTCGCTCTGTGTGTGTGAGTGAGTGAGTGTATTTTCGTGCGTGCGTGCGCGTGGCGTGTGTGTGTTGTTGTTGTCTTCAGTTTAACGTCTTTCCACTTGAAGTGATATTAGACGACAAAAAAACAAAACAAAACAAAAACAAACAAACAAAAAAAACAAAAAAACGTGGGGGTAGGGGCTGTGAGAGGGGGAGGGGTAAAAGTGTGTGTATGTGTGGAGGGTGAATAGGGATTGACAACGCTAGGAAAAATGGAAACGTTATAAACGCCAACATCAAACAAATATAACATCTATAACAAATGTCCTATAGGACTATGCAGCAAACCTTCTGCAATAACAAATAACATATTGGAATTGTTAATAACACATTCAAAAGAACTTTTGGTGAAGTCTGGCAAAAAACATTTTAGATTCTGACATTCGAATATTACATGGTTGCTAGAAATATGTTCTCCACATATGCATCTGACATCTTTGCTGAACTTTGTTTCAAAAGCGTTCAGTTTTATCCTGTTTGATAATGTATGAATCTGCCTTAATCTTATTGAATTACTGTATGTATTTGACTGATTGATAGTTCCCGGTTGTTGACCATTAATTACACTATGGTTTAAAGCTTTGACGTTTTCTTGGTATAATTCTCTGACTTTGTTCCACGATGTTTTTTCTAGTATTCGATAACCCTCTTGTACAGATAGAGGCACATAAAGTTCTATGGTTCCCTGTTCGTTCTTTGCACCTTTTCTTGCAGTCCTGTCAGCCCATTCATTGTAGAGAATACCAAGATGTGAAGGAACCCAGAAAAACGTAATATGTGTTCCTTTCAAGTTTAAAAGATGTAAAATGTGGCTGATTTCTAGTATGATTTTAGATTTGTTCTTACAATTTGGTGAGTTTAAAGCACATAATACAGATTTGGAATCAACGCAAAACAAGACTTGTAGAAGGCAAATTGGAAGATCAAGAATATGATTTAGAGCCATAAGAACAGCAATAAGTTCAGCAGTGAATATTGAACGATTTTTACCAATATAGTATGATCTTTCCGTTTTCAGTTCTGGTATAACGAAAGCTGAACCTGCTTGGCCATTGTCTAATAGTGAGCCATCTGTGTAGATCTGTAAATGATCACGGTATCTATTTTGAAGGTGTACTCGGACTTCCGTTGCCATAATATTCGGATTTTCATTCTTTTTAATGTCAGTATGATTAACATCAAAATGTGCTTTATTCATCTCCCAGATGGGGTATGGACTTACGGTCTTCTGTGTGTCTACGTCATCTGAATTAATTTTAGATTTTTCGAACAGGTTTGACACAAACGTGCCAATGGGTGTTAAATAAGATATGTTTTTAGCTCTTTTGGGGAAGTTGTTTTCGGATGTAATTTTTACTTCCTCTGATGTACAATTTTCAGTTGTTGAGCTTCTCAGTACGTATTTAGCACATGCGAGGTTTCGGTATTCATCTAAAGGTAATACTCCTATTTCTTTGTATGTTCCGAGGGTCGATGCATGGAAAGGTACACCAAGGGCAAGTCTATATGCTTTGCAGTCAATGCTTTGAAGTTTCTTTAGCAAATATTTTGGAGCATTGAAAAAGACTTCTTGTCCATAGGATAGTTTGGATCGAATAAGTGATGATGATAAATGTTTCAAAATCGTTGTATCTTGTCCCCAGTATTGTTTACTCACAATTTTGAGTAAGTTTAAAGATTTTCTTGCTTTTGTTAATATATATTCAATATGGCTGTTCCAAGTTAGTTTTGAAGTAAGTATCAATCCTAAAAACTTAACAGTATCTTTATACTGAATTATCTCATTTTCAATCTTAAATGTTGGTAACTCTTCTGGGTTTGTACCATTGTTAAAAAGCATAATATGTGTTTTTTCTGATGATAATGTAAGACCATTATCAGCAATATATCTATTTAATCTATCTATTTCTCGTTGGTATATTTTCTTGATATAGTTTAAAGCCCTTTTGGATGTATTCCGTTTCATAGTTACATTCATCCACATACATATATCATCTGCGTATTGCACTAGGATCACATCATTTGATAAGTGTTTGGGTAAGTCGTTCAACAAGATATTAAATAAAACAGGGGCAATAACAGAACCTTGGGGTAATCCCATGTGAAGAGTTTTAGGATTTGAGTATGTATTCCCGACCCGTACCTGTATACTTCTTTCACTCAGGAAATCTTTGATATAATCATAGAGATGTCCTGAAAAGCCAACAGATTTCAGTTTAAAGAGTAACTTTGCATGCCAAACTTGATCATAGGCTTTCTTCACATCAAAAAAAGTTGCAAGAACGTTTTTCCTTCTAGCGAATTGTTGTTTTACATGTGTTGTAAGTTTTACTAAATTATCAATTGCAGATCTACCTCTCTGAAAGCCCGCTTGGTTAATTGGGATAATCTTATTTTTATGACAATAGTACATCAGCCTTCTCAAAATTATTCTTTCCATTAGTTTACCAGTATGTGATGTTAGTGCAATTGGCCTGTAGCTGCTCTTATCTGTTTTGCATTTTCCTTGTTTATGAACTGGTATCACAATAGACTGTTTCCATTGTGCTGGCATTAAACCATCAATCCAACACTTTTGAAAAATGTCAAACAATAAAACAACAAAATTTTCTGGTAAATGTCTCAGCATCTCATTTGAGACTGCATCAAGTCCTACAGATGTTTTCTTTTTAGGGAGGGATACTAATGCTTCTTTAACCTCGTTGAGCGTGAGTGGAGCATTGATGTACTGACTATTATCAGGACATGGATCTGTATAATCACTTTTGCTCTCTTCTTCGGTTCTGTGTTTTCTGTTTTTAAGTGAGAGACCTTCCAATCGCATAGACTCCGAGAACATTTCTACAAATGTTTCTGCCTTCTCTACATTGGACGGGAAATCTTTGTCTTTTATCTTAATAGGACAAGATAGCAAATTTATACCTTCTTTCATTTCATTAAATTTTTTCCATACCTTTTTAGTATCTTTATGATCAGAAATCTCCCTATTACAGAAGGAAGACCAATATTGTCTTTTTGCCTGTGCAATGACCATGTTGCTATGATGATTTGCCTTTTTCTTTTCAATAAGATTCTCTGGTGAATTGTTGCTCAGATAAGTTATAAATTTAGATTTTTTTATTATCTACTGCTGCTTCGCAGGCTGGTGTCCACCAAATATTTCCCGAATGCTTGCTTGATTTAAGTGAATTGTATTTTGGAATTGATATGTCGGCAGCTTGTAAAATGGTGTCAGTAAAGAATGAATACAATGTATCTATATCCGCGGTGTTTATGAACTCTGTGTTATAGCTAGCAAGCATACTTTCGAATTTCTCCCAGTTAGCATCTTTATATTTATATCTTGGAACTTTGTCTTTTTGAAATTCTGTAGGTCTTTGAGTTACATTAAAAGTCATGATGATCGGTAAGTGATCACTTCCCAATGTATCTTTATATGTCGTCCATTTACATTCTGGATACAACGTAGGGGATATGAAAGACAGATCTATAGCAGATGCCCTGTGAGTGACAATATCAGGGATTCTGGTAACGCTGCCATCATTTAAAAGGCTCAAGGAGGAATCAACAATATTTTCTACAAAGCGGTTACAAGTAACTGATACACAATCTTTGTCCCAAAAAGGAGAATGGGCGTTAAAATCTCCCCCAATCAACCATTTTTCATTATCCTGAATATTATGTAACCATTCCGTGTTTACTTCGTTAGGGCCAGCAAAGATAAGTGATTTTTTCTGTGAAGTTGATTAATAATTTGTTATCGCGTTATTGTTTAATGCTTGAATTATTAGTAAATTAGTGAGAGGGATCAAAACTTGTCATCCCATTGTTGTTTAGTTGTTGAATTGTTAGTGAATGACAGAGAGGGCCTATAAGCGGTGCAGCACCGGCTAGGAGCGCGCGCAGATTGACCGTTGCAGTTGTGTAATACTTGGCGGACCCACCACGAGAGAAGTGTGTGTGGGCAGTATTTGAAATTGTGTATAGGGCCGAAACGGTCGGTCAAGTGTTAAAACCACTGTGGCCAGTATGTATGTGTATGTGAAAGACAGCCTACAAGCGTCAAAGCAAAGATAAGTGATTTTTTCTGTGAAGTTGATTAATAATTTGTTATCGCGTTATTGTTTAATGCTTGAATTATTAGTAAATTAGTGAGAGGGATCAAAACTTGTCATCCCATTGTTGTTTAGTTGTTGAATTGTTAGTGAATGACAGAGAGGGCCTATAAGCGGTGCAGCACCGGCTAGGAGCGCGCGCAGATTGACCGTTGCAGTTGTGTAATACTTGGCGGACCCACCACGAGAGAAGTGTGTGTGGGCAGTATTTGAAATTGTGTATAGGGCCGAAACGGTCGGTCAAGTGTTAAAACCACTGTGGCCAGTATGTATGTGTATGTGAAAGACAGCCTACAAGCGTCAAAGCAAAGATAAGTGATTTTTTCTGTGAAGTTGATTAATAATTTGTTATCGCGTTATGGTTTAATGCTTGAATTATTAGTAAATTAGTGAGAGGGATCAAAACTTGTCATCCCATTGTTGTTTAGTTGTTGAATTGTTAGTGAATGACAGAGAGGGCCTATAAGCGGTGCAGCACCGGCTAGGAGCGCGCGCAGATTGACCGTTGCAGTTGTGTAATACTTGGCGGACCCACCACGAGAGAAGTGTGTGTGGGCAGTATTTGAAATTGTGTATAGGGCCGAAACGGTCGGTCAAGTGTTAAAACCACTGTGGCCAGTATGTATGTGTATGTGAAAGACAGCCTACAAGCGTCAAAGCAAAGATAAGTGATTTTTTCTGTGAAGTTGATTAATAATTTGTTATCGCGTTATTGTTTAATGCTTGAATTATTAGTAAATTAGTGAGAGGGATCAAAAAATATTAGAAGATGACCTTGCAAAATAAAATCTGCTACTCAAAAACACCGAGATGCACCCTTCCACTGGCTAAGAGGAGACAACCTGACAAAATCCCCAATCCCACGGCTTTCATACAGTACCAATGGGATGAATGGCTGTTGGGTTAAACAGTCACTAACTGTATGCAGTCTGGCCTTAGGGCGACACCAGGCTGACGGACTCCACACAGATGGACATCCATTGCCCTTCCCTGATAAGAGGCTCTGTCAGGGTGACCGAATATTTTCCCTCACCACATAGAACACCCTTCTATGGATACCAACAAAACCCTGTCTCGCGTGCACCTCGGGGATCAGCTGCATAGCACGAGACATAAATTCAGATCCCCAAAACCCCAAAACAGGCGTGGCAAAAGAGGTGGGAAAAGATCGTGCTTAGGTAGCAGAATGACAAAAGCAGAGCGGCTGTCAAAGAAATTCTTTAGAATCGGCAGTTGGAATTGTTCCAGCGCAAGAATGAGAATCTCAACAATTGAGAAATTGGCATATGATTTTGACATTCTATGTCTCCAAGAGACCAGGACAAGTGCAGACAGACCAATACATTTTGAGAATTTCACAGTCTTTCAAAGGAATGAAGGAAGAGGGGTAGCAATCATACTGAACAAAAACCTAAAAAACAAAGTTTCCACCATAAATCTAGAGAAATGGTGTAGCAACTCATGTGAATTATTGGGGGTGCGTCTTGACAAACCTGACGGAGTTCACAAAAGCATCGTGCTCATCAATGCCTACGTTCACCCAGGAACCTGCACAACAAAAGAGGATTGGGCCTTTTTAGAGGAAATAGAGAACGAACTTGGAGACTCGGTCATTATCTGTGGAGACCTCAATGCAAGATCGAAGTTATGGGACCAGCGGAACACCAACCCACAAGGACTCGCACTTGAAGGAATGATAGGGGAAATTCTTCTTAGCCCTTTAACAACCACATCCCCAACTCGCCTTGGAACAAGACAAGGGGACAGTGACAGTGTGATCGACATCGCTCTAACATCTCCAAAATTCAGAGCAGAAATGAATGCAGAGACGCTTCCATACCAAGGCAGCGACCACCTCCCGGTAGCTTTCAGTCTACAGAAACTGTCCGATAAACCCTGTATGAAACTGCGTGATCCATTTCAGTATGAAACCAAAGAGACAACCGTCATCGAAAAATTAAGACGCAGAAGAAACAAAAGAACGGCACTGAACAGGATGCAAACTATTCAGCCCCCATGGTGGAATACCGACACAGAGAGAGCCTGGATAGAAAAACATGCGGCTGTCAAACTTTGGCAAAAAGAAAGAACAAAACCATCTCCGGACAAAGATATTGAAACAAAAATGAAAGAAAAAACTAAACAGTTTGAAGTCACTGCTCAAGAGGCCAAAAATGACAAGTGGAAACAGTTTTGCGAGGCACTCAGTTATGACACAACATTGACAGAGTTCTGGCAATTTTATCGTCGCATGGAAGGGAAAACGTGCACAACAACAACCCCAGACATGTTAGACACTGTCGGAACCAAGCTTAAGACAAATGAAGAAAAAGGATCTGCCTTGCTCAAACGTTTCATACAACAGAGTGATCAAAGAAACTTAGATGAGAAAAAGAAATATGTTGAGGAGTTAAACCAAACCCTTATGCAGACTGGACCTGATGATGACTTGACAATGGATGATCTAAACGAGGCAATAGCTAAATGCAAGAAAGAATCGGCTCCTGGCCCAGACAAAGTTCGTTACTCAGACATCAAGGAGCTATCGGAAGAAGACAGAAGCAAACTTTTCAATCTATACCAAAACAGTTTCCACAATGGACAGGTGCCGGAGGACTGGACACACAGCTTCTTAAAACCCATACCAAAACCAGGAAAGGACCATCGTCAGGTAAGCGGCTACCGGATCCTAACCATGCAAAACATTGTTGGAAAGCTCATGGAACGCATGATAGCCAGGAAACTTGCAAGGGATCTTGAACACAGGCACATTCTCCCTTCAAATCAAGGTGGTTACAGAACAGGCAAGTCCACATGGGAAAATGCAGCTGCCTTTGCATATGAGGTGTATGAAGGATTTCAAAGAAAAGAAGAAACACTAGCAGTAGCAATTGACCTTGAAGATGCCTACAATAAAGTCCAGTTTGCGCACCTCATGGAGCTGCTACTAAGGTATGGAGTAAGTTTGACACTGACAAGATGGATAGCAGCAGCGCTTCAGGAAAGAACCGTCGTCCTACGCCTCGGAGATTGGATGTCTGCACCTTCTAAACTATCCATGGGACTGCCACAAGGGTCTCCACTCTCTCCTGTCCTCTACAATGTCTACACGAAGGGCCTTGCAGACTTAAACAACAATGGAATTGCTCGGGTGCTTACCCTTGCGGATGACGGCCTGGTCTTCAAAACTTCGAAAAATGCTCAGGAAAGAACTGAAGCCGTCCAGAAACAACTAAACAATATTGCTCAATGGTGCAAAGACACAGGATCTTCCATCAATCCAGCGAAAGCCCAAACGTTGCTGTGCACCCTCAACAACAAAACCGCGAGCAAATCACCACCTTCTGTGTCATTCGATGGGATTCAAATTGAGAAAACTGAATGCCTACGCTACCTAGGAATACACTTCGACAGGATGCTGACCTTCAGAAAACATACGGAAAACACTGTTCTCAAATGCAAAAAGGGCCTTTCAGTCTTAAAAGCAATGGCAACCAAAGGAATTGAACAACGCCACCTCTTCTGCTATACCAATCACTCGTCCTCAGTGTGATCGACTACGGACTTGGGCTAACAACACCGTCTCAAAGCAACCTCCTAAAATTAGAAAGAGTCCAAAATGAAGCTATGAGGCTGATCCTTGGAACAACAAAAGACACGCCCACAGAAACCATGCGATACCTGCTTGACCTTCCTTCAGTGCAGGCCAGAAACAAGTTAGAACAGGTCAAGACCTACTTCAAAGCATTAGAAAACCCTCAAAACCCACTGCATGACGCAGTCAAAGAACCAAAAGGCAGCCGTCTAGGACGAGGAAGATCATGGATGGGGCAAGCAGAAGACACAATCCAGCTAGTATGCCGACTTCAAGACCTGAAAGAAACAAAAGAATGGGAGAAAAACCCCGAAAACCTCAACCATCTATTCAACACAGTCATTTCACCCACTCTAGGAAGACATTGTCGGGAATGGCCAGAGGGCAAAACTGATGCGGAAGTGAAGCTGCTTATAGAAGAAAACAGTAAAGAAGAGGACATCATCATATACACAGATGGCTCAGTCACCAAAGACCAGTCTGGCTGGGGATTCACTGCGAAACAAAATGGAAAAACAATTTGGGAAGAGAATGCTGCCTACAAAGTCACAACCTCCAGCCTAACGATGGAAGTTGAAGCTGTGACACATGCCCTCCAGTGGCTATCGTCCTTCCATACGCCCGGAAACCAACATGCCATGATTCTAACCGACTCAATGAACCTCATACAGAAAATTGAAAACGGAATGGGAAGCCCAGAGTGGCATAACGCAATGCGCAACTTTCAGATTAAAAAACTCACATGGTCATACTGCCCGGGACATGCAGGTGTTAAGGGAAATGAGCGAGCTGACAGACTTGCTGGTAACGCAACACCAACGAGCGGCCTACATCTAGGAAAATCGGAAATCCTCAGAAAAGTCAAGAATACCAAAAAGAACAGGTACAAGGCCATCACACCATCGATCGCCTCAAAGAAATAGAAGCAGAGAGAGGGAGCGGCCGCAAATCTAACATGAAAGGTAGAGCACGATGCTTTGCAAATCAAACAAATATCGGCATCATTTCCAAACCAACATTGCGCAAATTTCTTCAATACGGAACAGAGTCTCTGTGGGCCTTTCCAAACACAATAGACCGA
>NC_134886.1:20826618-20840358 GCF_041734735.1 Babylonia areolata | reverse complement strand
ATGAACATTCTGTACAAACAACCTGACTAATCCATTCACAGACCCTAATACAGTATTTATTACAGAACAACCTGAGATATAATTCTTTTTTTTAAAAAGAAAAAAAAAGAAAGAAAAAAAAAACCATGGGAAAATTCAATGCCATGCTCTACCCACACATAAAGAACATCCTGAGAAAAAGACACCACGCCTGCTTCACTTGTCATCAGCAACACAGCTCATGGGAGATAACCAGCCTTCCCATCAAGAGTCAGCTCCGCGTTTTGAGAGCAGTGCTGTGTGTGTGTGTGTATTGTGTGTTGTGTGTGTGACAGAGAGAGAGAGAGAGAGAGAGAGAGAGAGAGAGAGAGAGAGAGTGCAAGCATGTTCTTCAACACCTTTAGTCAACATCCTGCCAGTGTACCATCACTTCATTTTGCATTCTCTCCCTGTACAGACTGGACTATGGGGCAAAGGACAGAATATCCGCTGAATGAAAGAAAGAGAGACAGAGAGTGAGAGAGTGAGTGAGAGAGAGAAAAGCGAGGGAGTGAGAGAGAGAGAGAGAGAGAGAGAGAGAGAGAGAGACAGAGACAAAGAGAGAAAGAAAGAAAGATTAGTTCAGCGAAGGTAAAAAAAAAAAAAAATGTGAACAGGTCGTGAAACAGAATCCTATCACAGTAAGAGCAAGTGTGTTTTTCTTGCTAAGTAAATGTAAAAGATGTTTTTCTCCACTCTAAAAAAATGCCTTCACTCAACTTGTGAGGGGTTTATTCACACTAACAGGTTTAGGTGGAGATCTAGAAGCCCAACTTCCAAGAAGGTAAACTTGTCTGCCTGACTTTCCGACACTGCATGACTGACTTCCCTTGTCAACCAGATCATTCCAAATCTCCAGTTTTGAACTGCCTTTTAAACCTCTGCTTGAGTAGCAGGGAGATAAAGGAATGGCGTGGAAGGGTAAAAACCCCCAGAAAGTTAAAAGATGAAAGGCCCTGTAGCCTTTGACAGCCTCAGGGGTGGTAAATTCATGTTCACACTAAGGCAGTGAGGCCAAATCCTCTCCTTTCACTGTTTTTTTTTTTTTTAACCTTCCCAACCAAAGTCAAGGGCACCCTTTCACACACACCTGGGTGGAGTGAGGAAACAGGAGTTAAGTGCCTTCCCAAAGACACACACCACCATGCCGAAAGGTGGCCTCAAACTCTTTTTATCACTGGTGATCAGTGGTGATACTGGATCACAAGTCTGACGCCTGACAGACTCTACCATGGAGCCCCAAACGAGAGGTTACATGCAGAATGAGTTATTTTCATGTAAAAAAAACCCAAATCAAACAAACCAACAAAAAAAAAAAGAAGCAAGAACAACTCTTAACAAAGGAACCATTCTCAGTGTCTTTCCAACACACACACGTGACAGGGATGAGGGACAGTGCTGCAATGCAGCATGCACAACTCATCAGGTAGCCCCAGTGTGTGGCATGACGCCCCTTACCCCCTGACCAAGATGCCAGGAACGCTTGCAATGTTGTTGTGTTTTTTTTTACCTGAGAAATTAAACAACTTTTGAGAACCTAAATCACCAACAATGATTGTTTCAAAGACAAATCCAGTCAAAAACATAAAATACGATAAAATAAAAACAAAAATCTTTCCCAATCAAGTATAAATGAAATCCTGAAACCCCTCCCCCCCCTCCTTGTACAAGTTATTTGATCATAGAATAGAAAATGGGGTAAAAAAACAAACAAACCCACCTAATTCAAACTGCCTGTACTGCGGAATTAAGTCACAAGTCTCCGAAAGCCAGTAAATGCTACGTCCACACAGCTGACAGACACATTTATCTTCCTTTAACACTTTTTTTTTCTGAGCGTATCTGGTCAAAGAACATATGTCCTGCATGAATAATAAAACTGGGACTGTCTAGACAGATAAGTGAAAACAGAGTTCAACCAACTGCTATAGGTCAGACTTGTGCTCTCTGTCCAGAAAAGGAACATACTTTTAGAGTATGTTTTCTTTAATTTATCAAGACAAACTAAAGACACCCAAATCTGGAAAAGGATTATGCCATTTCAAGGGCTGTGGTATTAATTAATAAAGCTCAAAGTCAATGTTGAAGAAACCTTGGCAGGACTGTGTTTCAGATCATCATAACTGTCCATATTTTTTTTTGGTGTTTTTGTTTTTGGCTGGGGGCTGCCCCATCAACTGCATTGTTTCAGTGGCATTACTCCTACGCCGTTCAACTGAAACCCTCCATACACAACCGTGACCAGGTTTGTCTGCTGCAGATTCAGCTCGAGCAATCTGTCTACAGGATACTGTTGATGCCAGGTCACCAGGACAGGCCACACACCAGAAAGTACCCTGCACTGTCAAACGGTAAGGACAGTTCTGGTTTCCTTACATCAGCATTGCCGAAAAGCCTGCTCAAACTCACAATGCTACTTACAGAGGTGCTGCTTTTATACCTACAACTGAAGCTGTCTACATTCTTCCACACAGAACGAGTACGCTTGTTCCTGTTCCCTTAAAACTGTTTCCACTGAACTGCACTTTCTCACATTACTTAACTATAAAGGGCTCTCGTTCTTATCCTTTCCTTCTGACACTTCAGTCTGGACGATGACAGGACAGCTTAGTTTATGTCAGAGCTGCTCATGCAGGGGCAATTGTCTTCTAAATTCATATAGATTATTTATAAAAAAAAAAAAAAAAAAAAAAAAAAAATCATCTTCACTTTCAATGCAATTCCCTTCCACGTAAACAATACGCCGACTGCAGCAGTTAAAAGGAATACAGCAATTTAACTCAAAACATTTTTTTTGCTACCCCCCCTCAAATTGTCAACAGAGTGACAAAACATAATGACACACACACACACACATATATACATGTGTATGTTGGTTATAATGGTACCTACTCCTGAGCAATAAGGTCATCTCCTTTGACTGAACCATGCTGCAAAAAGGGTACAGCTGTGTTTTCCCCTCTGTGGAGACAGAGTTCACAGCAGTAGGCAAAACAGTACTGCACAACAACAAAAAAAAAAAAAGGATGACGATATCGACACCCTTGCCATTTCTCACCCCTGGATTTCACTGCAGTGGCCGCGAGAGGTATGACACAAAAAGAGCCACAAGAGAGACCCGATCCAGTCCACGCGTCCAGTGGAGCAAGCCAAGGCAGTCCCTAGCAGTGTGGCTGTGTGGGACCAATCGACCCACTGACAGACTAACCGACAGACAGACAAGCATGGCTCAGAGGTTGTGTGCCTGGTGCTGCTCGTTGACGAAGTGCAGGTGGAAGTCATTCTTGTCAGCGCAGATCTTGTGGCACATGCTGCACTCCCAGGGGCTCTGCTCCCCGTGCAGGGACTTGTGCAGGAAGTACATGCCCCGCTCCTCAAACAGGATCTTGCAGTGGTGGCAGCGGTAGATCTTGCCCTGCGACTCGTAGTACACCAGCATGTCCGACAGGGAGGGCACGTCCCCGGACACGCTGACGGCGGTGTGCTGCGTGGAGGCGTCCTGGCGGGTCTTGGGGCGGGCAATGGTGACCTGCAGCTCGGGGATGTCCTGCGAGCGCTGGATCATACCCTGCAGCGTGGAGAAGAACTCTGACAGGTTGCTGGTGGAGTCCGCCGACGACCGCACTGAAGTGTTGGACTGGGGGGTCAGAGGGGAGGCCGGGGGTCCGTTGATGCGGTTCTGGCGGGAGAAGGCCTGGATGCCCGGGATGCTGCCCACAGAAGCTGCACGACGATTGGGCGTGAGGAACTGGCCGGCTGCCTGGCGAGCGAAGGAGTGGGCGGACATGCTGGAGGTGGGCGTGTCCCCCGGGTAGATGTCCTGCTGGTGCTGCAGCTGGGGGGACATCCTCAGCCCCTCCTCCCTTGGGGGCATGGGGCTGTTGGACTGGAACCCTTCCCCTCCTGGAAACATGCCTCCTGCGCCACACACACACACAATGTTTCATTAACTTTTGATCCCTTTTGGGGGTATGAAGGATTTGAGAACTCAACATAATCAATAACACAACTAGATTTATTTTAATGTTTGCATCAATAAAGGTAAAGTATGGTTAGACATTCCTTCATCTGAACGTATTCTATGCAACACTGCAAGTCTCATCTCAAGATGATAAAAACAAAACAAAAAATATAATAAATTCCATTATGATTATGGAGGGGTTATATAATTATTGAATCAAATCATTTTGTTCTCAGCATAACCATGAAATGTGTTGTACACAAGAAATACTAATGAATAGAAGGTAAATGCATGGATTTATCAATGTTAATCAAATTTTCAATGACTTACTGGATGAATAAATGAATGAATTAACTTATTAATCACCTAAAATGGTGACAATAATAATAATAATAATACTTCAAATCATAAAGCATCTTTCCACGTAAAACGTGCTGAACTGCCCTGTACAACGTCAATAACGACGTTTCAAACATGCATTTAAAAGCTAACATGAAACACACATACACACACATACGCACGCACAAAATCATCACAGACTATACACACTCATCATACACGTCACACGAAAAATCTGAACTATGCATTGGCTCCAAATATGGTTATGGACACAGATAACAAAAGGACATGGCCATGGACCAGTTTTCTACATTCTCAGAAGTCTGCAAAACTATTCAACCAAGGGTAGAAATAAACGACCTGATACCTCTGTGCAAACTATTTCTCAGGAATATAATGCTGGAGTCAGTCACATCAAGGATTTCAGTTTTAAGTTTATTTTACGCAGAGACATTTGACATTTATTTTACAAATAATAAATTTGTGGAGTGTTCCACCAAAAAAAAACCCCATGTTCTGGAGATAACTGATTTATATGTAACATTTCTGTGTCATGATTCAATCCATCTTGATACACGGACACATAAAAAACTCATCCTGAAAAAAGAAAAAAAAAAAGAAAAAAAGGCACTGTTTGAATGACAAATCTTACATGATGAAAATGACAGATATTTGTACAATTAATGCTTAATGACTGATGTATGCGAATGAAAATCTGTCTGAAATTTAACACAAGACCATCAAAAATACCAATGCTACAGCCACACAAACACACACACAAAGCAGGCATACAGTACTTAACCCTTTGAGCCCTGAGTTCCTGAGCAATTTTAACCCTTCTGCCTGAGCTCCTGAGCCAAAATTTGCAAATAATTGGTATTTAATGTGTCACGGCAGATATAAAAAGAGTGCCCTGACCACCGCTTTACTGGTGGTAGAGAAAAATGACATAATGCCTAGCCACCGGTTGAGCGGTGCGTAAACACTTGTGTCGTATTTTGGTATTGGTTGACTTATATTGAAATCAATCTTTTTTATCCAAAGCACATGCACAATGAAAAGGCGCGGCCATGTTGGTACTACATTCGCTGACGTCAGAATATTACGGTTTTTCTGACTGGCTCTTCAATATAAGTCAACCAATAGCAAAACATGACACAAGTGTTTATGCACCGCTCAACCGGTGGCTAGGCATTATGTCATTTTTCTCTACCACCGGTAAAAGCGGTGGTCAGGGCTCAAAGGGTTAAAACCCACAGATCTTAAATATAAATACCTGCTTCTCCATTCACATGCAAAAATCACGAAGGTGAAATCGATAGGCTGGGAACATCTGACCTGGGAAATTATCAGTTTTCCAGACATAGAAACACCACAGCGCTTAATCTGGATCGTTCTTCTGTTGGGTGGTACATTTTATTTCTTCTCCTACAGTCTATGGTTTGGTTCTTCACCATGATGTCTTGGTTCACTCAGTTATATGTTCCTAAAAGGAAATCCCTTCTCTTTTTTGCAGTTATCATTTTCACTCTCTCTCTCACTCTGCCTCTCATGGTCCGTATTTCTTCTGTCCATCTCCCTTATTCTCTTTGTCCAAGTTTTCTCTCACCGTCTCAACCCCTTTCTTCTTCTTTTTTTTTTTTTTTTTTTTTTTTTTTTTACTCCTCCTCCCTCTCCCTCCTTATTTTCCCCTCTTTATTCTCTCTTTCTCTTGCCATATTTTGACCTCTCCTCCCCTACCTATTATTCTCTTTCTCTATCCATATGTCCACACCTCTCAGCCTACCCCAGTTTCCATCAACTTTATTCTCTATCTTTTTCTCTCCTTTTTTTTTTAAATATATTTTATTCTTCCACCCTGCCTGTCTGTGCCTGAACTCCCTCTTCATCTTTTAGGTCAACTTCAAAGTGAAAACAACAGCAACAAGCATTCTCTATCATGAATATCCTCTCATCTCCCAAACTTTTACTATTCTTTACTTAATTATCTTAAAACAAAAATGGCTGGCTTTTGTCCTTGTTCTCAAACTTATTCCACTCACATTTTTCTCCCCTAACACATTACCTACCCCCTTCCTTCTCTCTTATTTACTCTGCATGTGTGTGTGTGTGTGCATGTACTATTCCTCTACCCTTCCATACGATTCTGCAGTCTGTCTCTATCTCTCTCTGTCTCTCAAAAACACACACACACACACTCTCTGTCTCTGTTGCACCTCTCTTCCTCTTTGTGTCACCCTCTCTCTCTCTCTCACTCACACCATACCCTCTCTCCCCTTCCCTCTCCCTCCCCCTGAGCCCACACCTGTAGGGAGGGGGGACTCGGCGGAGAACGGAGGTGAGGACAGACCAGCCGAGGGACTCATGGGAGGGAAGCCTCCACCATGCGAGTTGGATGCTAAATTGGGCGACATAGGCTCCGCTTTGACCGGCTGGCTTTTCGAGGCCAGCTGGGAGCAAATGGTGTCGATCTTCCTCATTGCCTCACTCTCCAGGTTCAAGGACAAGGCTGCAAACCGAAAAGGACCAATACTGTCACACACCCACTTTTCTTTTCTTTTTTTTTGGTAGAAGAACACAGAAAAAAAATCAAGCACAGGAGGAACGCTTGAGTTTTCAAAAAAAAAAAAAAAAAAAAAAAAAAAAAAATCTGAACAAAACCACAAAAGACAGAATCACTGGTTGGCTGACTCCTGAAAAAGTTAAGGAATCACTGTGACAGACACTTGTTACCGGAACAGAACACGGATTCTGCAGAAGGCACGGATGGATTCCCCGAGAATCGAAACAAAGTCTGGAATCAATGGGTTTGCCACACTCCTGTCAAATCAGCTGATCATTTTTGGTAAACATTTCTGGTGCTGTCTCGTGTTTCAAGAATCTGAATGAAAACACCAAACCTGGATTTCCAGATGAGCTATACTGTCCTGAAAACGAAACCATCATTGATCAGCACTGAAGGTCGTGTCGGTCAGTACACCACCAAAACATTTAACTCTGAGGAGTACACACACCGTAAACTGAGGCCTTCTGTGCCACGTTGCAAACATACTTTTAAAGTTTCACCCATGAACAGAGTAGTCAAACCACAATAACACCCATCCTTTTCTTTCTGTTCTATTAAACATGTACACACAAACTGGGGTGCGAGAGACCAACAAACCAAAATCTGGAAAATGAATGTGTCCATGTTCCTGATTCCCCAGAAGGTTTCAGTGCTTGAAGCAAAGAATGCAAACAACATACTTGGTTGTACTTATCATGATGTAAGAAAAACTCCAAACACTTGTCAAACAATCTCCACAAAAACCAACATGCAGGCAAGGTGGCAGACAAACAGCCAGACACTGTTCTGCTGATAATAAAACATGAAAAAAAGATCAGATAAAAAGAAGAATTACTGTATAGAAATAGTGTGTGAACTGCATAACCTGATCCAAATTATGTTTTCTGCTCACCATCACAAAATGGGTTCTTGTTTGTAGAGCCAGAAGTTGTGTGCTCACAAGTGATCACTTCCACCTAAACTAAGCAGCCCTGTCCACATCAATGGACTGTCACACTGTTTTAAAACCACAACATAATAAAACAGAATCTGCCAAACATAATTTTCACCAATCCAGATATGATCCAGAAATGACCCCCAAAAAGTCTTGCCAATCTAAAGACAGGATCCCCCCCCCCACCCCCCCCCCCCCACCCCCAATCCGGGTATCTGCTTAACTGTGAAGACTTAAACCCCAACCTTTAAAGACACCACCACATTCATTCAGGCATCATTCCACACAGCACTGACAAGAGTGGTCGACACACACGCCAGACTGATCCCCCTCGGCAAAGGCCCACAACGTGTAGAGGATGGAGATCAAGTTGAGGAAGGTAGATGATTGTGTTACCAGCTTACTGTATTTACATCTAACTTCTCCCTCCCTTCCTTCTGTAAAGCTCCTTTCATGTAACCCCTTCCTTTCGTGAGACAGACAGACTCAGAGAGACAGAGACCGAGAGGGGGCAGGGGGTGGGGGAGAGAGGGGAGGAGGGTGGAGAGAGTGAGCGAGAGACAGAGAGACAGAAAAGGGAAGGAGTGGAAGGGGAGATTCATGGGTTTTTTTGTTTTTGTTTTAATTCTCAGTTGTTCTGTTCCAATACCTCATAAGTCATATGGTTTCATTCAACTGCTGTGGCTTCCCTTTATAAAAATAATACTGCCTTCATCTGTCACTTTTCTGGCTAGATCACAAGAACTTGTACATTGATCATTGACTACTTATGAAAAAAAAGAAAAAAAGAAAAAGAAAGAAAACAAACCATGGAATTTCAATAATGTATTTGAACAATCACAGTTTGAGAAGTCAATTGTACACCACCCAATCATTCAAAACTTACATTAGATTAATCTAGAAAGCTGTAAAATATCGTATGTTAAAAAAGACAGACTTACATTACATTAGATTAATCTAGAAAGCTGTAAAATATCGTATGTTAAAAAAGACAGACTGACAATGTAAACCGAACTATTAATAGTACTATGTAAAATATCGTATGTCAAAAAAATGACAATGCAAACCTAACCACTGTATAAAATATCATAATTATGTTAAGAAGACTGACAATGTAAACATAATAAGTGCACATATCATGATGAAGTAGTCACAGATTTAAAGGTATACGATGTACATGCATGCAAACATTTCCAAAAAGTCATGATAATTGCAGAACACATGACGTAGAATTTACTTTTAGATAAAACTGCTCAGTATGTATTTCATATAAAACTTACGCTCCAATGCTAAATTGTTACTTTCTCAAAAGGCTGTACAAAATAAAAGTATCAATACTTTTCATTCTTTCCTTTTTTTGAAAACTGACCCCTTCACCACTGATCTTTACACCATAAAAAAGAGTTCTTCAAAATTAAACCATGCACTTGATAGCTTTTTAAAATCGCAAATGTGACTTGTAAGTATACCATCTGTCAATACTAAAAGAACATGATCAAACCGGAAACAGCATGTGGCTTCATGGTTATCCACCCTACAAGTAGTACAACTGACGAGTCTGACAAAACCTTGACCTTTCGACAGTTCGAGCAGGAGGGGACATGAGATGTCTTAAAGTCGTACACTGAGATTGATTTTTTTAAAAAGTCAATGGAAGGTACTGAAAAGTAAAATGAAAAGACGCCGAAAACAAAAACAAAAAAAAGGACTGAGTACTCACCACTGAACAACCTAACGAAACGCAACATAAATGACTGTCACACGATTTTGACACTCAGCTCTTCAGCAGGCCAGATAAGCACGCAGCAAAAGAAAGACATATCAAAAAGATGAAATGGACAAAACGTACACCTCAATGAGACGATAAACTGAGGTCCCAAGTGCAGCAGGCACTTAGCACATGTCAACGAACCCATATAAGCAAAAGGGTTGTCCCTGGCCAAATTCTGAAAAAAAATCCACTGTGTCTGTGCGCGTGCATGACTGAAGCCTGAAGGGATGACACAGGAAACAAATGATGAGCGCCCAAAGGCAGCTCTCAGCTGGCTCTTTTCAGGTAGGCAACCGGTTTAAGCAAATGACTGTGTGTCTGTTAAGACTTTGGTCGAAGCACATGGTTGTTTCTCACAGAATCCACTCAACAAGACTCCTTGGTGGGGAGCAACGTTCTCTTCTCAGTCTGAATTTCACCAGGCTGTGGGGAAACACTCACTGGTCTGTATCTGCTTTTGGGTGTTGAAGACTCATGGGCAGAAATCTGTCATTATCTTATTTATTCATACATGTTCATATTTTCCTAACTGGCCTGGTTTTGGAATTTTTTTTTTTTTTTTTTTTTTTTTTGGTGGGGGTGGGGGGATGTATCTACAGACTGGTCACAAATATTCAAAGTTTGAAAAAAAAAAAAAAAAAACCCAACCCAAAAACGGTCATGTGTCCTTTTCAACATTTTTTGACAGGGATTTTTTTGGTTATCTTTTTTTTTCATCCATGTAATCCATACTTAAGAGCCAATGCAAAATTGTGCTGATGGTACTGAAATATCCATGCCAAACAAAGTACACTGTAGAGTTAAGTGATCCAAATTCATGCACTGTATCCACCAAACATGATAAATGATATGGAGACCTAAAACTGGTGACAATTAGCAAGGGTATATGATTCAGATCAAAGCAGATTTTGTGAAAAACATTGTTACTTGCTCAGTGTGTGTGTGTGTGTGTGTGTGTGTGTGTACACGCGCGCATGCACACATGCATGTAAGCATGTGCGTGCACGCACATGTACATGTGAGCATATGTGTGAGTATGTATCTGCATGTATATGTGCATGCATGCATGTCTGTGCGTGCGTGTGTGTGTAGTAGTAGTCTTCAGTTTAACGTCTTCCACTTTAAGTGATATTAGACGTGTGTGTATGTATGTGTGCACATGCGAACGCACACATGCACACTTGTACAAATGTGTGCATGTGATTCCTTCCTGAATGGTTACTGCCGACTGTGATGAGAGTGAAAGGATGCCACACAACTACAAACCACAATGGTCTCCTTGACAGCAGCTGAGGAACACTGGAAAGAAACAGGACATCACATCAATCAGGTAAAACGTCAAAAACCTGTCCAAAACAAACTGCATGTCCAGGAGGAAAAATTGGGAAGTTCCTAGGAATAATGGGAAAAGAACCATGACTTAAACAGACATGTGGGGTATGATTTAACCAGCATCTACCGAATGGTGTCTGTAGCAGATGATCCAAGGTCCAAGCTGCCAGCAAGAATAGAACCACTTTGATGGAACAGTCAAGTCAAAAGTGAGTCCATAGATTCCACAAAGGAAACAGTGTTGCCCCTGTTTCACTACGACTTACCCCAATGAAATAATTTGAACTTACGGATGTCAGCCAATCTTATTAAATCCAACTCTTACTATTCCAAATTCACACTGTGGTGGAATGAACTATCAGTCTGCATTCTGAAAAAGGTTCACCCATGTCTGGACTTCAGCACCATACAGTGAGAGCGAGAGTTACTGGTAGTGAGCAATGACAGTAAACTGTAGCAGCTCTGCCCAAATGTGGTGGTGTGCATTGTTATGGTTCTAACCTGTGGCTCAACACTCTGCTTACATCCGAGACTGACATAAGCTTACAGTTAGGCCAACAGCAATGAGAGAACTGTATGATCAATGGTTTCTCCACTGCAATCAACTTCGTATTTTGTGAAGGACTACTACTCTCAAACCAGGAGGCAATAAAATCATACAGGCTCATAATGTTGCAGCTTTGGAGACCATCCCTAAAACCAACTTTCCTTAAACCCTCTTGGCCAAGAGAGTTGTGGGGATGTAACATGGGCAAGACACTCACCACAATGATCGTGAATTCTAGCCCAGATAGTCCGGGGGACAGCAGTGGCCTCCTCTGCTGTTCAGATGGTCATTGTCGGACACGACTGACTATCATACATACCTGAAGATGAGGAAGTTCCAGCAACGGCAGCGGCCATGCTGAGAGGAACCTGTGTGGGAAGGTCTGCCACCCTGTTGACAAAATGTTCATGTCTATGAGGATGGACACAACAACAAAGCCAACCAGTCAAGGCATGGGAAAATTGTCTGAGCTATGCTGACTGCTTGTTGCACCACCAGTAACTTTTTTCCTTTGCTTTTTCTGGTACCAAACTCCCTATACATTTGTATATATACAGTCTAGAATTATCCTTTTAATGATGAAATATTAATAGTAGTAATAATAATAATAAGTAACACTAATAACAATAACTATAAGAAGAAGAAAAAGAACAAAAACAACAACAATAATAATAATAAATTTTAATAACCCCCCAAACTACAGTGGAGTGATGGCCTAGAGGTAACGCGTCCGCCTAGGAAGCGAGAGAATCTGAGCACGCTGGCTCGAATCACGGCACAGCCGCCAATATTTTCTCCCCCTCCACTAGACCTTTAGTGGTGGTCTGGACGCTTGTCATTCGGATGAGATGATAAACCGAGGTCCCGTGTGCAGCATGCACTTAGCGCACGTAAAAGAACCCACGGCAACAAAAGGGTTGTTCCTGGCAAAATCCTGTAGAAAAGTCCACTTCGATAGGAAAAACAAATAAAACTGCATGCATGAAAAAATACAAAAAAATGGGTGGCGCTGTAGTGTAGCGATGCACTCTCCCTGGTGAGAGCAGCCTGAATTTCACACAGAAAAATATGTTGTGATAAAAAGAAATACAAATACAAATTCAAATAAATAATGATAATTGTCAGTGGATAATGTCAACATCAATTTGCTTATATAAATAGTTGTACTGTAGTGTATTCTACTGCACTGTATTGCATATTTAACTATGTATTGTATTATTCTTTTATCACAACAGATTTCTCTATGTGATATTCAGGCAACTCTCCACAGAGAGAGCATGTTATTACACTGAGAGTGCCACCTTTTTATTTTTGGTATTTTTTCTGCCTGCAAATTTGTTTGTTTTCCTATCTAAGTGGATTTTTCTACAAAATTTTGCCAGGTACAACCCTTTTTGCTGCCACGTTGTTGTTTTTTTTTTGCTTTTTTTTATGTGCGCTATGTGCATGCTGCACACAGGACCTCAGTTTATCATCTCATCTGAATGACCAGACCACCACTTAAGGTCTAGCGGACGGGGAGCGGACTGTGGGGTTCGAACCTGTGCAGTCAGATTCTCTCACTTCCAAGGCAGAGGCTTTACCACAAGGCCAACACTCCACTTGCAAGCCTACCCCTCTGTCTAAACTTATCCTATCTCTCCTAGTCTTTACATTTCATCATTTCATTGTACCACACAACACAGAATACAAAAAACAAAACAACCCCCCCCACCCCCCAAAAAACTATCATACTCATTCATTTTCTTTTTTCCCCCCCTCTCAACAAAAACAACCTAAATCTCTCACACACACACAATCATCCCCCCCCCCCAACAACCATCCAACCACCCAATCACAGCCCATAATCATCACCCACCAACACCTCCAGTCCAACCACCACCACCACCACACACACATTACACACATTTACATACACAATCATCTCCCCCCCCCACGGACCCCCCCCCCATACCCCCCAGAACAACCACCCCACTGCCCATGATCACCACCCATCAACCACTCCAGTCCAACCACCACCACCAGCACGACACCACCACCAACACGACACGACACCACCACCCCAAGCCCCCCACACCCCGCCCTGACCTGAAGTCGCCGGCCATGTGACTGAAGCGGCTGCGGGTGTTGAAGGTCTGCAGGGTGTGACTCTTCTTCAGGTGGTTGTTGAGGGCCTCCACGTTGCTGGCCTGGAAGTTGCACAGGTTGCAAGACAGCACGTTGGATGTGGGGTGCAGCTTCAGGTGGCGCTGCAGCTGGTCTGCTCGGTCAA
>NC_134886.1:20819118-20824118 GCF_041734735.1 Babylonia areolata | reverse complement strand
ATCAAGCCTAACAAAATGCGGCGAAATTGTAACAGTTGGCATCTCTGAGTACATCACAAGAAGAACAGAACATTCATCACAATTTCTTAAGATGATCATTCTTATTAGCTGGTTGTCTCCAAGGAAATGCTTGTATTTGAAGACACATAAAAGCATGAGAAGGAGAGGGGGAGAGAGAAGGGGGGGGGGGAGAGAGACAGAGACACAGAGAGAGAGAGAGAGAGAAGAAAATCCCATGCTGCTGACTTTAGGACTGCAAGGGATTTCATCAGTCAAATGGTACTTTTGTTGATGTGTTTTGAATCTGAGCTCATGCTGCGATCATAGAGCATCTTGAATAGTAGACTGGAGTACTAGAACTTCATCATGTGGTCAAATCATGGTGGAATCCTGTATGGATAATGGATATTAAGAAACAAACAAAACTGAAATATGTGTCTTGGGCTTTGTCACACACACTGACACAGCCAACAAATGAATGCAGTATGTAACACACACACACAAAGAGAAACTCACCTCACAATGGAAAGGCTTCATGTGCAGCAAGCGATGCTGAAACAGGTTGGACCTGGCAGCAAAGCGCTTGTCACACAAATTGCAGGAGTAGGGCTTGATGCCAAAGTGAATGTTCTGGTGCTCCAGCAAAATGTTCTTGTAGCCAAAGCGCCGGTGGCAGATGTTGCACTCAAAGGGTTTCTTTTTCTCATGCGTCAGCTGGATGTGGCGCGTGATGGCCGCCTTGGAGGCCACCGTTTTGCCACACAGCGAGCATACATAGTTGTCTCCCTGACGCATGTAGGAGATGGAGAGGGTGGCACCCCCACTACCCATGTCGCTGGTCTCCACAGCACCACCACTGCTGCCCCCGAACACTGGAGAGGGCTGCGGTGTGGACGGCCCACCGCTGGGCACGGGGGAGCCAGCTAGGGCTTGCAGGGTGCTGGAGCTGCCTCCAGGGCTCTGCCCTGTGGAGGCAAAGCGTGCATGATGGGCAGCTGCCGCGGCCAGCCCTGTCAAGGCTGAATGAGACAGGAATCCGTCTTGAGGGGACTGGCTGACATAGTCATTGGCGTTGCTGACATGAGACATGTAGGAGGGGGACGTGAGTCCCGGGGGCCCATCGGAAGACGGGGAGAGCATGTTGCTGGCTTCATTGAGGGAGGTGTGGGGCAGCATCATGGCGCTCATGTCTTTGTCCCCCATGCTGCCATCTGTGGTGTGGGTGTTGTGGGCGCTGTGGGTGTTGTGGCTTCCCATGTAGTCCGCCATGCTGGCTGCCCGTCAAATCTGGAGGCACAGCCCAGGTGGTTTGGTTTTCAAGTTCACCACAGAAAATGAGACATAGTAACATACACAACATGGATGACCAAAACATTAACAACTGCTTCCCACAACCCACCCATTTTCTCATTTCTAAAATAAAAGTTAAAGAAAAAGGAAACCAATCAATCAAACAATCAATATCTACAATGTATACACACACACACACACACACACACATATATATATATATATATATATATATATATATAGAGAGAGAGAGAGAGAGAGAGAGAGAGAGAGAGAGAGAGAGAGAGAGAGAGAGAGAGAGAGAGAGAGAGAGATTTTCTTAAGCCACAGTATGCTGCAAAAACTACCACGCATACATTTATATATAATTTTTTTCATATTTTTTTTTTTTCATTTTATTTTATAATCATTGATTAAATCGAAACACAAGAATGGCTGGACAGATAAAGCAAAAAGAGAAACACTGGGCAACAGAGAGAAAAGTCCAGAAATTGTTAACAGATTTCTATTCCGTCTGTCCATCAGTTTCGTTCGTTACCTATGCCTGAGCTTAAGAATGGTGTGGAAAAAGACCAGGGGTCCACTTGGTGCCTGGCACCTGAAAGTGATGGGCCAAAGAGGCAATCAAACTAAGCAAAGTGAGTGAAACGCAAAGACAAATTTGCATATGAAGGAGAAACAGAGGCTGGCACTGTTAGAAGAAGCTAGGCACTGCATGATGGCATGGACATTACACTGTCCATCTGAATCCCTGTGAGGCTGAATGCACAATCACATAACTGTGGTTAACTCTCTCCATACGAACGGCGAAAGAGACGACGTTAACAGCGTTTCACCCCAATTACCATCATCATAATATTACAAGCGGAAGGCTCTTATACTGAAGACGTGAATGTTGACAAAGAATACCACAATTCTGACGATGGAAGCTAAAGGTTGGGTCATTCAGACGCCCACTGGACATCCGAGGGGTCTGTGTAGAGGAGAAGAGAGGACTGGCCGTACTGAGTGAGTTAAATGACTCTGAATCACATTACTGAAGAACAACTTGTGGCAGATCTTGGCATCTCAGGAAGCCAAGTGACAAAATCTTATCCTTCTAAACTTAGCACTGACAAAACCCCCCCAAAAAAACCCTACCCCACCACCTATAAAATTTGCTCCTTTTACAAATTTTACAGACTTTTGATAATAAAAGGATGCCATAGCTTCTTGGGAGAACAGGAAGTGTTTGTGACTGGCCAGTTGTGAAATGTGCGGTGTTCTTTTCATGTGCCTTGAAGGCTTGGAGATTTTTTTCAGTGTACTTAGCTGATAGCAGAGAAGATAGTGGGCAGGAAGTTCCCTCTGGTAGTTTAATGGTGTCAGCAATGTAGTTTCCACCTATGGCTGTAGTTCAAATGTTTAAGTGGCAACATCCACAATTTCCACCCTCAAGACGGAATGAGTCGTGTTCACAGTAAGGCGTGGATGTTCACCCCGCCAGTCACACAGACGAGTGGAGGGGAAGAACTGTGGATATATTGCTGTTAATCTTTAAGCACTGTGACTACAGTTGATAACAATGTAATTGATAACCACTCATCAAATCACTCAGGTCAAATGATCACAAGTGATTGCTGTGGTGTCAATGTGACAAGCAGAAAGGTCTGTAAAAGATTTTTACATGACAATTCAGATAAATCAAAGCACATAATTCCAGAGTAGAAAATGGCAAACAGAAACGATGTTGCAGATATTTTTGTACGTTTCATACAATAACAAAAGGATTTATGTCATCTGTGAAATGGAGTTTTAAATAATTGGGTTTTTGAAATTTTATTTCAGTACAATAATGAAACTCTCAGATGTGTGTGTGTGTGTGTGTGTGTGTGTGTGTGTGTGTGTGTGTGCGCGCGCATGTTTGAGAGGTTCAACACGTCAATTCTGACACCAAAATAATTTATGCTTACGTGAAACAGAAATCCATGGAAATATGGTTATCATCAGTGCTGTATAAGCTGAAGCAGTAATCAGTTTGTAATGTTCACCTCTTTCCTCTTCAGCTCTTGCCTCTCTATTCATCCTGTTCTCTTTCCCCTCACTTATCTCGGTCTTTCAGCTGTACCTGTGTTCTTCAGATATTTTAGGGGTAAAAAAAAAGATTATTGGGTAAAAAAAAGAATTGGTAAAAAAAAAAAAAAAAAAAAAAAAAAAAAAAAAAATATATATATATATATATATATATATATATAATATAAAAAAACGTTCCTCCACACTGAGTCAGCGCCAGAAAGTATGACAAGGTTATGAGTAATTGTTTTAATGCAGCAAAACTAACAAACTGTATATGACAGTGATACACTTGTAAAAATTCATTAACTTTAAACTTATTGCCTGCTATAGTATCAGTATCCTGCAACAAAAGTGTGATGCATAAATGTGCTGGATAATTTCCAGTTCTATATTTTTGTTCTGCAAATATATATAACGTTCCCATAGAATGATAGATGATCCAGCTGTTACAAAGTTGAATAACTGTTCCAACAGTTGTAATATTTCATGATAAATAGTCAGATTACAAACTAGAAAGCACTCTGCTTACCCCTTCCAAAGCTAAGGGTTATCTGATTTTCTCTGCTATCCACAGTGGCAATTTAAAAAGAAGAAGAAAAAAAAGTATATTAATTATTATCTCCATGTCTGCAAATGAGAAAAAAAATCTTTGGAAACATCCCTGGATCTGGATCTGGATCAGCATCACAATATATTCCATTTCCATGATATTATTTCCAGTCAACCTTGAGTCTTGACCCACAGCCATTGCTTGCACAAAATTACAGATAAATTTGTCTGCAGCCCTTTAAATTACACACACACACACACACACACACACACACACACACACACACACACATACATACATACATACATACATACATATATATATATATATATATATATATGCTGTTTTTTGTTGTTGTTTTTTAAATAAATGTTATCCTGTTGACAAACATTGCCCTATCTTCTAATAACCAAGAATCTTTTTTTTTTTTTTTTTTCTTTTTTCTTAAATCAAAGAAATTACTTGTAATCTAGTTGAATGACAAAGCAACCACCCAAGCCAACTAACTTCTTTGGCAGAGGTTATTTCTCTCTGCCCAAACATTCCTGGTCATCGGGATTGTCCGTTAAACAATGCTTTTGTATTGTGAAGATTCTGGATTGAGATTTGATTCAGGACTTTCTGAATCTACATAAATGCACCACAATCATATCATAGGTTAATAATAGCACTTTTGGCCTTTTTCTCTGAGGAAACCAACCAATCAGAACATTTGTGTGTGTGTGTGTGTTCTGTGTGTGTCCACCAGGCATAATTTTGAACAGATCCTCTACATTTCATTAATTTTGAAGACCAAGTTTCTCAAATGCAAAGTGAAAAAACAAGCTGAAACATCATGGTAGGAAACTTAAGTTAAAGTTTTGATACCAGCTAACCCAATGTATATACTACATGTACTAATAACTTGTTTTTTTTTTAAATTTCATTACCTAGTTTGAAATAACTTTACAAAATATTCTAATGTATCCATATGGGTAATCTGTGGTGAAAAGCAGGGGATAACACTGACTGGGCTGAGTGAGCCAAGTAAAAAAAAAAAAAAAAAAAAAAGTTTTAGTTGAAACTATCTGCAGAAAAGTTACAGCAAAAAGTAAGGTTTAGTCAT
>NC_134886.1:20811618-20814118 GCF_041734735.1 Babylonia areolata | reverse complement strand
CATCACAACAGCACATGTCTTCAGGAGCCATGACGACGGCATTTTAGGAACAGCACGTTCTGAGCGGCGGCCAAGTGGTGATATGTCCAACGAGGAAGCCAGTGTCCACAGGTTTGAGTTCAGTTCCCATAATTATGTGGACTGGAAATTTGAACTCCCTCCACGCTCCACAAGACCTTAAGTGGTGGTCTGGGCGCTAGTCTTTTGGAACAGACGCTAAACTGAAATCCCAATAATGGAGCATGCATTTAACGCAGGTAAAGGAACCCATGACAACAAAAGGGTTATCCATAAAAAAAGGGATTGTTATAACAAAGCAGAACGGGAAGGGGGGGGGGGGGAGGTGGAGGGGGGGGGGGGATTATGCTTCCTGTCTAGGCGTCAACTTTCCTCCGTTATTTATCAATACTTATTGTCAATTTGATTGTATGTCTTCGATGTCTTTGTATCACGATTCCTCTGATGAAAAAGGGAATCCACATACTCACACCAGAGCAAACTCAATTTCAGACAACTCGAAACTCATAAAGAAAAAAAATAGTTAAGGTATTCACTGAAATTGTCTATGAAATCGCGGCTGCTGTTACATGACCTGCACGCAACTGAGGGGGGAAGGAAGAAAGAAAGAAAAAAAAAGGAAGAAAAAGAAGTATGAATGGCGCTGTACTATGGCAATGGACTCTCCTTGGAAAGAGAATCCCGATTTCACACAGATAAATCTGTTGTGGAAAAAAAAAGACACAACACAATACAAAGTCCAAAACATATTATTGTTTTTTTTTGTTTGTTTTTTATTTTGAGTGTGTGTGTGTGTGTGTGTGTGTGTGTGTGTGTGTGTGTGTGTGTGTGTGTGACGGTGTGTGTGTGTGTGTGTGTGTGTGTGTGTGTGTGTGTGTGTGTGTGTGTGTGTTTTGCGTGCGTGTGTGTGAGTGCTTTTTTGCGTGCGCGCACACACAACACACACACGTGACAGCACACACACACACACACACACACACACACACACACACACTCACACACACACTACGGCACTGATGGAGACAAGGAGACTGATGGGACACGATTTCTTTTATACAGAATAGAGATGCGGGGAGGGACGGAGGGGGGAAGAAAAGCCGGAGAGTGATGTATCTCAATCATCACCTCTCCAATTTTTTAATCCTTTAAGCAGTGTAGTAAAAAAAAATAAATAAAAAAAGACCCCCTCGCCCCCAAACAAACGTTTTGGCATCATAGGATATTCTTTGGATAAACATAAAACAATGCTTTTTTTTTTTTCAAGGGAGGGAAGCAAAAAGTCATGTTGCTCAACCACTGACGACGGTACTGTCACTGATGCTTTGTTTTCATGTATGCATGTATAAACAAATGTGTTTTACTTCCCTTGCCGCGCCTTGCTTTCATACATCAGTTTTCGGGATCAGTCCCCTCAACTGTGCTTTGCTTTTGAATATCAGCGGCCCCCTAGTTGTCAGTGCTTTGTTTTCATACATCAGTATCAGTAGCTCAGGGAGGCGTCACCGCGTTCGGTCAAATCCATATACGCTACACCACATCTGCCAAGCGGATGCCTCGTGACCAGCAGCGTAACCCAACGCTCTTAGTCAGGCCTTGAGAAAAACAACAACAACAACAAACGAAGAAAAAAAAAAAAGAGAAGATAAATACATAAAATTGCTACTACTACTACTACTACTACTACTACTACTACTAATATTTATAAGGTGCAAAATCTTGATGAAGTCAACTCTAAGCGCACAAAAAAAGAAAAAAAAAAAGAAAAAGAAAAAGACAACAATGATGATAAATAAGCAAATAAATGTAAAACATGCAGACACACATTCATCACACATACACACACACACACTCATAACAGATATGCAACAAACATGCAGTTTCACAGATATGAAAGCACAATCAAATACACATAAACGTACATGAGCCCCAACATACATCAGCCCCCTTAACTGTGCTTTGCTTCCAGACATCAGTCCCCTCAACTGTGCTTTGTTTTTATACATCAGACCTCTCAACTGTGCTTTGCTTCCAGACATCAGTCCCCTCAACTGTGCTTTGTTTTTATACATCAGACCTCTCAACTGTGCTTTGTTTCCATACATCAGTCCTCTCAACTGTGCTTTGTTTTCATACGTCAGTCCTCTAAACTGTGCTTTGTTTTCATACATCAGTTCTCTCAACTGTGCTTTGTTTTCATACATCAGTCCCCTTGGCTGTGCTTTGTTTCCATACATCAGTCCCCTCAACTGTGCTTTGTTTTCATACATCAGTCCCCTCAACTGTGCTTTGCTTCCATACATCAGTCCCCTTAACTGTGCTTTGTTTTCATACATCAGTCCCCTTGGCTGTGCTTTGTTTTCATACATCAGTCCTCTCAACTGTGCTTTGTTTTCATACATCAGTTCCCTTAACTGTGCTTTGCTTTCATACATCAGTCCTCTCAACTGTGCTTTGCTTTCATATATCAGTCCCCTTAACTGTG
>NC_134886.1:20721618-20806618 GCF_041734735.1 Babylonia areolata | reverse complement strand
CATAAAAGAAACTACATAAAAAAACAAAACAAAAACCCCAACATGATTGCGCATGGTGGCCATCGTGCAACTACCATGTCTGATGACATCTTGTGCCAACTCATTTGTAAGAAGGGAGAACAATACCGGACTACACACATCTCATTGTTTAACTCCCTCCATGTAATAAATATAATCACAACTTTCGCTCCACTTTTAACCTTTGCTCTCGGGTCTTTATATATGCTTTCAAAGCATCGAAATAATTTACCCTTGGTCCCATTTTGTCTTGATATTGGCCACAATACTTTCCTTGAAAAGGAGTCGAAAGCTCTTTTTTCTTGTTCTCAGAGAGAGAGAGAGAGAGAGAGAGAGAGAGAGAAAACGGATGTTAAAAAAAAAAAAAGACTCCCGTCTCGAACATAGCTCAGTGACGTAATAAATGACGGTGACGTAAAAAAAAGGGGACACTTCAAGTTCTTCCTTTGTTCCAGAAACTTTTGTGGATTGATTTGCTCGGCATATATCACCTATATTCTGAAAGCAACTCTAATAGGTCAATTATTAAGCCTACTTGAAACAAGTTCCACGAGCCGATTTTGAGTGAATTGCTTGCAGAAAACTAAGAAGACGCACATCAGCTCAGCCGTGTTCAGGCATAGTCAGGCTTTCACTGGAATGATAATAATCGAAGACAACAAACAAAAGGATTCTGGCGGAATCACTGCTAATGTGAGTAATTCTAAGCTTGGCCATTCTGCGCATCTACATTCCTTTGATGATGATAGTCAAAATCTTTGTAACGCATTGCTTTTCTTAGGTGAATTTGTTTTTGTTCACTTTAATGTCATAAGTCCAACAGCAGCTTATGTGGAGCCGTTTCAATTGGATCAGTCAGCAACCGGGGTGTTTTTAGATCTGTTGAATATAATTTGGCCCTTCTTCAGCAATAGCACCGGTGAAAGTATACACTATAAAACGAGAAATCACAGCGAAACTCAACACATCGCAATACAGAACAGCGTAGCAGCACAGCACAGCACAACACAGTCCAGCACAGCACAGCCCAGTACAGCACAGCACAGCACAACACAGTCCAGCACAGCACAGCACAGCACAATACAGTCCAGTACAGCACAGCAGAGCACAGCACAGTCCAGCACAGCACAGCACAGCACAGTACAGCACAGCATAGCACAGCACAACACAGTCCAGCACAGCACAGCCCAGCACAGCACAACACAGTCTAGCACAGCACAGCACCGTCCAGCACAGTACAGCACAGCACAGTACAGCACAGTCCAGCACAGCACAGTACAGCACAGCACAACACAGCACAGCACAGCACAACACAACACAACACAGCACAGTCCAGTCCAGTCCAGCACAGCACAGCACAGCACAATACAGTCCAGCACAGCACAGCACAGCACAACACAGCACAGCACAGCACAGCACAACACAGTCCAGCACAGCACAGTACAGCACAGCACAACACAGCACAGCACAAAACAACACAACACAACACAGCACAGTCCAGTCCAGTCCAGCACAGCACAGCACAGCACAGCACAATACAGTCCAGCACAGCACAGTACAGCACAGCACAACACAGCACAGCACAGCACAACACAACACAACACAACACAGCACAGTCCAGTCCAGTCCAGCACAGCACAGCACAGCACAGCACAATACAGTCCAGCACAGCACAGCACAGCCCAGCACAGCACAGTCCAGCCTAGCACAGCACAACACAGTCCAGCACAGCACAACACAGTCCAGCACAGCACAACACAGTCCAGCAGAGGACAGTACAGCACAACACAGCACAACACAGTCCAGCACAGCTCAGCCCAGCCCAGCCCAGCATAGCACAGTACAGCACAGTCCTGCACAGCACAGTCCTGCACAGTACAGTACAGCACAGCACAGCCCAGCACAGCACAGCACAGTACAGCACAGTCCAGTAGTCCAGCACAGTACAGCACAGTCCTGCACAGCACAGCACAGCACAACACAGCCCAGTACAGCACAGCACAACACAGTCCAGCGCAGCACAACACAGTCCAGCGCAGCACAACACAGTCCAGCACAGCACAGCACAGTCCAGCACAGCACAGCTAAACACAGTCCAGCACTGCTAAACACAGTCCAGCACAACACAGCACAGTCCAGCACAGCACAGTCCAGCACAGCACAGCACAGCACAACACAGTCCAGCACAGCACAGCAGAACACAGTCCAGCACAGCACAGCACAGCACAACACAGTCTAGCACAGCACAGCACAGTCCAGCACAGCACAGCACAACACAGTCCAACACAGTACAGCACAACACAGTCCAGCCCAGCCCAGTAAGCACAGCACAGCACAGCACAACACAGTCCAGCACAGCACAGCACAGTACAGCACAGGACAGTACAGCACAGTCCAGCACAGCCCAGTCAAGCACAGCACAGTACAGCACAGCACAACACAGCACAGCACAGCACAGCACAGCACAACACAACACAGCACAGTCCAGTCCAGTCCGGCACAGCACAGCACAGCACAGCACAATACAGTCCAGCACAGTACAGCACAGCACAGCACAGCACGGCACAGCCCAGTACAGCACAAGATGTCTGGTCTTTATTGCTGTGTGTAAAGAACAATCCAGCACTGCAGCAAGGACCCCAACCAGTGTTGAAGCTCCCCCCACATGGCCTCCGAACCCTCCTCGACGATCTACAGGATGAAAAGCAATGACAGCCTGCAGAACTACCTCCACGTCACCCATCCCATCACCCTGACCTGGCAGGAAATCTCTATGTTCGTCAAGAACTCGCGGTCCGCGTCATCCCACCAATGTGAATCCTGCCCATCTACCCCCGACACCCTGTGCAGACAGGAGGCACACGTGGAAGCCAGCACTGCCAGCGATGTGGACAATATGGAGAAAAGGCTGGGGATAGAGAAGAACCTTGCAGCTGGAAGTGGATGGAACTGCCAGCCTTTTCAAACTCCGTGTCACGGCCAAGAGACAGCCACAACATCCACAGCCCAGGACAGCGTAGCTGGGAACGAAGCATACGCAGGCGAAATAACGGTCATGACAGGCGTTGACGAGTGTTGTACAGATTTAGGGCAGAGCAACAACAGTGAGAACCCACGCCCAAACAAGATTTCCACAGGCTTGGACGAAGTTTATACAGAGGGTATAACTGAGACCCACACCGACGAGAACGAGGCCTTCACAGGCAAAGACGAAGTCAAGACACACACAAAATTTTTCTTCGAAGTGAAGTACGACTTTCCGTCAGACTCTGACATAGAGACGAAACCAAGTCAGTCTCCGCCTGGTGGGGAGACGTGGGACAGGAGCAAGAAGGAAGATATGATATGTCATCTCATGGAGCGAACGCGTCGGTCTTCAGCCCAGTGGAAACGTATCCTGAAAGGAGTCGTTGGCATGGCAGAACAAGGTCAGTGTGTGTGTGTGTGTGTGTGTGTGTGTGTGTGTGGTGTGTATGTGTGTGTGTGTGTGTGTGTGTGTGTGTGTGTGTTTGGCAGGGGTGAGGGTGAATGTGAAAGAAAACAGTTCAAGAAACAGTGTGGTAGGATGGCTCCTGAACTGTATATGGCTTCTTCTTCTTCTTTTTCTTCCTCTCCATGGTATTCCATTTCTGTTGAATTAATCAGTCAAACATCCCCGTTTGCGAGACTGTGTTGGACAGGGAGTGAATATAAAGTCTGAATATGGATTCTTTCTCAGGGATTTCCTCGCAGAAACGATGACACTTGGCTGCAGGCACACTCAGGCGTTACTGTGATGTCCAGATTTTGTCAGGCTTTGGGTTCAGGTGGCTGCTGATTCAGGGCCCCGATCCAAAACTACCGTTGACAGTCTTGTTTGCTATTGTAAAAGGTGTGACAGTGCCAAGATGAGTTATGAAAAAAACCCAGACAAAAAAACAATCAAACGCCAGAACGGCTTTCCGCTCACTGAATATGGCCATATAACACATTCTGAGTTTCTACTGAAGTTAGAAATAATAACAGTGGTACACGTATTAAAGTTGGTCACATAAATTGATGAAACGTTGAATTTCAGTAGGAAAGGTTACCGGTGCTGAAGAAGTGCATTGATTGAAGAGGTGCGTGCCCCCCACCCAACCCTCCCACCCCCGTCCCTCCTCCTCCACCCCTCCAACACACACACACACCCTCCCAATACACACAATCCACCTCATGAACGTTTTTTTTTGCTCATTGAATATGGCGATATACTAAATTTTGGGTTTCCACTGAAGCCGATAATGACCGTGGCGATCGTATTAAAGTTAGGCACATGAAACTTCAAATTTCAGTTGGACAGGTTACCAGTAGAGAAGTACAGGGAGACAACCACCCACACCCCCCAAAAACCCCAAAACAACAACAAAAAAACAACAACCAACCAAACACCCAAAACAAAACAAAACAAACAAACAAAAAAAAACCCAACAACTCAGGAACGGTGTTTCGCTCGTTGAGTATGGCCATAATGACACATTTTTGAGTTTCTATTGAAGTCAGTAATGATATCTGTGATCCTATTTATGTTGGCCACACGAATCCTTGAATTTCAGTTGATAAGGTTACCGGTTGAGAAGAGCAGGGATTGAAGAGATGTCACAAAAAAAAGGGAAAAAAAAAAGAGAAAAAAGAAATAAAAAAAGGCTTCGCATGGTGTCAACGGTAAAGGTACAATAAATCCCGAGTGAGTACAAATAGATATTCGCTTCCTTACGCTCTGGATAACTGCATTATACCACAACACATAACAGCTCGTTGTCTGTGTATGCAACTCTTTAAAATTAAATTAAAAAAAAATTTTTTTTACACTGCTTGTAGCAAAATAAATGCGCTCATGTTAAGGACAGATGCTCTGAGGAGGATGTATATGGTAGGTGACATGGTCAACGGATGAATGTGTGTACTCGTACAAGTCCTGCTCACTGTGGAGGTAATGTATCTTCACATTCCAAAGATTGTTCGGTTCTGCATGGTTCAGGGAGGCGAGGACCGACAATTAGCCCTGGAAGGGACGGGCGCAATAGCCGAGTGGTTAAAGCGTTGGACTTTCAATATGAGGGTCCCGGGTTCGAATCTCATAGATTTTTCCGATCTATCAGGTCAACATATGTGCAGACCTGCTTGTGCCTGAACCCCCTTGCATCTTCCCGAAAACGGAGTATGGCTGCCTACATGGGGTAAAAACGGTTTTACACGTAAAAGTCCACTCGTGTACATACGAGTGAACGTGGGAGCTGCAGCCCATGAACGAAGAAGAAGAAGCCCAGGAAAGGAGTCAGCCTTCTACAAGGTCTACCGATGCAGCAGCTTTGGGCTACCATGACTCGGGAAGTCTCAACGGCTTTATGAGGCTGGTGTCGCCTGTGTTAAAGAATCTACAACGATAGTATAATCAAAGACCACTTCGGGTGGTGGCACAGCACTCACAGTATCCTTGTCTAACCTGCAGGATAGATACGTTATTTTTGGGCAAGGTGGATGAGACCAGCCCTTTCCGGCCTCTGAACACAGTCTGGAGTCTATGGGTCTGTGGATCCACGATGTCCAATCATCGTTGCAGATGCTGAGGGAGGCAGAGAATAAAACAGCCACCTCGACGTTTTTCCACCACTTCATTCATATCTATCTCAGAACGTCTACACTGTTGGCGCCGGAATAAAACAAAAACAAAAAAAACAAAAACAGTCGTTACGCTGCTGGTCAGGCATCTGCTTGGCAGATGTGGTGTAGCGTATATGGATTTGACCGAACGCAGTGACGCCTCCTTGAGCTACTGATACTGATACTTATACAAAAACAGTGCTGCACAAAATAAATTTTTTTGGTGTATGTAGGCTTCTTGTCTTCATCAGTTGCTGCTACCAAACTAAGGAAATGGTTCGTTCTTTTGACAGACTTGCCGGGCGATTTCAACTATCATACCTTTGTGGCAGTGGTCATTTTTTAGCCCTAGGAAGGAGAAAAATATATGTTTCACATCTACTGACTGTAAGTATACCTCCAAGAAGGGAAATTGTTCGTTATCATATTATGATTAATTAACGGGTGTTCGATTCCTCATTGAGGCTGCGATGGTCAGCGTGGAAGCAGTCAACTGAATAACAGTTTTGACTCTGGTGGTGGCTTTAGACATGACTCGTCCATCGTGGCTCCTTTTAGTAAAAACAAACAAACAAAAAAGCAAAACAAAAAAACCCAAACAAACAAACAAACAAACCCCCCCCCCCAAAAAAAACACAAACAAACAACAAAACACCTGGGATATTCTGGGTTGAAAAGTCCAGTTATTCTGCAGTCTGAGGATGTTGTGGATATCCAAACCAACATCATTTTCAACATGGAAATAAAAACCAACATCATTTTCAACGAAGAAATCCAAACCAACCTCATTTTCAACACAGAAACCCAAACCAACATCATTTTCAACACGGAAATAAAAACCAACATCATTTTTGACGTGGAAATCCAAACCAACATCATTTTCAACATGGTAATCAAGACCAACATCATTTTCAACATAGAAATCCAAACCAACATCATTTTCAACATGGAAATAAAATTCAACATCATTTTCAACATAGAAATCCAAACCAACATCATTTTCAACATGGAAATAAAAACCAACATCATTTTTAACATAGAAATCCAAACCAGCATCATTTCAACATAGAAATCCAAACCAACATCATTTCAACATAGAAATCCAAACCAACATCATTCTTTTAACATAGAAATCCAAACGACCATCATTTTCAACATAGAAATCCAAAACAACATAATTTCCAACATAGAAATCCAAACCAACATCATTTTCAACATAGAAATCCAAACCAACATCATTTTAAGACTCTACTACTTTAAAAAAAAAAAAAGCAAAAAAAAAGCGTCCAGTTGTTTGAGGTTAGTTGGTTCGCCAGCCCGCCGCTGACATGGGGAGAATGAATCAATGAATGGACAGGAACCTTACTGGCAGTGCTCGGTGCCAGCGGGTCAGGGAAAACGGCGCTGCTGAAGGTGCTGGCGGGCAGAAGCATTGCTGGCAGCCACGTGTCAGGGACGGTTCGGGCCAACGGGGTGCCCGTCAAGGGCAGGATCCAGCAGCTGTGTGCCTACGTCCCTCGGCACCGAGTCTTTCTGGCCAACCTGACTGTGAAGGAAACCTTGGCTTTCAGGGTGAGAGACGGGCAGACAGAAAGACAGACAGACAGTCAGACAGACTGACACGCTCACGGTGACACAGACACACGCACATAGACACTGACGCACATACAGAGTGACACTGACACACACACATACACACACGCACACACACACACACACACACACACACAGACACACAGGCACTCGCACACACACACACACACACACGCACACACAGATCGTACATTTGGAACACTTTTCCAACATCACACACACACACACACACACACACACACACACACACACACAGAGCTCCCCCCCCATCACGCACGCACGCACGCACACACACACACACTCACACACACACACACAGAGACTCCCCCCACACACACTCACGCACGCACGCAGGCACGCACACACACATACCTGGTATATTTTAGAACACGTTTCGTAAATCTGATATTATTGTCGGACATTTGCATGTTCGTGGTATTACGGTAAAATCAGTCTAAAATTGACATCGCAAGTGTGTGGTGTGTGTGTGTGTGTGTGTGTGTGTGTGTGTGTGTGTGTGTGTGTGAGAGAGAGAGAGGAATGTAACTTGTCGCAAAGAAACTGCAAATAGAAAGCGAAGACAATATACATGTACAGAAAAAAAAGGAACAAAGAAGAAATGAACAAATACATAAATGAGTGAATGAATGAATAGATAAATAAAAGCTCGACCAAAACAACAACAAAAACAATAGCAACAACAACAACAACAACAACAAAAAGCAAAGAAAAAGACACACAAGACACCGATGCTTATTCCTTTTCAAGGCCTGACTAAGCGCGTTGGGTTACGCTGCTGGTCAGGCATCTGCATGGCAGATGTGGTGTAGCGTATAATTTTGGGTTTGTCCGAACGCAGTGACGCCTCCTTGAGCTACTGAAACTGAAACTGAAACCATTGCAGGCCTCTCTGGAGCTGACCAACAGCAACGAAAGGGAAAGAGCCAGTATTCTGATGGACATCCTCAACGACCTGAAGCTGACCAAAGCTGCCGACACCCTTGTGGGTTCTCCAGGTACACCTACGTCTGCTGCGTCCTGTAGCTCAGAACTTATTTCATCGTCAGGGGAGCGTTGGCCAAGAGGTAACGCGTCCGCCTAGGGAGCGAGATAATTTGAGCGCACAGGTTCGAATCCTGTTGTCGCTAGTATTTTTCCCCCCACCACCAGACATTGAGTGGTGGTCTGGACGCTAGTCATTCGGATGAGACGATAAACAGAGGACCCGTGTGCAGCATGCACTTAGCGCACGTAAAAGAACCTACGGCAACAGAAGGGTTGTCCCTGGCAATATTCTGTAGAAAAATCCGCTTCGATAGGAAAACAAATAATTTATAACTGCAGGCTGAAATAAAACGGTGGCGCTGTCAGTGTAGCGATGTGTTCTCCCTTGGGAGAGCAGCCCGAATTTCACACAGAGAATTATGTTGTGATAAAAAAAAAAAAAGGAAAAGAAAAAAAAGAAAAAAAAAAGAAGAGAAATACAGTAATAATACAGTTTCCTGTTTCTCTGTGCGAAACCCAGGCAGCGATCTCATCAGAGAGAACGTACCCACACAGCAGTGCCTCCATGTTACGAAAGTAAGTCTGACAGTCAACAACAGCAACAAAAACAACAACAAAAACAAACTAAATGACTGGGGGAACTCGAAGGTACACAGCGTAAGTTGCAAAACATAGTTTATACAGCAGTCACAACGCAAAAGGTTTATTCAATTGACTTTAAAAAAAAATATATAATCCTGATCATATCAATTCTTATTTCATTACATTTGTTATTATTGGTTTACTACTATAAACCGTTGTTTGCTTTAGTGTGTATATTTATCACACACACACACATACACACACACACACACACACACACACATGACACGTCTGATATAACTCAAAGTGAAAATACGTTAAATTAAAGAAAGAACACACACACACAAACACACACACACACACTATGATGTTTCCTTTGGATTCGAAGACAACCAAGGGTTAAAAAATCAGATGGAAAATCGAAGGCTGTGGGTCCGGAGGTGACTGGTGAGGCCAACCCGGGCCCTGAAGGCTTGCCCACATGTGGGATACAAGTGAGTGGGTGCTGTCGTGGCAGTGGATGCTGCTCGGGCCTTGCGCACAGCACGTTTAAGTTGTGCCTTGGTGATCATGTGCGCCTGGCTTCAGCTGCACGGGCTCCCGAGGTGATCTTGCTGCACCAAGCTGGACGGTCCAGAGCAAGCGCCTCCCACGTGTGGATGTCGCCGTCTACTCTCAAGGACGCTTTGAGGCAGTCTTTGTAGCGTCTTTTCTGCCCTCCCACTGAGCGTTTGCCATGACACAGTTCTCCATACAGCAGCTGCTTAGGAAGTCGACTGTCTGGCATTCTGACCACATATCCACCTGGCTTGGGCTTTCTGCAGGAGGGTGTAGACCCTGCAGAGGCCAGCTCGTTCCAGGACTTCCGGTTTGGGGACTTTGTCCTGCCATCTGATGTGGAGGAGTCTGCAGAGACAGCTCAGGTGGAAGCGAATGAGCATGATGGCGTGTCTGCTGTAGACAGTCCACGTCTCGCCGCTCACTCACACACACACACGCACACACACACACACACACACACACACACACACACACACACACACACACACACACCTTTACCTTTGACAAACTATATAACCATTGTCTCATGAACAAATTTCCTCACGAGCATGTTCATTTAAACTTTTTTAAAACAAATATTGGGAGTACACGAAAAAGCCACAAATTTAGCAATACTTGGTGAAATAGGTAAATACCCCATAAGTTTAAAAGTGATTTGTCAAATAATAAAATTTTGGTTTCACATAACACAGGCATGAGAAAATTCGTAAAAAAAAATTGTGTATGACGACATGCTTACAGAGGTAACAAAACAGCGAACATGGATTAATTTCGTTGAAATTATATTACAGAATCTTGGTTTAAGGCACGTTTGAAATAATCAGTCAACATTCAATATTCATAGACTTAGCCACTTTATAATGAATAAACTAGAAAATGGATATGTTTTATTCTGAAAGAGAAACAAATCTGAAAATAAATCTAAACTGCTATTCTATAATAAAATTACTCACAATACAGAACCGAACCTTATTTGATTGAAGGATAACTTAATTATAATCAAAAACAATCATTGTGCAAATTAAGAATATCCTGTCATGACTTAGCAATAATAAAAGGCAGATATTTCAACATCCCCAAAGAAAAGAGACTATGTTTACAATGTCAAACAATAGAGGATGAATATCATTTCTTAGATAACTGCGGATTATACAAAAAAAGAAGAAAAAGAAAAGAAAAAAAAGAGAACAGAATTCATATAAAAAAGAAAGAAAGAAAGAAAAAAAAAAAACAACAACAAAAAAACAATACAAAACCAAAAAACAAACAAACAAAAAACCTTCCAAATATTAATTCCAGTCAGCTAATACTGGAAGACAAACTTGTGGGACTGTTTGGGAAATTTGTCAGTAACTGCTGTCAAAAACGCTATAGCGTACAGGAGTGATTCAGTCTCTTGTTCAATATATTAACTATTTTATTTTACTCTTTTTGTGCGTGGTTTCATGTAATTTTGCATGCATGTCTTATAAACCTTGTTCAGGTTTAATTGACATTAAAATTGATTCTGATTCTGATTCTGACTCACAGACACAGACACAGAGACACACACACACACACACCACGCATCCCTATTACAATTATGCGTCCTCGGATATTTCTGTGTTGGCATATTGATCTTGCTCCTGTGCACCGCAGACATTAGTAATGATACACGTGCCTGCAACCATAGTATTACCACCGTGTGAGCGTGTGTGTGTGTATGTGTGTGTGTGTGTGGGTGGGTGGGCGCTCTCGTACGATGTGTGTGTGTGTGTGTGTGTGTGTGTGTGTGTGTGTGTGTGTGCAATTGTGTATGTGCGCGCTCGTGTCCGATGTGAGTGTGTGTGTGTGTGTGGGTGAGTGGGTGGGTGGGCGCTCTCGTACGATGTGTGTGTGTGCGTGTGTGTGTGTGCGTGTGTGTGTGTGTGTGTGTGTGTGTGCGCGCGCGCTCGTGTCCGATGTGAGTGTGTGTGTGGGTGGGCGCTCTCGTACGATGTGTGTGTGTGTGTGTGTGTGTGTGCGCGCGCGCGCTCGTGTCCGATGTGAGTGTGTGTGTGGGTGGGCGCTCTCGTACGATGTGTGTGTGTGTGTGTGTGTGTATGCGCGCGCTCGTGTCCGATGTGAGTGTGTGTGTGGGTGGGCGCTCTCGTAAGATGTGTGTGTGTGTGTGTGCGTGTGTGCGCGCGCGCGGGCTCGTGTCCGATGTGAGTGTGTGTGTGGGTGGGCCCTCTCGTACGATGTGTGTGTGTGTGTGTGTGCGCGCGCGCGGGCTCGTGTCCGATGTGAGTGTGTGTGTGGGTGGGCCCTCTCGTACGGTGTGTGTGTGTGTGTGTGTGTGTATGCGCGCGCTCGTGTCCGATGTGTGTGTGTGTGTGTGTGTGTGTGTGTGTGTGTGTGCGCGCGCGCGCGCGCTCGTGTCCGATGTGAGTGTGTGTGTGGGTGGGCGCTCTCGTACGATGTGTGTGTGTGTGTGTGTGTGTGTGTGTGTGTGCGCTCGCGCGTGTGAGCCTAGACACGAAGAAAGGCATTTCTGGAGGAGAGAGGAAGCGGCTGGCTATGGCCTGTGAGCTGCTGTCCAACCGGCCCTTGGTGCTGTGCGACGACCCCACCTGGGATCTGGACCCCGCCACGGCACGGGACACGCTCCGCGCCCTGCGGACCCTGGCCGAGCGCCAGCACACCGTCATCTGCAGCGTCCTGCACCCTTCCTCCTGGTCCTGGTCCTGGTCCTGGTGGTGGTGGTGGTGGTGGACCTCCTCGCAGGCACACGTCTTTAGCTGCTTCCATAAGGTGAAATGTGGAATTTTTTGTTTTGAAATTAAAAAAAAAATTCTTATTTTGATTTGTTTATATTATATTTTATTTTATTCTTATTCTGTCCTATTGTATTGTGTTTGTTTTGTTTTGCAAAAGTCCACTTGTGTACATACGAGTGAACGTGGGAGTTGCAGCCCACGAACGAAGAAGAAGAATAATAATACATGCGCATGTAGACCATGCTGCAAAACGGACCTTGGTTTATTGACTTACCCGAAATACTAGCACCCAGATTTCAGTCCTTCAGTGAGTCGAACCAGGGACACTCGCTTTTTCCAACTGGACGCTTTACACACCAGACCACTATTGTACTGTTCTCAGTTTGGAAAGTCAGATACGTGACAGACGATAAAACAACAAAAATAGCGAAAAGAGATAAGGCCAGTGGTGATGACGCAAGATACAAGATAGAATAATACTATTGTAAAAAAAAAAAAATCTCTTAAAGACTTTGAAAGAGAATTTGTTAAACGTTTGCCGGAGAGAGAGAGAGAAAAAAAAAGAAAAAAAAAAGAAAAAAAAGGATATACAATGTTATCATCGGATATACAATGTTATTCGCTTTAGTTAATATCATAGAGTACGCGCGTCTGGACCGACAGAATTGCACCCCAACAGAGTTATTGACATTGCATGTGTAATTTGGGGGTCCACGGTGGTGATGAGACTGACGATGTGATGGCTGTGGTGATGATGATGATAACGACGATTGTTTTCATCCATTGGATTGGTGAATATCCAACACATGTTGCTGATTGTTTTCATCCATTGGATTGGTGAATATCCAACACATGTTGCTGATTGTTTTCATCCATTGGATTGGTGAATATCCAACAGATGTTGCTGATTGTTTTCATCCATTGGATTGGTGAATATTCAACACATGTTGCTGCTGATGGAGGAACACGCCACTTGCTTGGGTACAGTGATGATGATCAGGATGGCAACGATAGCGACGACGACGACGACGACGACGACAACGATGACTTGATGATGACGTGTGTTTATTTGCCAGTTGTTGCTTTTAATATTGATGACGAAGACCGTGACGATGATGATGATGATTATGATGATGACGATAGTGAAGGTGGTGGAGATGATGATGTTGACGATGACGACGACTGCTATTATCCTTTTTTCATCTGTATGTACCTGCCAGTTTTTGCTGTTAATGGTGAGGACGAAGATGGTGACGAAAATGGTGACGATGATGATAGTGATGATGACGATGACGATGACGACGAGCGTTATTATCCTTTTTCTTCGGTGTGTACCTGACAGGTGTTGCTACTGATGGAGGGACACACGGCCTTCATGGGCACCAGTTCCGAGGCCCTAGCGTTCTTCTCCTCTCTGGGGCACGTGAATCCGCAGCACCTCAACCCTGCGGACTTCCTCCTGGAGACCCCCACCCTCACCACCCCTCTCATGGTACCCATGTTTGGTCCACAGTAGTATGATGTATAATCATATAAAAGCCAGTCATGTGCGACTATGACCATCAGAACAGCAGAGGAAACGCACTGCTGTCCCGGCTGTCTGGGCTGGAGTTTGATATACAATGGAGAGGTTCTTGCATAATAAGTTATTCTCTCAGCTAAGAGAGCTTTAGAACAGTCAGGGTTGATATGGTTCCAAAAGGCCAACTAGCCGCCCCCCCCCCCCCCGCCCCCTCCCCAAACCCCTTCGCCCCCCTCCCCAAAGCTTCAGCACATAGAGCTTGTGCAGTCGTGCCTCCAGATCTGAGGGTCATAGTCCTTCACGAAATACTAAACTGCTGCGGAGAAGCTTTGATCATACAGCTCTCACTTTCTTTTTTTGCTGTTGGTACAACTGTAAGCTTTTGTCAGTGTGGTATCAGCCAAGCGTTGAGCCCTCTGGGGTCCACGGACAGACAAGACTAAAACACTGGCGCTGGGTTTTAGGTTTGTGTCTTGTGTGCCCCCTTTTCTAAAGCCAGGAGCGTTCTGTAAATTTTCAAAGTTTGTATCGTCGTGTTCCTTCTTTGCAAACCTATTATGCGAACTGACGAGATTCGCATGGCTGCACTGGACTGCAGTTGCGTCCTCCTTCTCCAGTTACAGTTGTTGTTGGCTTGGAGTTAGACTTCGAGATGTTGAAAACGACGACCATGATGATGGTGGTGGTGGTGTAAATGATGATTGTGTGATACTGGTGGTTGTGGAGTGATGATGTAAGGAGTTAAGGGCCGAAACACTTGGCTGAGGGGGGCTTCATCTGTGAAGACCTTGTACTGTCCAGCTCTCATCACATTGTCACTATCGTTTTTCGGGTTTTCCCAACACAGGCAAAGGCGATCAGCGAAGCTTTCCTCAAGACGAGCTACGCCCAGGAGATGCTGACTTGCATCCAGACGTTGACACGTGACGGCGTGACACAGACACACGAGATCCAACAGATGCTTCTCAGCAGCGTGCGTCGTCCGGCGTCATGGTGGGAACAGGTGAAGGGCAACGTGTGGCGTTTCTGGACCGTGGGTAAGCGGGAGAGGAGGTGGCTGTTTTTCAACTGCTTCGCCACAAGTCTCTTCGTTGGACTTCTCTTTCTCAGGTTTGTCTTCAGCATAGTTTGTCTTCATGTTTTACATTTATTTGCTTATTTATCATCATTGTTGTCTTATTTATTTATTTATTAGTATTAGTATATTATTACTACTACCTTTTTATATTGTAATTATTTATTTATTTATTTGTTTATCTATGTACGCTTATCAATTATTCATTCACCTTTTTTTTTCTTTTTTTTCTTCTCAAGGCCTGACGAAGTGCGTTGGGTTACGCTGCTGGTCAGGCATCTGCTTGGCAGATGTGGTGTAGCGTATATGGATTTGTCCGAACGCAGTGACGCCTCCTTGAGCTACTGAAAACTGAAAAAAAAATGGTGGTGGTGTATTATGATGATGATGATGATGATGATGATGATGATGATGGTGGTGGATTTTGTTTAAGGTCCTGTCACACCCCGTGATTGTAGACATTTTGTTAGATTATCGACTCTATATTTGAATGTTATCGCTTATGGGGGGGAGGTGCGGGAGGGGGATGAAATGGTGGTGTATTTGTTGTTGTTGTTGTTGTTGTTGTTGCTGTTTTCTGTTGTTGTCAGTGGTGGTGGTGGTGACGTCGTTTGTCGGCATTGTATATATTGCTGTTGATGTTCTTTCTTGTCTTTATTTTTGTTTTTAATTATTTGATGTCGTGGAGGGTTGGGATGATGGAACTGATGGCAAGTTTTTTTTGTTTGTTTTTTAAGATATACTGTGTTCAAACTTTTGCGATTCAACGTCTTCTTCGTTTGTATTTCGTGTCCTGTTCTTTCTCGTTTTGTTTGTTCATCCCGAACTAGCCCTTCTTTGCCGTTTTTTTCTTATGTCCACCACAACGCTAGTCATTCGGATGAGACGATTAACCGAATTCCCGTGTGCAGCATGCATTTAGCGCACGTAAAAGAACCCACTGCAACAAAAGGGTTGTTCCTGGCAGTGTAGTGTAGCGACGCGCTCTCCCTGGGGAGAGCACCCCGAATTTCACACAGAGAAATCTGATGTGATAAAAATAAATACAGATACAAATAGTGTTTGGCCTTTGATGAGCCTGTCTTCTCTCTGTTTTTCTTCAATATAATTATTTTAATCTTGAAAGAAACAGAGAAGAGAAAAGCAGTGTCTGTGTCCACTCTGTCCTTTCCCTCCTTCCTTTTGACTGTCCTGCTGAACAGTCTCTTCCTCTTCTTCCTCCATTCATGTTTCATAAGTCGATCATGACGGGCGCAATAGCCGAGTGGTTAAAGCACTGGACGTTTAATCTGAGGGTCCGGGGTTCGAATCTCGGTAACGGCGTCTGGTGGGTAAAGGGTGGGGATTTTTCTGGTCTCCCAGGTCAAAATATGTGCAGAACTGCCTGTGCCTGAACCCCCTTTGTGTGTATACGCACACAGAAGATCAGTTATGCACGTGAAAGATCCTGTAATCCATGTCAGCGTTCGGTGGGTTATAGAAACAAGAACATACCCAGCATGCACCCCCCCGAAAACTGGGTATGGCTGCCGACATGGCGGGGTAAAAAGCGGTTATACACGTAAAATCCCACTCGTGACATGCGAGTGAAGGAGTTGCAGCCCACGAAGGAAGAAGAAGAAGAAGAATAGAAGAAAAGTCAACCCTCTCCCGTCTTGTATCTGCTTACGCATACCCAGATTCAAACACTCGACTGTTGGCCGCCGTTCTTTCTCCGTCTCTGGACCTTGCGATTGGAATGAACTTCCTCTTTCGCTTCGTCAAGTCTCCACTCTCAGCTCTTTCAAGTCTGGCCTTAAAAAAACACCTCTTCCCAAAATAGCCTCCCTTGCCTGCCCTTCCTTGTCTTTAGTTTCTACAGTTTTAGAGTTATGCATGCGTGTGAATGACTGGTGCGAAAGCGCTTTGATTTGTCTCTGCACAAGATTCAGCACTATATACATACCATTATTATTATTATTATTATTTTCCACATGCTTTCCATACTGTGTCTCCGCCGTGCCTCACGTGCTGACTGACTGACCGGGCCAGACTGGACTGGACTGGCTACACACAGAGCCATGTGCTGAACGTCAACGGAGCCCTGTTCCTGATCACCAGCGTCGTCTGCTGCACCACCACCCACACCTTCGTCAGCGTCTTTCCGGGGTGGGTCCCCATCGTGCTGCGGGACCACCACGACCGGCTCTACCGCCTGGACGTCTTCTACCTGACCGCCGTCCTGATGGGCCTGCCCTGGATGCTCCGCGTGCCGCTCTTCACGATCAGCGTGGACTACTGGATCGTGGGGCTGGTCCGGCACACCTCAAACTTCCTCACGGCTGTGGGGATCTGCTGTCTGGCCGCCAGTGTGTCCATGGCGTTCGGCCTGGCCGTGTCCACGGTGACGGGCGGGGAGGTGAGGGTGGCCGCCTGGTGGTCCAACGCCATCACCTTCCCCTTGCTGCTTGTCAGCGGCTTCCTGGTGAACGTGGGCTCCATCCCGGACTGGCTGCAGTGGGTGGGGTTCGTGTCCTGGTTCCGGCACACCAACGAGCTGCTGATGGTCAACCAGTGGAACGAGGTGGAGCGCATCGCTTGCCGGTCTGACGGCAACGGGTCTGGATGTCTGTTCCAGGAAGGGGCCGAGGTCCTGAGGTACTTCCACCTGGGCAGCGAGAACTGCCTGCGGAACTACGTCAGTCTGGTGGTGCTGTCCGTCGTGTTCCACGCCCTGGCCTTTGTGGCGCTCTGCTTCAGGGCCAGGTGCTGGAACAGATCATGACCCCCCTACCCCCGCATCCCCCGCCCACCCCCCTCTCACCGATAGGATTCATTTCCATTCAGTTCAAAACACTTTATTGTGTGCTTCAACCAAAACAGAAAATTCTCTTTCGGTTCAAAATGCCCGCCAGCAAATATCAAAGAGAAAATGTTAATGAGTAAATGACACACCCCTTCCCTGATCACCACATACACATCAATTATCATGTAAAAAAAAAAAAAAAAAAAAAAAAATCTGGTGAGATAATATTACATTTTCAGATAAATTGAAATAACATCAGGTGTCACCTTAAAATTGAAGTACAATGCTGAACTCAGTATAGGCTTTCATTTGTTGATGACCTCTCGTCTTTGCTTGTATTTGTAACTTCTGTGTGCTGTTGAACAGTTAAATAGTATCTAAACAAATATGACCCACCGAGCGACCTCCCCCCCCCCATCTCCATCTCCCCCCGTCCCACATCCACCACCTCCCGACATACATGCCTCTTTCGCAAAAAAAAAAAAAAAAAAAAAAAAAAAAAAAAAAATCGCGCTATTCTTCTGATTTCATTTCAACGTCCATTATCTGAAAAGAAAAAGCCCAGTGTTTACATCATTTTCACTCATTAGTTGCTTCCTCATCACAGCTATAACCACGACGGATTCTGTGGACAAATGGTCAGAGCGCTAGATGCTCGGCCCGAGTTTCCTGAGTTCGATCCCCATGGCATCTGGTGGCTGGTGGCCATTTTTCCCTATCTCACAGATCAGCATGTGCAGACCTGCACCAGTGCCTAAAACCCTTCGGGTGTGAACGCACTCAGAAGATCAAATACACACGTCAAAGGTCCTGAAATCCATGTCAAAGCTCGGTGGGTTATGGAAACAAAGAACATACACAGCATGCACACCCCCTAAAACGGAGTATGGTTGCCAACAAGGCGGGCGTAAAACAACAATAGTCATACACGTAAAACGTTACATGTCTGATAGAGTGCGTGCGTGCGTGCGTGCGTGCGCGCGCGCGCGCGCGCGCGCGGGCGCGTGTGTGTGTGTGTGTGTGTGTCTGAAACCTGACTGAATGACACACAAAACGAATGATGAACGCCCAATGTGGAGCGATGTCCTAGAGGTAACGCGTCCGCCTTGAAAGCGAGAGAATCTGAGCGCGCTAATTGGATTCACGGCTCAGTCGCCGGTATTTTCTCCCCCTCCACTAGACCTTGAGTGGTGGTCTGGACGCTAGTCATTCGGATGAGACGATAAACCGAGGTCCCGTGTGCAGCAGCACTTAAAGCACGTAAAAGAATCCACAGCAACAAAAGGGTTGTCTCTGGCAAAATTCTGTAGAAAAATTCACTTCAATACAAAAACCAAATAAAAAAAACTGCACGCAGGAAAAAAAAAAGAAAGAAAAAAAAAAAGAAAAAAAAAAGGGTGGCGCTCTCAATGTAGCGACGCGCTCTCCCTGGGGAGAGCAGCCCGAATTTCACACAGGGAAATCTGCCGTGTCAAAAAAATGAGAAATGCAAATACAAATGCAAAGGCGGCTGTCCGTCGGTTCTACCCAGGTAGGCAGCCTGTTGTGCAAATGACTCCGTCCGTGTTTAGAACATGGTCTCTGGCCGAGGATAGGCGCTATATTAGTATCCATATCATCATCATCATCATCATCATCGTCAGAAATCTATCATTTTAGTCTTTTCAGTACAAATATAAAGGCATATACAGAGAGAAGTGTAGTACAGGTTTTGCTAACTGTAAATACAAAATTACATGTTGTCTTTAGCAGTTACACAGAATTGCATGTTTTGTTATTTTATCTCTCACAATGCCTCCTTTAAAAAAAAAAAAAATTCTCAAGGCCTGACTAAGCGCGTTGTGTTACGCTGCTGGTCAGGCATCTGCTTAGCAGCTGTAGCGTAGCGTATGGATTTGTCCGAACGCTGTGACGCCTCCTTGAGTAACTGCACTGAACTGATCTCACACCGGACCCACATGCCTCTCTGATTTAGGACACTGATTAGTCACCGACTGGATAAGACTGTAGGTAATACATACACCGACGCAAACGAGTTATTACAAGTTACTGACAATTTTTTGGTTACACAGAAACCAACCATGAGGATTGAAGAACAGAACAGAAAAGGGGGGGCGGGATGGGGGGTGGGGGCGTGGGGGTGGGGGCTGGGGGGTGGAGGTGAAAAGGCAAGCGGTTTACAGTTTATATGGTGACGATTGACCAATGATCACATTATGAAAAGTCAAATCAAATCAAATCCAATCCAAAACACTTTATTAATCCACATGGAAATTAAGTTGTGCAATCACAGGCTCGTTGTAAACACTAGCATAAAATCATCATGCGCAACATAAGAAGAGATTAAAACTAGTCAAATAAGAATTCCCAATAGCTGACGATAGACTAACCCCCCGCCCCCCCACCGCCCCTCCGCACACACACATACTCATGTTAACCCTTTCGCTGCCAGGAAAATAAAATTTAAGTGAAATCTATTTGCCTGGGTTTCTTCCACAAAAAATGGGTATAAATTTTCAAAAAATTCTGTGCTCTTTGTTATTGGAGAAAGACCCATAAAAGTATATATTTTCTGAAAGTGAAATGAATAAAGAATACAAAACACGTAATGTTTTCACATTTTATGTATTTTTAGTGACATGCTGTTTTGAAATCAGTGTTTTTTTGTCACATTTTCAACTTGTTCATTACAAACATTAGTCAGGTAATTTGCACTATAATATATTTTCTGGACAAATGGATATCTGCACACACAAAATCATACTAGAACAACCACAATATAAAACGAGAGAGGAAAGGCCTTCAAGATTCACTTTGATACACTTTAAAATATATATATAATCGTTAAAATGTGTTCTGTATTTGTTATTATAAAGCTTCAGGTTAAACCCTAAAGCAGTGGTGGCCCAATGATCCTGGATCCTGCTGGTGGTGTCCTGCTCAGCTCTGGTTATGACCCCAGTCATGGCGCTGTACCTCAATGGTCTGCCTGAAAACAAGGAAACTCAAGGCATTCGCGCCGCAGTTATTTGTTCTTCACAATCCACACACACACACACACACACACACACACACTGCATCCATACTGTGCAGTGTGTTAGGGTTAGGAAGGGTCAGGGTTAGGTTGTTAGTGGTGGTTAGAGGGTTAGTGTTAAACTCAACACCATGCTGAACTCGGTGCACACATCCACTCAGGGCAACCATTCAGGGAGAGACAGACAATGGACGGACACACACGCGCACACACTGGGACAGACAAGCCAAAGATAATGGAGAGATAAGGGAGGGTCAACTTAGCTTTTTAAGAGGCCTCTTGAAGTCCTGCAGCATATTTGGTTAACGTCACAGATCCCTGATAACATGACCACATACAAATGGTCAGATACATTTAAGACAGTCTGTCAATCAAAGTATTTAAACATGGTGTCAGGGCTTTCTGGGATCTTGGGAAAGGGAGAGGGTTTTTTTTTTCAAATAAAAACATCAAATGAAGCCAATGGTTGAGTTTACAAAACAAATTATGCTAAAACATTATTGGTACACAGTGCTGCATATTGGATCATTTTGACAACTAGTGCATCATTTTATGTCTTCTGGTAACAGTTGGCATGTAATTGCATTTGCTAGCGTTCATTTTTGACATTTCCTAATATATCTGTTTTCTCTAGAAACATCATTCACTTTTGATTTTCATCCCACAGAGGTTGCAAGCATCACTAAATTGCAAATGTCTCCATCACACCAGTTGCATTCCATGGCGAACTGGTCACTAACATAGCTCAGTAAGGAGTTCACAGGTCCGTATCACTGTTTGTTTCTTTTCTTTTTTTTTTAATGGATTACATACACTTGTATCACGAGTTCCTGTTGGCTACCTGCCAGAAATTTAATGTCATCTGCAGAGCCTACGTTTGTGCTAGTTCTTCCCATGCTGACTGATAATTTTCAAGTGAGTCAAAGCTATGTTACACTTCCTGAAATCCACATCATTTCTGGTTTAAAGTATAGTCTCATTTAGATAGTAATGCCTCACCTGTCGGCGTCGGAGGCTCCATCTGTCTCGAACCCACTGGCAGCAGCGGTGTCGTGTCGACGACCTCTGTCCCTCTGGACATAAATTTTTTCATCAGTAACATTTGACACATACTTCATTTCAATAGTTAAACCCACTTAATTTTGTATTTGACAGTTTCAAGGAAAAACCTGCCAAAAATTATACCTATCAATATTACTTCACAATTTAATTCCTTTTATTTTGCCAAGATAAATATCCATTGGTTTAAAAAATCTTACATAAAAATTCTAAACATTTTCAACTTTTCTGTAATCTCCCACCATTCTATTCCATATATAGAATCTGCCAAAGTTGGGTCAAAATCCTCAAATTTTGTTTACAAAAGATTCAGGTCATGCTTTATCCCAGTTTCATTTTCTAAATTAGTTACACACTTGTACAATGAGTTCTTGCTCACTGCCTGCCAGACATTTAAGGTCATCTGCAAAGTGTGTGTTTGTGGTGGTGGTTCTTCCAATGCTGACTGCTCGTGAGTCACTCAAGTTAGTCAAAGCTATCTTACACTTACTGAAATCCACATGATTTTTAGTCAAAGTACAGTCCAATTTGATAGGAATACCTCACCTGTCGGTGTCGGTGGCCCCATCTGTCTGGAACCCACTGGCTGTGGTGTCCTGGGTGCTGGCATTGGCAGCGTCCTCCCCAATGCTGGTGTAGGCGTCCTCTGTCCCCCTAGACATACATTTTTTCGTCAGTAACATTTATGACTGATAAATTTCAATAGTTAAACGCTCTTACTTTCAGTTTTTGACAGTTTTAAGGAGAAAAGAGCCAAAAATGACACCTATAATTACCTAACATTTCAACTTCTTTTATTTTACAAAAATAAATATGCATAGTTTAAAAAAATCTGAAAACTGATTAATCTGCTTTGATTCTTTGGGATTTAAATTCCTAACATTTTCATCTACATTGTAATCTCCCACCATTCTCTTCCATTTTTAGAATCCACAAAAGGTAACACAAAATCCTAGAAATTTGTTTACAAAAGATTCAGGTGATGTTTTAACCAAGTTTCATTTTTTAAGTAATTTACTGATATTTAAATGATGTGTTCTTGCTCACTGCGTGCCAGACATTTTAGGTCATCTGCAAAGCCTGTCTTTGTGGTGGTTCTTCCAATGCTGACTGCTGACATGATCTTCAAATGAGTCAATCAAAGCTATGTTACACTTCCTGAAATCCACATGATTTCTAGTTTAAGTACAGTCTGACTTTGATAGGAATATCTCACATGTCACTGTCGGTGGCTCCATCTTTCTCGAACTGACTGGCAGTGGCGTCCTGGGTGCTGGCATCAGCAGCATCCTCCCCGGTGCTGGCATTGGCGTCCTCTGTCTGGACATTTATTTTTTCATCAGTAACATTTATGACTGATAATTAATTTACTTACTGTCAGTTTTTGACAGTTTCAGGAATATTCTATGAATATCTATCAATTCAACTTCTTTTATTTTACAAAAATTAATGAACATGCGTAGTTTGAAAAAATCTGAAAACCAACTGATCTGCTTTGATACTTTTAGATTCAAATTCTTAACATTTTCATCTCCCACCATTCTATTCCATTTTTTAGAATCCACCAAAGATAACACAACATCTTCAAAATTTGTTGACAAAAGATTCACATAATGCTTGATCGAGGTTTCATTTTCTAAATTAGTTATAGACACTTGTACGATGAGTTCTTGCTCACTGCTTGCTAAACATTTAAGGTCATCTGCAAAGCCTGTCTTTGCAGCGGTGGTTGTTCTAATGCCCACTGCTGACATGATCTTCAAGTGAATCAGTCAAAGCTAGGTTACACTTACTGAAATCCACTCGATTTTTAGTCGAGTACAGACTGATTTTGATAGGAATACCTCACCTGTTGGTGTCAGTGGCCCCATCTGTCAGGAACCCATTGGAAGCGGCGTCCTGGGCGCTGGCATAAGCAGCGTCTTCCCTGATGCTGATGTAGGCATCCTCTGTCCCCCTAGACATATATTGTTTCGTCAGTAACATTTATGAGCGATAATTTTAATACTTAAATGCACGTATTTTCAGTTTTTGACAGTTTTAAGGAAAAAAGAGCCAAAAATTACACCTACAATTATCTAAAAATTCAACTCCTTTTATTTTACCAAAATAAATAGGTGTAGTTTGAAAAAATCTGAAAACTGATTAATCTGCTTTGATTCTTTTGGATTTAAATCCTAACATTTTCATCAACATTGTAATCTCCCACCATTCTATTTCATTTTATAGAATCCACCAAAGTTGTCAAAAAATCCTAAAAAAAGTTTGTTCACAAAATATTCAGGTCATGCCTTATCCAAATTTCATTTTCTAAATTAGTTAAAGCACACTTGTATGATGAGTTCTTGCTCACTGCCTGCCAGAAATTCAAGGTCATTTGCAAAGCCAGTGTTTGTGGTGGTGGTTCTTCCAGTGCTGACTGCTGACATGATCTTCAAGTGAGTCAGCCAAAGCTAACTTATTTTAATAGTAACACAATTTTGCTTTTGACAGTTTCAAAAAAAAGAAAAAAAAAGAGCCAAAAGTGATACCTATAAATTTTTAACAATCCAACTCCTTTAACTTGGCCAAGATAAACAATTATTCACAGTTTGAAAAAATCTAAAAATTGATTTATCTGCTTTGGTGTTTTTTGGATCTAAATTGTTGATTTCATCTGCATTGTTGTCTCCCACCATTCTATTCCACTTTTTACAATCCAAGGTGTCACAAATTCCTGAATATTTGTTTACAAAAGATTTAGATTGTTTTATCCCAGTTTCATTTTCTTAAAGTTACAGGCATCTATAAAATGAGTTCCTGCTCACTGCCTGCCACACATTAACTGTCATCTGCAAAGCCTAAGCCTAATATGATTTCTATTCAGTGAATATATTTTGCCCTGGCCAAGTCCTTCCGTGCATACAAATACCAGTAGGGCTGTTTCATGGGCTACCATGCCATGTTTGTGCACTGGCACTACCTGCAACTTACATATTTTCATTCTGAGTTTGTAAATGTACAAAGAAAGCCAGTATTTCCTGTACTTGTATGATTTTATGTTGTGTTATACGTGTTTATGATCTGAAGGCGGGTTGTTTTTTTTAATATCATGTGAATCCATATTTATTCTACCAATATCAAATAATTGTACTGTCACATCAAAGCCAAGGATGTGAGAAAAAAACATGCCAAATATCTTTGAGATATCTCAATAACTGAATGAGCAGTGAACTGTTCAGTGAACATACCAAGGAAAGCAGTATTTTGCCCTGGCACACAGTAACACCAGTAGGGTCGTTTCATGGGTTACCATGCCAAGTTTGTGTACTGGCACTAACACCGAGTGATGTATTTTCATTCTGAGTAAATGTACAAGAAAACCCATTTTTCCAGTACGTTTGATGTTTTATGGTCAGGAATGTGTGAGTGTATGTTCCGAAAGTGTGTTGTTTTTAAAATATACATTACCAAGGATAACACAAAAACTGGAAACATCATAACATAATGCTGTCACTTCATTGCCAAGGGTATGAGGGAAAAAAAACATGCCCAAAATCTTTGAGATACCTCTATAAATGAATGAACAGTGAAAACTTTGGTGAACCTACCCAAAAAAAGCTAAATTTAGGCCTGGCACACAGCGATCCAAAAAGGAAATTTTCTATCTGGCAGAAATGTCAGACCCCTGCCGCAGTCTGCACTAGTTGGGTCACGGTTAAGTATGTGTAATTAAAAGGGTTATTTACTGTGGCAGTGAAGGGGTTAAGTACAGTCTGATTTTGATAGGAGTGCCTTACTGTCTTGTCTGTCTTTACATCTAGTCAAGGCACAAGACCTGATTTTGACAGCAGTCCCTCACCCTAAAGTAGTGGTGGCCCCATGTTCCTGGATCCCTCAGGTGGTGTCCTGCTCAGCCCCGGTGTTTCTCAAGTCGTGGCGCTGTCCTCAGTGGGCTGCCTGAAAACTAGGAAACTCAGGGCATTCACAATCCACACACACAGACACACACTGCATCCATACTGTGCAGTGTGTTAGGGTTAGGAAGGGTCAGGGTTAGGTTGTTAGTGATGGTTAGAGGGTCACCATGCTGAACTCGGTGCACACATCCACTCAGGGCAACCATCCAGGGAGAGACAGACAAATGGACAGACACACACGCGCACACGCACACACACACACACACTGGGACAGACAAGACAAAGAAAATGGAGAGATAAGGGAGGGTCAACTTAGCTTTTTCAGAGGCCTCTTGAAGTCCTGCAGCATGTTTGTTGACGTCACAGATCCCTGATAACATGACCACATACAAATGGTCAGATACATTTAAGACAGTCTGTCAATCAAAGTATTTAAACATATTGGATCATTTTGACAACTAGTGCATCATTTTATGTCTTCTGGTAACAGTTGGCATGTAATTGCATTTGCTAGCGTTCATTTTTGACATTTCCTAATATATCTGTTTTCTCTAGAAACATCATTCACTTTTGATTTTCATCCCACAGAGGCTGCAAGCATCACTAAATTGCAAATGTCTCCATCACACCAGTTGCATTCCATGGCGAACTGGTCACTAACATAGCTCAGTAAGGAGTTCACAGGTCCGTATCACTGTCCTTAGCACCCATTTCTGTATTTGGCGACTTATTTCTTGCTGTTCATCATCAGGAAGTGCCATGGCAGAATCACGACATTTCCTTCTGATTCAGCATTTTAAGATGTAAGTATGCATGTTGTTTCATTTTTTTTTTAATGGATTACATACACTTGTATCACGAGTTCCTGTTGGCTACCTGCCAGAAATTTAATGTCATCTGCAGAGCCTACGTTTGTGGTAGTTCTTCCCATGCTGACTGATATAATTTTCAAGTGAGTCAAAGCTATGTTACACTTCCTGAAATCCACATCATTTCTGGTTTAAAGTATAGTCTCATTTAGATAGTAATGCCTCACCTGTCGGCGTCGGAGGCTCCATCTGTCTCAAACCCACTGGCAGCAGCGGTGTCGTGTCGACGACCTCTGTCCCTCTGGACATAAATTTTTTCATCAGTAACATTTGACACATACTTCATTTCAATAGTTAAACCCACTTAATTTTGTCTTTGACAGTTTCAAGGAAAAACCTGCCAAAAATTATACCTATCAATATTACTTCACAATTTAATTCCTTTTATTTTGCCAAGATAAATATCCATTGGTTTAAAAAATCTTACATAAAAATTCTAAACATATTCAACTTTTCTGTAATCTCCCACCATTCTATTCCATATATAGAATCTGCCAAAGTTGGGTCAAAATCCTCAAATTTTGTTTACAAAAGATTCAGTTCATGCTTTATCCCAGTTTCATTTTCTAAATTAGTTACACACTTGTACAATGAGTTCTTGCTCACTGCCTGCCAGACATTTAAGGTCATCTGCAAAGTGTGTGTTTGTGGTGGTGGTTCTTCCAATGCTGACTGCTCGTGAGTCACTCAAGTTAGTCAAAGCTATCTTACACTTACTGAAATCCACATGATTTTTAGTCAAAGTACAGTCCAATTTGATAGGAATACCTCACCTGTCGGTGTCGGTGGCCCCATCTGTCTGGAACCCACTGGCTGTGGTGTCCTGGGTGCTGGCACTGGCAGCGTCCTCCCCAATGCTGGTGTAGGCGTCCTCTGTCCCCCTAGACATACATTTTTTCGTCAGTAACATTTATGACTGATAAATTTCAATAGTTAAACGCTCTTACTTTCAGTTTTTGACAGTTTTAAGGAGAAAAGAGCCAAAAATGACACCTATAATTACCTAACATTTCAACTTCTTTTATTTTACAAAAATAAGTATGCATAGTTTGAAAAAATCTGAAAACTGATTAATCTGCTTCGATTCTTTGGGATTTCAATTCCTAACATTTTCATCTACATTGTAATCTCCCACCATTCTCTTCCATTTTTAGAATCCACAAAAGGTAACACAAAATCCTAGAAATTTGTTTACAAAAGATTCAGGTGATGTTTTAACCAAGTTTCATTTTTTAAGTAATTTACTGATATTTAAATGATGTGTTCTTGCTCACTGCGTGCCAGACATTTTAGGTCATCTGCAAAGCCTGTCTTTGTGGTGGTTCTTCCAATGCTGACTGCTGACATGATCTTCAAATGAGTCAATCAAAGCTATGTTACACTTCCTGAAATCCACATGATTTCTAGTTTAAGTACAGTCTGACTTTGATAGGAATATCTCACATGTCACTGTCGGTGGCTCCATCTTTCTCGAACTGACTGGCAGTGGCGTCCTGGGTGCTGGCATCAGCAGCATCCTTCCCGGTGCTGGCATTGGCGTCCTCTGTCTGGACATATATTTTTTCATCAGTAACATTTATGACTGATAATTAATTTACTTACTGTCAGTTTTTGACAGTTTCAGGAATATTCTATGAATATCTATCAATTCAACTTCTTTTATTTTACAAAAATTAATGAACATGCGTAGTTTGAAAAAATCTGAAAACCAACTGATCTGCTTTGATACTTTTAGATTCAAATTCTTAACATTTTCATCTCCCACCATTCTATTCCATTTTTTAGAATCCACCAAAGATAACACAACATCTTCAAAATTTGTTGACAAAAGATTCACATAATGCTTGATCGAGGTTTCATTTTCTAAATTAGTTATAGACACTTGTACGATGAGTTCGTGCTCACTGCTTGCTAAACATTTAAGGTCATCTGCAAAGCCTGTCTTTGCAGCGGTGGTTGTTCTAATGCCCACTGCTGACATGATCTTCAAGTGAATCAGTCAAAGCTAGGTTACACTTACTGAAATCCACTCGATTTTTAGTTGAGTACAGTCTGATTTTGATAGGAATACCTCACCTGTTGGTGTCAGTGGCCCCATCTGTCAGGAACCCATTGGAAGCGGCGTCCTGGGCGCTGGCATAAGCAGCGTCTTCCCTGATGCCGATGTAGGCATCCTCTGTCCCCCTGGACATATATCGTTTCGTCAGTAACATTTATGAGCGATAATTTTAATACTTAAATGCACTTACTTTCAGTTTTTGACAGTTTTAAGGAAAAAAGAGCCAAAAATTACACCTACAATTATCTAAAAATTCAACTCCTTTTATTTTACCAAAATAAATAGGTGTAGTTTGAAAAAATCTGAAAACTGATTAATCTGCTTTGATTCTTTTGGATTTAAATCCTAACATTTTCATCAACATTGTAATCTCCCACCATTCTATTTCATTTTATAGAATCCACCAAAGTTGTCAAAAAATCCTAAAAAAAGTTTGTTCACAAAATATTCAGGTCATGCTTTATCCAAATTTCATTTTCTAAATTAGTTAACACACACTTGTATGATGAGTTCTTGCTCACTGCCTGCCAGACATTCAAGGTCATCTGCAAAGCCAGTGTTTGTGGTGGTGGTTCTTCCAGTGCTGACTGCTGACATGATCTTCAAGTGAGTCAGCCAAAGCTATGTTACACTTCCAGAAATCCACATGATTTCTAGTTTTAAGTACAGTCTGATTTTGACAGGAATATCTCACCTGTCAGCGTCGGTGGCTCCATCTGTCTGGAACCCACTGGCAGCGGTAGCGTCCTCCCCAGTGCTGGCGTTGGCACCCTCTGTCCCCCTGGACATATATTTTTTTGTCATTGACACTTATGATAGATACTTATTTTAATAGTAACACAATTTTGCTTTTGACAGTTTCAAAAAAAAAGGAAAAAAAAGAGAGCCAAAAGTGATACCTATAAATTTTTAACAATCCAACTCCTTTAACTTGGCCAAGATAAACAATTATTCACAGTTTGAAAAAATCTAAAAATTGATTGATCTGCTTTGCTGTTTTTTGGATCTAAATTGTTGATTTCATCTGCATTGTTGTCTCCCACCATTCTATTCCACTTTTTACAATCCAAGGTGTCACAAATTCCTGAATATTTGTTTACAAAAGATTTAGATTGTTTTATCCCAGTTTCATTTTCTTAAAGTTACAGGCATCTATAAAATGAGTTCCTGCTCACTGCCTGCCACACATTAACTGTCATCTGCAAAGCCTAAGCCTAATATGATTTCTATTCAGTGAATATATTTTGCCCTGGCCAAGTCCTTCCGTGCGTACAAATACCAGTAGGGCTGTTTCATGGGCTACCATGCCATGTTTGTGCACTGGCACTACCTGCAACTTACATATTTTCATTCTGAGTTTGTAAATGTACAAAGAAAGCCAGTATTTCCTGTACTTGTATGATTTTATGTTGTGTTATACGTGTTTATGATCTGAAGGCGGGTTGTTTTTTTTTAATATCATGTGTATCCATATTTATTCTACCAATATCAAATAATTGTACTGTCACATCAAAGCGAAGGATGTGAGAAAAAAAACATGCCAAATATCTTTGAGATATCTCAATAACTGAATGAGCAGTGAACTGTTCAGTGAACATACCAAGGAAAGCAGTATTTTGCCCTGGCACACAGTAACACCAGTAGGGTCGTTTCATGGGTTACCATGCCAAGTTTGTGTACTGGCACTAACACCGAGTGATGTATTTTCATTCTGAGTAAATGTACAAAAAAACCCATTTTTCCAGTACGTTTGATGTTTTATGGTCAGGAATGTGTGAGTGTATGTTCCGAAAGTGTGTTGTTTTTAAAATATACATTACCAAGGATAACACAAAAACTGGAAACATCATAACATAATGCTGTCACTTCATTGCCAAGGGTATGAGGGAAAAAAAAAACATGCCCAAAATCTTTGAGATACCTCTATAAATGAATGAACAGTGAAAACTGGTGAACCTACCCCAAAAAAGCTAAATTTAGGCCTGGCACACAGCGATCCAAAAAGGAAATTTTCTATCTGGCAGAAATGTCAGACCCCTGCCGCAGTCTGCACTAGTTGGGTCACGGTTAAGTATGTGTAATTAAAAGGGTTATTTACTGTGGCAGTGAAGGGGTTAAGTACAGTCTGATTTTGATAGGAGTGCCTTACTGTCTTGTCTGTCTTTACATCTAGTCAAGGCACAAGACCTGATTTTGACAGCAATCCCTCACCCTAAAGTAGTGGTGGCCCCATGTTCCTGGATCCCTCAGGTGGTGTCCTGCTCAGCCCCGGTGTTTCTCAAGTCGTGGCGCTGTCCTCAGTGGGCTGCCTGAAAACTAGGAAACTCAGGGCATTCACAATCCACACACACACACACACACTGCATCCATACTGTGCTGTGTGTTAGGGTTAGGAAGGGTCAGGGTTAGATTGTTAGTGATGGTTAGAGGGTCACCATGCTGAACTCGGTGCACACATCCACTCAGGGCAACCATCCAGGGAGAGAGACAAATGGACAGACACACACGCGCACACGCACACACACACACACACACACTGGGACAGACAAGACAAAGATAATGGAGAGATAAGGGAGGGTCAACTTAGCTTTTTCAGAGGCCTCTTGAAGTCCTGCGGCATGTTTGTTGACGTCACAGATCCCTGATAACATGACCACATACAAATGGTCAGATACATTTAAGACAGTCTGTCAATCAAAGTATTTAAACATGGTGTCAGGGCTTTCTGGGATCTTGGGAAAGGGAGAGGGTTTTTTTTTCAAATAAAAACATATCAAATGAAGCCAATGGTTGAGTTTACAAAACAAGTTATGCTAAAACATTATTGGTACACAGTGCTGCATATTGGATCATTTTGACAACTAGTGCATCATTTTATGTCTTCTGGTAACAGTTAGCATGTAATTGCATTTGCTAGCGTTCATTTTTGACATTTCCTAATATATCTGTTTTCTCTAGAAACATAATTCACTTTTGATTTTCATCCCACAGAGGTTGCAAGCATCACTAAATTGCAAATGTCTCCATCACACCAGTTGCATTCCATGGCGAACTGGTCACTAACATAGCTCAGTAAGGAGTTCACAGGTCCGTATCACTGTCCTTAGCACCCATTTCTCTATTTGGCGACTTATTTCTTGCTGTTCATCATCAGGAAGTGCCATGGCAGAATCACGACATTTCCTTCTGATTCAGCATTTTAAGATGTAAGTATGCATTTTGTTTCATTTTTTTTTAATGGATTACATACACTTGTATCACGCGTTCCTGTTGGCTACCTGCCAGAAATTTAATGTCATCTGCAGAGCCTACGTTTGTGGTACACATGTAGTTCTTCCCATGCTGACTGATATAATTTTCAAGTGAGTCAAAGCTATGTTACACTTCCTGAAATCCACATCATTTCTGGTTTAAAGTATAGTCTCATTTAGATAGTAATGCCTCACCTGTCGGCGTCGGAGGCTCCATCTGTCTCGAACCCACTGGCAGCAGCGGTTTTGTGTCAACGACCTCTGTCCCTCTGGACATAAATTTTTTCATCAGTAACATTTGACACATACTTCATTTCAATAGTTAAACCCACTTAATTTTGTCTTTGACAGTTTCAAGGAAAAACCTGCCAAAAATTATACCTATCAATATTACTTCACAATTTAATTCCTTTTATTTTGCCAAGATAAATATCCATTGGTTTAAAAAATCTTACATAAAAATTCTAAACATTTTCAACTTTTCTGTAATCTCCCACCATTCTATTCCATATATAGAATCTGCCAAAGTTGGGTCAAAATCCTCAAATTTTGTTTACAAAAGATTCAGGTCATGCTTTATCCCAGTTTCATTTTCTAAATTAGTTACACACTTGTACAATGAGTTCTTGCTCACTGCCTGCCAGACATTTAAGGTCATCTGCAAAGTGTGTGTTTGTGGTGGTGGTTCTTCCAATGCTGACTGCTCGTGAGTCACTCAAGTTAGTCAAAGCTATCTTACACTTACTGAAATCCACATGATTTTTAGTCAAAGTACAGTCCAATTTGATAGGAATACCTCACCTGTCGGTGTCGGTGGCCCCATCTGTCTGGAACCCACTGGCTGTGGTGTCCTGGGTGCTGGCATCGGCAGCGTCCTCCGCAATGCTGGTGTAGGCGTCCTCTGTCCCCCTAGACATACATTTTTTCGTCAGTAACATTTATGACTGATAAATTTCAATAGTTAAACGCTCTTACTTTCAGTTTTTGACAGTTTTAAGGAGAAAAGAGCCAAAAATGACACCTATAATTACCTAACATTTCAGCTTCTTTTATTTTACAAAAATAAATATGCATAGTTTGAAAAAATCTGAAAACTGATTAATCTGCTTTGATTCTTTGGGATTTAAATTCCTAACATTTTCATCTACATTGTAATCTCCCACCATTCTCTTCCATTTTTAGAATCCACAAAAGGTAACACAAAATCCTAGAAATTTGTTTACAAAAGATTCAGGTGATGTTTTAACCAAGTTTCATTTTTTAAGTAATTTACTGATATTTAAATGATGTGTTCTTGCTCACTGCGTGCCAGACATTTTAGGTCACCTGCAAAGCCCGTCTTTGTGGTAGTTCTTCCAATGCTGACTGCTGACATGATCTTCAAATGAGTCAATCAAAGCTATGTTACACTTCCTGAAATCCACATGATTTCTAGTTTAAGTACAGTCTGACTTTGATAGGAATATCTCACATGTCACCGTCGGTGGCTCCATCTTTCTCGAACTGACTGGCAGTGGCGTCCTGGGTGCTGGCATCAGCAGCATCCTACCCGGTGCTCGCATTGGCGTCCTCTGTCTGGACATTTATTTTTTCATCAGTAACATTTATGACTGATAATTAATTTACTTACTGTCAGTTTTTGACAGTTTCAGGAATATTCTATGAATATCTATCAATTCAACTTCTTTTATTTTACAAAAATTAATGAACATGCGTAGTTTGAAAAAATCTGAAAACCAACTGATCTGCTTTGATACTTTTAGATTCAAATTCTTAACATTTTCATCTCCCACCATTCTATTCCATTTTTTAGAATCCACCAAAGATAACACAACATCTTCAAAATTTGTTGACAAAAGATTCACATAATGCTTGATCGAGGTTTCATTTTCTAAATTAGTTATAGACAGTTGTACGATGAGTTCTTGCTCACTGCTTGCTAAACATTTAAGGTCATCTGCAAAGCCTGTCTTTGCAGCGGTGGTTGTTGTTCCAATGCCCACTGCTGACATGATCTTCAAGTGAATCAGTCAAAGCTAGGTTACACTTACTGAAATCCACTCGATTTTTAGTCGAGTACAGTCTGATTTTGATAGGAATACCTCACCTGTTGGTGTCAGTGGCCCCATCTGTCAGGAACGCATTGGAAGCGGCGTCCTGGGCGCTGGCATAAGCAGCGTCTTCCCTGATGCCGATGTAGGCATCCTCTGTCCCCCTAGACATATATTGTTTCGTCAGTAACATTTATGAGCGATAATTTTAATACTTAAATGCACTTACTTTCAGTTTTTGACAGTTTTAAGGAAAAAAGAGCCAAAAATTACACCTACAATTATCTAAAAATTCAACTCCTTTTATTTTACCAAAATAAATAGGTGTAGTTTGAAAAAATCTGAAAACTGATTAATCTGCTTTGATTCTTTTGGATTTAAATCCTAACATTTTCATCAACATTGTAATCTCCCACCATTCTATTTCATTTTATAGAATCCACCAAAGTTGTCAAAAAATCCTAAAAAAAGTTTGTTCACAAAATATTCAGGTCATGCTTTATCCAAATTTCATTTTCTAAATCAGTTAACACACACTTGTATGATGAGTTCTTGCTCACTGCCTGCCAGACATTCAAGGTCATCTGCAAAGCCAGTGTTTGTGGTGGTGGTTCTTCCAGTGCTGACTGCTGACATGATCTTCAAGTGAGTCAGCCAAAGCTATGTTACACTTCCAGAAATCCACATGATTTCTAGTTTTAAGTACAGTCTGATTTTGACAGGAATATCTCACCTGTCAGCGTCGGTGGCTCCATCTGTCTGGAACCCACTGGCAGCAGTAGCGTCCTCCCCAGTGCTGGCGTTGGCACCCTCTGTCCCCCTGGACATATATTTTTTTGTCATTGACACTTATGATAGATACTTATTTTAATAGTAACACAATTTTGCTTTTGACAGTTTCAAAAAAAAAGAAAAAAAAGAGCCAAAAGTGATACCTATAAATTTTTAACAATCCAACTCCTTTAACTTGGCCAAGATAAACAATTATTCACAGTTTGAAAAAATCTAAAAATTGATCTGTTTTGGTGTTTTTTGGATCTAAATTGTTGATTTCATCTGCATTGTTGTCTCCCACCATTCTATTCCACTTTTTACAATCCAAGGTGTCACAAATTCCTGAATATTTGTTTACAAAAGATTTAGATTGTTTTATCCCAGTTTCATTTTCTTAAAGTTACAGGCATCTATAAAATGAGTTCCTGCTCACTGCCTGCCACACATTAACTGTCATCTGCAAAGCCTAAGCCTAATATGATTTCTATTCAGTGAATATATTTTGCCCTGGCCAAGTCCTTCCGTGCGTACAAATACCAGTAGGGCTGTTTCATGGGCTACCATGCCATGTTTGTGCACTGGCACTACCTGCAACTTACATATTTTCATTCTGAGTTTGTAAATGTACAAAGAAAGCCAGTATTTCCTGTACTTGTATGATTTTATGTTGTGTAATACGTGTTTATGATCTGAAAGCGAGTTTGTTTTTTTAATATCATGTGTATCCATATTTATTCTACCAATATCAAATAATTGTACTGTCACATCAAAGCCAAGGATGTGAGAAAAAAACATGCCAAATATCTTTGAGATATCTCAATAACTGAATGAGCAGTGAACTGTTCAGTGAACATACCAAGGAAAGCAGTATTTTGCCCTGGCACACAGTAACACCAGTAGGGTCGTTTCATGGGTTACCATGCCAAGTTTGTGTACTGGCACTAACACTGAGTGATGTATTTTCATTCTGAGTAAATGTACAAGAAAACCCATTTTTCCAGTACGTTTGATGTTTTATGGTCAGGAATGTGTGAGTGTATGTTCCGAAAGTGTGTTGTTTTTAAAATATACATTACCAAGGATAACACAAAAACTGGAAACATCATAACATAATGCTGTCACTTCATTGCCAAGGGCATGAGGGAAAAAAAAGATGCCCAAAATCTCTGAGATACCCCTATAAATGAATGAACAATGAAAACTTTGGTGAACCTACCCCAAAAAAGCTAAATTTAGGCCTGGCACACAGCGATCCAAAAAGGAAATTTTCTATCTGGCAGAAATGTCAGACCCCTGCCGCAGTCTGCACTAGTTGGGTCACGGTTAAGTATGTGTAATTAAAAGGGTTATTTACTGTGGCAGTGAAGGGGTTAAGTACAGTCTGATTTTGATAGGAGTGCCTTACTGTCTTGTCTGTCTTTACATCTAGTCAAGGCACAAGACCTGATTTTGACAGCAATCCCTCACCCTAAAGTAGTGGTGGCCCCATGTTCCTGGATCCCTCAGGCGGTGTCCTGCTCAGCCCCGGTGTTTCTCAAGTCGTGGCGCTGTCCTCAGTGGGCTGCCTGAAAACTAGGAAACTCAGGGCATTCACAATCCACACACACACACACACACTGCATCCATACTGTGCAGTGTGTTAGGGTTAGGAAGGGTCAGGGTTAGGTTGTTAGTGATGGTTAGAGGGTCACCATGCTGAACTCGGTGCACACATCCACTCAGGGCAACCATCCAGGGAGAGACAGACAAATGGACAGACACACACGCGCACACGCACACACACACACACACACACACACTGGGACAGACAAGACAAAGATAATGGAGAGATAAGGGAGGGTCAACTTAGCTTTTTCAGAGGCCTCTTGAAGTCCTGCGGCATGTTTGTTGACGTCACAGATCCCTGATAACATGACCACATACAAATGGTCAGATACATTTAAGACAGTCTGTCAATCTAAGGTATGGAGTAAGTTTGACACTGACAAGATGGATAGCAGCAGCGCTTCAGGAAAGAACCGTCGTCCTACGCCTCGGAGATTGGATGTCTGCACCTTCTAAACTATCCATGGGACTGCCACAAGGGTCTCCACTCTCTCCTGTCCTCTACAATGTCTACACGAAGGGCCTTGCAGACTTAAACAACAATGGAATTGCTCGGGTGCTTACCCTTGCGGATGACGGCCTGGTCTTCAAAACTTCGAAAAATGCTCAGGAAAGAACTGAAGCCGTCCAGAAACAACTAAACAATATTGCTCAATGGTGCAAAGACACAGGATCTTCCATCAATCCAGCGAAAGCCCAAACGTTGCTGTGCACCCTCAACAACAAAACCGCGAGCAAATCACCACCTTCTGTGTCATTCGATGGGATTCAAATTGAGAAAACTGAATGCCTACGCTACCTAGGAATACACTTCGACAGGATGCTGACCTTCAGAAAACATACGGAAAACACTGTTCTCAAATGCAAAAAGGGCCTTTCAGTCTTAAAAGCAATGGCAACCAAAGGAATTGAACAACGCCACCTCTTCCTGCTATACCAATCACTCGTCCTCAGTGTGATCGACTACGGACTTGGGCTAACAACACCGTCTCAAAGCAACCTCCTAAAATTAGAAAGAGTCCAAAATGAAGCTATGAGGCTGATCCTTGGAACAACAAAAGACACGCCCACAGAAACCATGCGATACCTGCTTGACCTTCCTTCAGTGCAGGCCAGAAACAAGTTAGAACAGGTCAAGACCTACTTCAAAGCATTAGAAAACCCTCAAAACCCACTGCATGACGCAGTCAAAGAACCAAAAGGCAGCCGTCTAGGACGAGGAAGATCATGGATGGGGCAAGCAGAAGACACAATCCAGCTAGTATGCCGACTTCAAGACCTGAAAGAAACAAAAGAATGGGAGAAAAACCCCGAAAACCTCAACCATCTATTCAACACAGTCATTTCACCCACTCTAGGAAGACATTGTCGGGAATGGCCAGAGGGCAAAACTGATGCGGAAGTGAAGCTGCTTATAGAAGAAAACAGTAAAGAAGAGGACATCATCATATACACAGATGGCTCAGTCACCAAAGACCAGTCTGGCTGGGGATTCACTGCGAAACAAAATGGAAAAACAATTTGGGAAGAGAATGCTGCCTACAAAGTCACAACCTCCAGCCTAACGATGGAAGTTGAAGCTGTGACACATGCCCTCCAGTGGCTATCGTCCTTCCATACGCCCGGAAACCAACATGCCATGATTCTAACCGACTCAATGAACCTCATACAGAAAATTGAAAACGGAATGGGAAGCCCAGAGTGGCATAACGCAATGCGCAACTTTCAGATTAAAAAACTCACATGGTCATACTGCCCGGGACATGCAGGTGTTAAGGGAAATGTGCGAGCTGACAGACTTGCTGGTAACGCAACACCAACGAGCGGCCTACATCTAGGAAAATCGGAAATCCTCAGAAAAGTCAAAGAATACCAAAAAGAACAGGTACAAGGCCATCACACCATCGATCGCCTCAAAGAAATAGAAGCAGAGAGAGGGAGCGGCCGCAAATCTAACATGAAAGGTAGAGCACGATGCTTTGCAAATCAAACAAATATCGGCATCATTTCCAAACCAACATTGCGCAAATTTCTTGAAAACGGAACAGAGTCTCTGTGGGCCTTTCCAAACACAATAGACCGAGCAACACACTAGACGCCACGTTCTTGGCATCAGAGATCTTTTCCCATCCCTCTTGCGGCCAGTCAGTGGCGGCTGTGTGTGTTTGTGTGTATGTGTGCTTTTGAGTGCGTTTGTGAATGCGCGAGAGTGAAACTGTACACAAGTGTCAGGAGAGATATGTGTACGTGTGTGTGTGTGTGTGTGTGTGTGTGTGTGTGTGTGTGTGTGTGTGTGTGTGAGGGGAGGTGGGAGTGCAGGGGGAGGTGGGGTAGAGAATGAGGTATGTGAGTGTATGCATGCCTACACTGTGGGAGCAACAGGATATTAGAACGTGTATATATATATATATATATATATATATATATATATATATATATATATATATATATATATCTTTGTATGTACGTGTGTGGAGTTGGGGGTGGGAGATATGGGCGTATGTGTGTGTGCTTGTACAAGTAAGTGTTCATCTCTGTGAGTGTGTGTTTGTGTGTGTGTGTGTGTGCCGTGGAAGCTGCGATACGTAGACTAGAAATGAGTGTGTGGAGGAGGGGGTAGAGGAGGTGCAAGGTAATGTGTGTGTGTGTGTGTGTGTGTTGGAGCTCATGTACGTTTATATGTATTTGACTGTGCTTTCATATGTGCTTGTACAAGTAAGTGTTCATCTCTGTGAGTGTGTGTTTGTGTTTGTGTGTGTGTGTGTGCCGTGGAAGCTGCGATACTTAGACTAGAAATGAGTGTGTGGAGGAGGGGGGTAGAGGAGGTGCACGGTAATGCGTGTGTGTGTGTGTGTGTTGGAGCTCATGTACGTTTATATGTATTTGACTGTGCTTTCATATATGTGAAACTGCATGTCTGGTGCATTTCTGTTATGCATGTGTGGGTGTATGTGTGAATGTGTGTCTTCATTTTTTACATTTATTTGCTTATTTATCACCATTGTTGTCTTATTTATTTATGTTTTATTATTATCATTTTATTAGTATTACTAATATTATTACTACTACCTTTTTCTATATTATAATTATTATTTATTTATTTATTTATTTATTTATTTATGCGAGCTTGTCTATTGTTTGTTCCCCCGTTTTTTTTTTTTTTGTTTTTTTTTGTGTGTGTGTGTGTGTGGTTGTGTGTGTGTGTTTTTTTTTTTTTTTTTTTTTTTTTTCCCCAAGGCCTGACTAAGCGCGTTGGGTTACGCTGCTGGTCAGGCATCTGCTTGGCAGATGTGGTGTAGCGTATATGGTTTTGTCCGAACGCAGTGACGCCTCCTTGAGCTACTGAAACTGAAACTGAAACTGTCAATCAAAGTATTTAAACATGGTGTCAGGGCTTTCTGGGATCTTGGGAAAGGGAGAGGGTTTTTTTTTTTCAAATAAAAACATATCAAATGAAGCCAATGGTTGAGTTTACAAAACAAGTTATGCTAAAACATTATTGGTACATAGTGCTGCATATTGGATCATTTTGACAACTAGTGCATCATTTTATGTCTTCTGGTAACAGTTAGCATGTAATTGCATTTGCTAGCGTTCATTTTTGACATTTCCTAATATATCTGTTTTCTCTAGAAACATCATTCACTTTTGATTTTCATCCCACAGAGGCTGCAAGCATCACTAAATTGCAAATGTCTCCATCACACCAGTTGCATTCCATGGCGAACTGGTCACTAACATAGCTCAGTAAGGAGTTCACAGGTCCGTATCACTGTCCTTAGCACCCATTTCTGTATTTGGCGACTTATTTCTTGCTGTTCATCATCAGGAAGTGCCATGGCAGAATCACGACATTTCCTTCTGATTCAGCATTTTAAGATGTAAGTATGCATGTTGTTTCATTTTTTTTAATGGATTACATACACTTGTATCACGAGTTCCTGTTGGCTACCTGCCAGAAATTTAATGTCATCTGCAGAGCCTACGTCTGTGGTAGTTCTTCCCATGCTGACTGATATAATTTTCAAGTGAGTCAAAGCTATGTTACACTTCCTGAAATCCACATCATTTCTGGTTTAAAGTATAGTCTCATTTAGATAGTAATGCCTCACCTGTCGGCGTCGGAGGCTCCATCTGTCTCGAACCCACTGGCAGCAGCGGTGTCGTGTCGACGACCTCTGTCCCTCTGGACATAAATTTTTTCATCGGTAACATTTGACACATACTTCATTTCAATAGTTAAACCCACTTAATTTTGTCTTTGACAGTTTCAAGGAAAAACCTGCCAAAAATTATACCTATCAATATTACTTCACAATTTAATTCCTTTTATTTTGCCAAGATAAATATCCATTGGTTTAAAAAATCTTACATAAAAATTCTAAACATTTTCAACTTTTCTGTAATCTCCCACCATTCTATTCCATATATAGAATCTGCCAAAGTTGGGTCAAAATCCTCAAATTTTGTTTTCAAAAGATTCAGGTCATGCTTTATCCCAGTTTCATTTTCTAAATTAGTTACACACTTGTACAATGAGTTCTTGCTCACTGCCTGCCAGACATTTAAGGTCATCTGCAAAGTGTGTGTTTGTGGTGGTGGTTCTTCCAATGCTGACTGCTCGTGAGTCACTCAAGTTAGTCAAAGCTATCTTACACTTACTGAAATCCACATGATTTTTAGTCAAAGTACAGTCCAATTTGATAGGAATACCTCACCTGTCGGTGTCGGTGGCCCCATCTGTCTGGAACCCACTGGCTGTGGCGTCCTGGGTGCTGGCATTGGCAGCGTCCTCCCCAATGCAGGTGTAGGCGTCCTCTGTCCCCCTAGACATACATTTTTTCGTCAGTAACATTTATGACTGATAAATTTCAATAGTTAAATGCTCTTACTTTCAGGTTTTGACAGTTTTAAGGAGAAAAGAGCCAAAAATGACACCTATAATTACCTAACATTTCAACTTCGTTTATTTTACCAAAATAAATATGCATAGTTTGAAAAAATCTGAAAACTGATTAATCTGCTTTGATTCTTTGGGATTTAAATTCCTAACATTTTCATCTACATTGTAATCTCCCACCATTCTCTTCCATTTTGAGAATCCACAAAAGGTAACACAAAATCCTAGAAATTTGTTTACAAAAGATTCAGGTGATGTTTTAACCAAGTTTCATTTTTTTAAGTAATTTACTGATATTTAAATGATGTGTTCTTGCTCACTGCGTGCCAGACATTTTAGGTCATCTGCAAAGCCTGTCTTTGTGGTGGTTCTTCCAATGCTGACTGCTGACATGATCTTCAAATGAGTCAATCAAAGCTATGTTACACTTCCTGAAATCCACATGATTTCTAGTTTAAGTACAGTCTGACTTTGATAGGAATATCTCACATGTCACTGTCGGTGGCTCCATCTTTCTCGAACTGACTGGCAGTGGCGTCCTGGGTGCTGGCATCAGCAGCATCCTCCCCGGTGCTGGCATTGGCGTCCTCTGTCTGGACATATATTTTTTCATCAGTAACATTTATGACTGATAATTAATTTACTTACTGTCAGTTTTTGACAGTTTCAGGAATATTCTATGAATATCTATCAATTCAACTTCTTTTATTTTACAAAAATTAATGAACATGCGTAGTTTGAAAAAATCTGAAAACCAACTGATCTGCTATGATACTTTTAGATTCAAATTCTTAACATTTTCATCTCCCACCATTCTATTCCATTTTTTAGAATCCACCAAAGATAACACAACATCTTCAAAATTTGTTGACAAAAGATTCACATAATGCTTGATCGAGGTTTCATTTTCTAAATTAGTTATAAACAGTTGTACGATGAGTTCTTGCTCACTGCTTGCTAAACATTTAAGGTCATCTGCAAAGCCTGTCTTTGCAGCGGTGGTTGTTCTAATGCCCACTGCTGACATGATCTTCAAGTGAATCAGTCAAAGCTAGGTTACACTTACTGAAATCCACTCGATTTTTAGTCGAGTACAGTCTGCTTTTGATAGGAGTATCTCACCTGTTGGTGTCAGTGGCCCCATCTGTCAGGAACCCATTGGAAGCGGCGTCCTGGGCGCTGGCATAAGCAGCGTCTTCCCTGATGCCGATGTAGGCATCCTCTGTCCCCCTAGACATATATCGTTTCGTCAGTAACATTTATGAGCGATAATTTTAATACTTAAATGCACTTACTTTCAGTTTTTGACAGTTTTAAGGAAAAAAGAGCCAAAAATTACACCTACAATTATCTAAAAATGCAACTCCTTTTATTTTACCAAAATAAATAGGTGTAGTTTGAAAAAATCTGAAAACTGATTAATCTGCTTTGATTCTTTTGGATTTAAATCCTAACATTTTCATCAACATTGTAATCTCCCACCATTCTATTTCATTTTATAGAATCCACCAAAGTTGTCAAAAAATCCTAAAAAAAAGTTTGTTCACAAAATATTCAGGTCATGCTTCATCCCAATTTCATTTTCTAAATTAGTTAACACACACTTGAATGATGAGTTCTTGCTCACTGCCTGCCAGACATTCAAGGTCATCTGCAAAGCCAGTGTTTGTGGTGGTGGTTCTTCCAGTGCTGACTGCTGACATGACCTTCAAGTGAGTCAGCCAAAGCTATGTTACACTTCCAGAAATCCACATGATTTCTAGTTTTAAGTACAGTCTGATTTTGACAGGAATATCTCACCTGTCAGCGTCGGTGGCTCCATCTGTCTGGAACCCACTGGCAGCGGTAGCGTCCTCCCCAGTGCTGGTGTTGGCACCCTCTGTCCCCCTGGACATATATTTTTTTGTCATTGACACTTATGATAGATACTTATTTTAATAGTAACACAATTTTGCTTTTGACAGTTTCAAAAAAAAAGAAAAAAAAGAGCCAAAAGTGATACCTATAAATTTTTAACAATCCAACTCCTTTAACTTGGCCAAGATAAACAATTATTCACAGTTTGAAAAAATCTAAAAATTGATCTGTTTTGGTGTTTTTTGGATCTAAATTGTTGATTTCATCTGCATTGTTGTCTCCCACCATTCTATTCCACTTTTTACAATCCAAGGTGTCACAAATTCCTGAATATTTGTTTACAAAAGATTTAGATTGTTTTATCCCAGTTTCATTTTCTTAAAGTTACAGGCATCTATAAAATGAGTTCCTGCTCACTGCCTGCCACACATTAACTGTCATCTGCAAAGCCTAAGCCTAATATGATTTCTATTCAGTGAATATATTTTGCCCTGGCCAAGTCCTTCCGTGCGTACAAATACCAGTAGGGCTGTTTCATGGGCTACCATGCCATGTTTGTGCACTGGCACTACCTGCAACTTACATATTTTCATTCTGAGTTTGTAAATGTACAAAGAAAGCCAGTATTTCCTGTACTTGTATGATTTTATGTTGTGTAATACGTGTTTATGATCTGAAAGCGAGTTTGTTTTTTTAATATCATGTGTATCCATATTTATTCTACCAATATCAAATAATTGTACTGTCACATCAAAGCCAAGGATGTGAGAAAAAAACATGCCAAATATCTTTGAGATATCTCAATAACTGAATGAGCAGTGAACTGTTCAGTGAACATACCAAGGAAAGCAGTATTTTGCCCTGGCACACAGTAACACCAGTAGGGTCGTTTCATGGGTTACCATGCCAAGTTTGTGTACTGGCACTAACACTGAGTGATGTATTTTCATTCTGAGTAAATGTACAAGAAAACCCATTTTTCCAGTACGTTTGATGTTTTATGGTCAGGAATGTGTGAGTGTATGTTCCGAAAGTGTGTTGTTTTTAAAATATACATTACCAAGGATAACACAAAAACTGGAAACATCATAACATAATGCTGTCACTTCATTGCCAAGGGCATGAGGGAAAAAAAAGATGCCCAAAATCTCTGAGATACCCCTATAAATGAATGAACAATGAAAACTTTGGTGAACCTACCCCAAAAAAGCTAAATTTAGGCCTGGCACACAGCGATCCAAAAAGGAAATTTTCTATCTGGCAGAAATGTCAGACCCCTGCCGCAGTCTGCACTAGTTGGGTCACGGTTAAGTATGTGTAATTAAAAGGGTTATTTACTGTGGCAGTGAAGGGGTTAAGTACAGTCTGATTTTGATAGGAGTGCCTTACTGTCTTGTCTGTCTTTACATCTAGTCAAGGCACAAGACCTGATTTTGACAGCAATCCCTCACCCTAAAGTAGTGGTGGCCCCATGTTCCTGGATCCCTCAGGCGGTGTCCTGCTCAGCCCCGGTGTTTCTCAAGTCGTGGCGCTGTCCTCAGTGGGCTGCCTGAAAACTAGGAAACTCAGGGCATTCACAATCCACACACACACACACACACTGCATCCATACTGTGCAGTGTGTTAGGGTTAGGAAGGGTCAGGGTTAGGTTGTTAGTGATGGTTAGAGGGTCACCATGCTGAACTCGGTGCACACATCCACTCAGGGCAACCATCCAGGGAGAGACAGACAAATGGACAGACACACACGCGCACACGCACACACACACACACACACACACTGGGACAGACAAGACAAAGATAATGGAGAGATAAGGGAGGGTCAACTTAGCTTTTTCAGAGGCCTCTTGAAGTCCTGCGGCATGTTTGTTGACGTCACAGATCCCTGATAACATGACCACATACAAATGGTCAGATACATTTAAGACAGTCTGTCAATCTAAGGTATGGAGTAAGTTTGACACTGACAAGATGGATAGCAGCAGCGCTTCAGGAAAGAACCGTCGTCCTACGCCTCGGAGATTGGATGTCTGCACCTTCTAAACTATCCATGGGACTGCCACAAGGGTCTCCACTCTCTCCTGTCCTCTACAATGTCTACACGAAGGGCCTTGCAGACTTAAACAACAATGGAATTGCTCGGGTGCTTACCCTTGCGGATGACGGCCTGGTCTTCAAAACTTCGAAAAATGCTCAGGAAAGAACTGAAGCCGTCCAGAAACAACTAAACAATATTGCTCAATGGTGCAAAGACACAGGATCTTCCATCAATCCAGCGAAAGCCCAAACGTTGCTGTGCACCCTCAACAACAAAACCGCGAGCAAATCACCACCTTCTGTGTCATTCGATGGGATTCAAATTGAGAAAACTGAATGCCTACGCTACCTAGGAATACACTTCGACAGGATGCTGACCTTCAGAAAACATACGGAAAACACTGTTCTCAAATGCAAAAAGGGCCTTTCAGTCTTAAAAGCAATGGCAACCAAAGGAATTGAACAACGCCACCTCTTCCTGCTATACCAATCACTCGTCCTCAGTGTGATCGACTACGGACTTGGGCTAACAACACCGTCTCAAAGCAACCTCCTAAAATTAGAAAGAGTCCAAAATGAAGCTATGAGGCTGATCCTTGGAACAACAAAAGACACGCCCACAGAAACCATGCGATACCTGCTTGACCTTCCTTCAGTGCAGGCCAGAAACAAGTTAGAACAGGTCAAGACCTACTTCAAAGCATTAGAAAACCCTCAAAACCCACTGCATGACGCAGTCAAAGAACCAAAAGGCAGCCGTCTAGGACGAGGAAGATCATGGATGGGGCAAGCAGAAGACACAATCCAGCTAGTATGCCGACTTCAAGACCTAAAAGAAACAAAAGAATGGGAGAAAAACCCCGAAAACCTCAACCATCTATTCAACACAGTCATTTCACCCACTCTAGGAAGACATTGTCGGGAATGGCCAGAGGGCAAAACTGATGCGGAAGTGAAGCTGCTTATAGAAGAAAACAGTAAAGAAGAGGACATCATCATATACACAGATGGCTCAGTCACCAAAGACCAGTCTGGCTGGGGATTCACTGCGAAACAAAATGGAAAAACAATTTGGGAAGAGAATGCTGCCTACAAAGTCACAACCTCCAGCCTAACGATGGAAGTTGAAGCTGTGACACATGCCCTCCAGTGGCTATCGTCCTTCCATACGCCCGGAAACCAACATGCCATGATTCTAACCGACTCAATGAACCTCATACAGAAAATTGAAAACGGAATGGGAAGCCCAGAGTGGCATAACGCAATGCGCAACTTTCAGATTAAAAAACTCACATGGTCATACTGCCCGGGACATGCAGGTGTTAAGGGAAATGTGCGAGCTGACAGACTTGCTGGTAACGCAACACCAACGAGCGGCCTACATCTAGGAAAATCGGAAATCCTCAGAAAAGTCAAAGAATACCAAAAAGAACAGGTACAAGGCCATCACACCATCGATCGCCTCAAAGAAATAGAAGCAGAGAGAGGGAGCGGCCGCAAATCTAACATGAAAGGTAGAGCACGATGCTTTGCAAATCAAACAAATATCGGCATCATTTCCAAACCAACATTGCGCAAATTTCTTGAAAACGGAACAGAGTCTGTGGGCCTTTCCAAACACAATAGACCGAGCAACACACTAGACGCCACGTTCTTGGCATCAGAGATCTTTTCCCATCCCTCTTGCGGCCAGTCAGTGGCGGCTGTGTGTGTTTGTGTGTATGTGTGCTTTTGAGTGCGTTTGTGAATGCGCGAGAGTGAAACTGTACACAAGTGTCAGGAGAGATATGTGTACGTGTGTGTGTGTGTGTGTGTGTGTGTGTGTGTGTGTGTGTGTGGAGTTGGGGGTGGGAGATATGGGCGTATGTGTGTGTGCTTGTACAAGTAAGTGTTCATCTCTGTGAGTGTGTGTTTGTGTGTGTGTGTGTGTGCCGTGGAAGCTGCGATACGTAGACTAGAAATGAGTGTGTGGAGGAGGGGGTAGAGGAGGTGCAAGGTAATGTGTGTGTGTGTGTGTGTGTGTTGGAGCTCATGTACGTTTATATGTATTTGACTGTGCTTTCATATGTGCTTGTACAAGTAAGTGTTCATCTCTGTGAGTGTGTGTTTGTGTTTGTGTGTGTGTGTGTGCCGTGGAAGCTGCGATACTTAGACTAGAAATGAGTGTGTGGAGGAGGGGGGTAGAGGAGGTGCACGGTAATGCGTGTGTGTGTGTGTGTGTTGGAGCTCATGTACGTTTATATGTATTTGACTGTGCTTTCATATATGTGAAACTGCATGTCTGGTGCATTTCTGTTATGCATGTGTGGGTGTATGTGTGAATGTGTGTCTTCATTTTTTACATTTATTTGCTTATTTATCACCATTGTTGTCTTATTTATTTATTTATTTATGTTTTATTATTATCATTTTATTAGTATTACTAATATTATTACTACTACCTTTTTCTATATTATAATTATTATTTATTTATTTATTTATTTATTTATTTATGCGAGCTTGTCTATTGTTTGTTCCCCCGTTTTTTTTTTTTTGTTTTTTTTTGTGTGTGTGTGTGTGTGGTTGTGTGTGTGTGTGTGTTTTTTTTTTTTTTTTTTTTTTTCCCCAAGGCCTGACTAAGCGCGTTGGGTTACGCTGCTGGTCAGGCATCTGCTTGGCAGATGTGGTGTAGCGTATATGGTTTTGTCCGAACGCAGTGACGCCTCCTTGAGCTACTGAAACTGAAACTGAAACTGTCAATCAAAGTATTTAAACATGGTGTCAGGGCTTTCTGGGATCTTGGGAAAGGGAGAGGGTTTTTTTTTTTCAAATAAAAACATATCAAATGAAGCCAATGGTTGAGTTTACAAAACAAGTTATGCTAAAACATTATTGGTACATAGTGCTGCATATTGGATCATTTTGACAACTAGTGCATCATTTTATGTCTTCTGGTAACAGTTAGCATGTAATTGCATTTGCTAGCGTTCATTTTTGACATTTCCTAATATATCTGTTTTCTCTAGAAACATCATTCACTTTTGATTTTCATCCCACAGAGGCTGCAAGCATCACTAAATTGCAAATGTCTCCATCACACCAGTTGCATTCCATGGCGAACTGGTCACTAACATAGCTCAGTAAGGAGTTCACAGGTCCGTATCACTGTCCTTAGCACCCATTTCTGTATTTGGCGACTTATTTCTTGCTGTTCATCATCAGGAAGTGCCATGGCAGAATCACGACATTTCCTTCTGATTCAGCATTTTAAGATGTAAGTATGCATGTTGTTTCATTTTTTTTAATGGATTACATACACTTGTATCACGAGTTCCTGTTGGCTACCTGCCAGAAATTTAATGTCATCTGCAGAGCCTACGTCTGTGGTAGTTCTTCCCATGCTGACTGATATAATTTTCAAGTGAGTCAAAGCTATGTTACACTTCCTAAAATCCACATCATTTCTGGTTTAAAGTATAGTCTCATTTAGATAGTAATGCCTCACCTGTCGGCGTCGGAGGCTCCATCTGTCTCGAACCCACTGGCAGCAGCGGTGTCGTGTCGACGACCTCTGTCCCTCTGGACATAAATTTTTTCATCGGTAACATTTGACACATACTTCATTTCAATAGTTAAACCCACTTAATTTTGTCTTTGACAGTTTCAAGGAAAAACCTGCCAAAAATTATACCTATCAATATTACTTCACAATTTAATTCCTTTTATTTTGCCAAGATAAATATCCATTGGTTTAAAAAATCTTACATAAAAATTCTAAACATTTTCAACTTTTCTGTAATCTCCCACCATTCTATTCCATATATAGAATCTGCCAAAGTTGGGTCAAAATCCTCAAATTTTGTTTTCAAAAGATTCAGGTCATGCTTTATCCCAGTTTCATTTTCTAAATTAGTTACACACTTGTACAATGAGTTCTTGCTCACTGCCTGCCAGACATTTAAGGTCATCTGCAAAGTGTGTGTTTGTGGTGGTGGTTCTTCCAATGCTGACTGCTCGTGAGTCACTCAAGTTAGTCAAAGCTATCTTACACTTACTGAAATCCACATGATTTTTAGTCAAAGTACAGTCCAATTTGATAGGAATACCTCACCTGTCGGTGTCGGTGGCCCCATCTGTCTGGAACCCACTGGCTGTGGCGTCCTGGGTGCTGGCATTGGCAGCGTCCTCCCCAATGCAGGTGTAGGCGTCCTCTGTCCCCCTAGACATACATTTTTTCGTCAGTAACATTTATGACTGATAAATTTCAATAGTTAAATGCTCTTACTTTCAGGTTTTGACAGTTTTAAGGAGAAAAGAGCCAAAAATGACACCTATAATTACCTAACATTTCAACTTCGTTTATTTTACCAAAATAAATATGCATAGTTTGAAAAAATCTGAAAACTGATTAATCTGCTTTGATTCTTTGGGATTTAAATTCCTAACATTTTCATCTACATTGTAATCTCCCACCATTCTCTTCCATTTTGAGAATCCACAAAAGGTAACACAAAATCCTAGAAATTTGTTTACAAAAGATTCAGGTGATGTTTTAACCAAGTTTCATTTTTTAAGTAATTTACTGATATTTAAATGATGTGTTCTTGCTCACTGCGTGCCAGACATTTTAGGTCATCTGCAAAGCCTGTCTTTGTGGTGGTTCTTCCAATGCTGACTGCTGACATGATCTTCAAATGAGTCAATCAAAGCTATGTTACACTTCCTGAAATCCACATGATTTCTAGTTTAAGTACAGTCTGACTTTGATAGGAATATCTCACATGTCACTGTCGGTGGCTCCATCTTTCTCGAACTGACTGGCAGTGGCGTCCTGGGTGCTGGCATCAGCAGCATCCTCCCCGGTGCTGGCATTGGCGTCCTCTGTCTGGACATATATTTTTTCATCAGTAACATTTATGACTGATAATTAATTTACTTACTGTCAGTTTTTGACAGTTTCAGGAATATTCTATGAATATCTATCAATTCAACTTCTTTTATTTTACAAAAATTAATGAACATGCGTAGTTTGAAAAAATCTGAAAACCAACTGATCTGCTTTGATACTTTTAGATTCAAATTCTTAACATTTTCATCTCCCACCATTCTATTCCATTTTTTAGAATCCACCAAAGATAACACAACATCTTCAAAATTTGTTGACAAAAGATTCACATAATGCTTGATCGAGGTTTCATTTTCTAAATTAGTTATAAACAGTTGTACGATGAGTTCTTGCTCACTGCTTGCTAAACATTTAAGGTCATCTGCAAAGCCTGTCTTTGCAGCGGTGGTTGTTCTAATGCCCACTGCTGACATGATCTTCAAGTGAATCAGTCAAAGCTAGGTTACACTTACTGAAATCCACTCGATTTTTAGTCGAGTACAGTCTGCTTTTGATAGGAGTACCTCACCTGTTGGTGTCAGTGGCCCCATCTGTCAGGAACCCATTGGAAGCGGCGTCCTGGGCGCTGGCATAAGCAGCGTCTTCCCTGATGCCGATGTAGGCATCCTCTGTCCCCCTAGACATATATCGTTTCGTCAGTAACATTTATGAGCGATAATTTTAATACTTAAATGCACTTACTTTCAGTTTTTGACAGTTTTAAGGAAAAAAGAGCCAAAAATTACACCTACAATTATCTAAAAATGCAACTCCTTTTATTTTACCAAAATAAATAGGTGTAGTTTGAAAAAATCTGAAAACTGATTAATCTGCTTTGATTCTTTTGGATTTAAATCCTAACATTTTCATCAACATTGTAATCTCCCACCATTCTATTTCATTTTATAGAATCCACCAAAGTTGTCAAAAAATCCTAAAAAAAAGTTTGTTCACAAAATATTCAGGTCATGCTTCATCCCAATTTCATTTTCTAAATTAGTTAACACACACTTGAATGATGAGTTCTTGCTCACTGCCTGCCAGACATTCAAGGTCATCTGCAAAGCCAGTGTTTGTGGTGGTGGTTCTTCCAGTGCTGACTGCTGACATGACCTTCAAGTGAGTCAGCCAAAGCTATGTTACACTTCCAGAAATCCACATGATTTCTAGTTTTAAGTACAGTCTGATTTTGACAGGAATATCTCACCTGTCAGCGTCGGTGGCTCCATCTGTCTGGAACCCACTGGCAGCGGTAGCGTCCTCCCCAGTGCTGGTGTTGGCACCCTCTGTCCCCCTGGACATATATTTTTTTGTCATTGACACTTATGATAGATACTTATTTTAATAGTAACACAATTTTGCTTTTGACAGTTTCAAGAAAAAAGAAAAAAAAGAGAGCCAAAAGTGATACCTATAAATTTTTAACAATCCAACTCCTTTAACTTGGCCAAGATAAACAATTATTCACAGTTTGAAAAAATCTAAAAATTGATTGATCTGCTTTGGTGTTTTTTGGATCTAAATTGTTGATTTCATCTGCATTGTTGTCTCCCACCATTCTATTCCACTTTTTACAATCCAAGGTGTCACAAATTCCTGAATATTTGTTTACAAAAGATTTAGATTGTTTTATCCCAGTTTCATTTTCTTAAAGTTACAGGCATCTATAAAATGAGTTCCTGCTCACTGCCTGCACCACATTAACTGTCATCTGCAAAGCCTAAGCCTAATATGATTTCTATTCAGTGAATATATTTTGCCCTGGCCAAGTCCTTCCGTGCGTACAAATACCAGTAGGGCTGTTTCATGGGCTACCATGTCATGTTTGTTCACTGGCACTACATGCAACTTACATATTTTCATTCTGAGTTTGTAAATGTACAAAGAAAGCCAGTATTTCCTGTACTTGTATGATTTTATGTTGTGTAATACGTGTTTATGATCTGAAAGCGAGTTGTTTTTTTTAAATATCATGTGTATCCATATTTATTCTACCAATATCAAATAATTGTACTGTCACATCAAAGCCAAGGATGTGAGAAAAAAGCATGCCAAATATCTTTGAGATATCTCAATAACTGAATGAGCAGTGAACTGTTCAGTGAACATACCAAGGAAAGCAGTATTTTGCCCTGGCACACAGTAACACCAGTAGGGTCGTTTCATGGGTTACCATGCCAAGTTTGTGTACTGGCACTAACACCGAGTGATGTATTTTCATTCTGAGTAAATGTACAAGAAAACCCATTTTTCCAGTACCTTTGATGTTTTATGTTCAGGAATGTGTGAGTGTATGTTCCGAAAGTGTGTTGTTTTTAAAATATACATTACCAAGGATAACACAAAAACTGGAAACATCATAACATAATGCTGTCACTTCATTGCCAAGGGCATGAGGGAAAAAAAAGATGCCCAAAATCTCTGAGATACCCCTATAAATGAATGAACAATGAAAACTTTGGTGAACCTACCCAAAAAAAGCTAAATTTAGGCCTGGTACACAGCAATCCAAAAAGGAAATTTTCTATCTGGCAGAAATGTCAGACCCCTGCCGCAGTCTGCACTAGTTGGGTCACGGTTAAGTATGTGTAATAAAAAGGGTTATTTACTGTGGCAGTGAAGGGGTTAAGTACAGTCTGATTTTGATAGGAGTGCCTTACTGTCTTGTCTGTCTTTACATCTAGTCAAGGCACAAGTCCTGATTTTTACAGCAGTCCCTCACCCTAAAGTTGTGGTGGCCCCATGTTCCTGGATCCCTCAGGCGGTGTCCTGCTCAGCCCCGGTGTTTCTCAAGTCGTGGCGCTGTCCTCAGTGGGCTGCCTGAAAACTAGGAAACTCAGGGCATTCGTGCCACACTTATTTGTTCTTCACAATCCACACACACACACACACACTGCATCCATACTGTGCAGTGTGTTAGGGTTAGGAAGGGTCAGGGTTAGGTTGTTAGTGATGGTTAGAGGGTTAGGGTTAAGCTCAACACCATGCTGAACTCAGTGCACACATCCACTCAGGGCAACCATCCAGGGAGAGACAGACAAATGGACAGACAGACACACACACACACACACACACACACACACACACTGGGACAGACAAGACAAAGATAATGGAGAGATAAGGGAGGGTCAACTTAGCTTTTTCAGAGGCCTCTTGAAGTCCTGCGGCATGTTTGTTGACGTCACAGATCCCTGATAACATGACCACATACAAATGGTCAGATACATTTAAGACAGTCTGTCAATCAAAGTATTTAAACATGGTGTCAGGGCTTTCTGGGATCTTGGGAAAGGGAGAGGGTTTTTTTGTTTTTTTTTTCAAATAAAAACATATCAAATGAAGCCAATGGTTGAGTTTACAAAACAAGTTATGCTAAAACATTATTGGTACATAGTGCTGTATATTGGATCATTCTGACAACTAGTGCATCCTTTTATGTCTTCTGGTAACAGTTGGCATGTAATTGCATTTGCCAGCGTTCATTTTTGACATTTCCTAATATATCTGTTTTCTCTAGAAACATCATTCACTTTTGATTTTCATCCCACAGAGGTTGCAAGCATCACTAAATTGCAAATGTCTCCATCACACCAGTTGCATTCCATGGCGAACTGGTCACTAACATAGCTCAGTAAGGAGTTCACAGGTCCGTATCACTGTCCTTAGCACCCATTTCTGTATTTGGCGACTTATTTCTTGCTATTCATCATCAGGAAGTGCCATGGCAGAATCACGACATTTCCTTCTGATTCAGCGTTTTAAGATGTAAGTATGCATGTTGTTTCATTTTTTTTTTAATGGATTACATACACTTGTATCACGAGTTCCTGTTGGCTACCTGCCAGAAATTTAATGTCATCTGCAGAGCCTACATTTGTGCTAGTTCTTCCCATGCTGACTGATATAATTTTCAAGTGAGTCAAAGCTATGTTACACTTCCTGAAATCCACATCATTTCTGGTTTAAAGTATAGTCTCATTTAGATAGTAATGCCTCACCTGTCGGCGTCGGAGGCTCCATCTGTCTCGAACCCACTGGCAGCAGCGGTGTCGTGTCGACGACCTCTGTCCCTCTGGACATAAATTTAATTTCATTTAATTAAACTTAATTTCGTCTTTGACAGTTTCAAGGAAAAATCTGCCAAAAATTATACCTATCAATATTACTTCACAATTTAATTCCTTTTATTTTGCCAAGATAAATATCCATTGGTTTAAAAAATGTTACATAAAAATTCTAAACATTTTCAACTTTTCTGTAACCTCCCACCATTCTATTCCATATATAGAATCTGCCAAAGTTGGGTCAAAATCCTCAAATTTTGTTTTCAAAAGATTCAGGTCATGCTTTATCCCAGTTTCATTTTCTAAATTAGTTACACACTTTGTACAATGAGTTCTTGCTCACTGCCTGCCAGACATTTAAGGTCATCTGCAAAGTGTGTGTTTGTGGTGGTGGTTCTTCCAATGCTGACTGCTCGTGAGTCACTCAAGTTAGTCAAAGCTATCTTACACTTACTGAAATCCACATGATTTTTAGTCAAAGTACAGTCCAAATTTGATAGGAATACCTCACCTGTCGGTGTCGGTGGCCCCATCTGTCTGGAACCCACTGGCTGTGGCGTCCTGGGTGCTGGCATTGGCAGCGTCCTCCCCGATGCTGGTAGGCGTCCTCTGTCCCCCTAGACATACATTTTTTCGTCAGTAACATTTATGACTGATAAATTTCAATAGTTAATTTGAATGACGAGTTCTTCCTCACTGCCTGCCAGACATTTAAGTTCATTTGCAAAGCCTAAGTTTGTGGTTGTTCTTCCAATACTGACTGTTGACAAGATCTTGTTATGAGTCAAAGCTATGCTACACTTCCTGTTATCCACATGATTTCTAGTTAAGTGCAGTCTGATTTTGGTAGGAGTGCCTCACATGTTGGCCTCAGTGGCCCCACCTGTCTTATCTGCCTTATCTGGTCAAGGTGCAAGATCCGATTTTAACATCAGTCTCTCACCCAAAGGCAGTAGTGGCCCCATGTTCCTGGATACTGCTGGTGGTGTCCTGCTCAGCCCTGGTGTTGTCCCAAGTTGTGGCACTGTCCTCAGTGGCCTGCTTGAAAACATGTAAACTAAGGACATTCACACCGCAGTTATTTGTTCTTCACAATCCCCCCCCCCACACCCACCCACACACACACACACACACGGCACCCATACTGTGCAGTATGTCAGGGTTAGGCTTAGTGTTATAGTGTGTCAGGCACCAATGGTAGAGATTTTGCAGCACACACTGCTTACTGACAGACCCCTCCTACTCCCATCCCCCCTCCTCTCCTTCCTTCCCCCTTCTCTTCTTACCAATACACTAAATGAACTCCTTCCTCGGACAGGCTGTAAACCCACCAACCCCCCCTCTCCCCCTCCCTTTTCTACCATCTCTCCCTTCCCCCATCCCCTTCACCCATGGCCTCAGAGTGCCAAAATAGCAAGACCAGAATTTATGGGGGTTGATACTTCATAGTATGGCACCCCATTTATCCTAAGGCCCCCCGCCCTCCTCTCCTTTTCACCCCCCCCCTTCCCCCCTACAGGCCCCCCTCCCTGGCATCTATCTCTGCTTACACCCCCTCTCCCTCCTCACCCCCTCTAGCGCTGAGCCCAGAGGAAGAAAGTTATTGTGGAATATAAATACTAATTAGATGTGATGTCTCCTGGGATGTCAGGCCACAGATGTTTACAGTCCCCTGCCCTTTTTCCTTTCCTTTCCATCAACATCAAACCCGCTTTCTCCTTTGTTGACCCTTCCTCTCTGATTCTGATATTTACCACACATGACACTACCAGCAGTGTGTGTGTACTATCCATGTTGATCTCTGGCAGGATGGCATCTGCTTCAATGGTCACCGCATGATATGGTGTGTTTATCATGAGCTGTTTAGAACAGAATCAGGGCTGGTCAATCTTTCCTCCCCTTTCCCTTCCCATTTTCGTCACGTCCACCCCCCTCCTTCCCCTTCTCCTCGGCAGTGTGGGTACCGTGGGAAAGCATCAAAAGTGTAAAGTCTAGCACTGCTGGGTCCAGATTGGTTTGTTTCCTCCACAACCAGTGTGGGAGGGCCTGGTAGTGTACTTGGCAGATTGGTCTGTTAACTTCAGCCAATTGGAAACGTTCTGGGTCAGAAGATAGTTTGCATATGGCGCCAGCTTGTGAAGAGGATAAAATGAACAGGCAAGTGGGGTTTCTTCCTTTTCCTTGCTTGGAGCAGGCCAGGAGAGCCAGACGATCAAGACAGTGCCATGGGGGCTGTGTGCTGTTAAGTTAGAGAAATAAACACTTCAATTCATCTTTCTAAAAGACCCTGCTGTGGTACGAGGAGAGAGTGGATTGTGCACCTATCCTCTGCTGTTATCCTACTCTACCTCTTCACCTCCAACACCTACCCCCTAGTCAGCCCCTACCCCCACCACTACTACACCCCCTTTTAACATTGGGGGGGGGGGGGGGGGGGGGGGGGGCGTAAAGAAATTTCAAAATAGTTTTATAATGCCCTGAACATTTTCTTTTTCATCTTTTAATCCCTTTGGGGGCATGGAGGATACTGAATAACGCCGTTGATATTTTTCAACAAAATTAAATATAAAAGCAGATGAAAACATTTAAAAAAAAAAGGGGGGGGGGGGGGAACATAAAATAAATGATCATTAAAATTCTTATCTTGTAACCTTTTCATTTTGAAAAAATAAAATAAAATAAAAAGGAACACTTTCAGGCACTCTTTTCACACCTTTCAACAAACTGCAAAAATGAAAAGCTGACTTAAGATTAAAATTGTGCATAATGTCAACCACAATTATATCCACCAACACTTTTGGGCAAGACTTCCACCCTGCCCCTCCTGTTACTGCATCCCCCCTCCACACCATCCCTACTAAGGTGTGTGGGGAGGGAAGCGGTTGGGGAGGGGGAGGGGGGGGTGGTGGAGAGAGTGCAGGTGTGGATTTTTATGTGTGCTTGGGTCGTGCATAATATGTGGGCATGCATGTTGTCTTACTTCTTTTTCTTGTCTTTTTTTTTTTTTTTTTTTAATGTTTCAACAACGTATCAGTAGAGATCTTTGATCAATGATTTACGTTTCATGTATGTCTCTGAGTTCAGTTTGATTTTTCTTTCTCAATTCTACACCACTATCAATCTGATGATTTGAACACCTTTTAAAACTTTTTAAATATCACAATGAAGAATAAAAAAGCTGATCTAAAATGTATACAAAAACTTGACAGTTATGATGGAGAGGAGTGAACAAAGAAATCTGCCATTCAATGCTTGAACTAAAGTTACTGACCACATTTTGCGGTAACCAGATTATTCTGTTTTCTATGATTAAGGTGACCAGTCAAAAATGATAAACTGAAAACAAAATGAGAGATGACTTCAAATTATCAATAATGAAATATTTTGTTTTGTTTGTTTTTAGCCATTTTGGCTAGGAATGGGAACCACCATCCCTGCTACCAAAACCTGTCACTATAAACTATTCTCGTCTTTCTTTTTTGGACATGATTTCCACCCTGCCCCCTCTCCTCCCCTGCCTCCACCACCCCCGCCATTCCTACTGCTGGAAACATATTGGAAATATACCTCCTTTTTGTCCCCATCCCCTGCCCTCTTTACTCAACTGGGAAAAGGCTGGAGAGGTCTGGGATGAATATCTTTCCAACACTGTTCCTTCTTCAATGAGCAATATTCCCATTCCGATGTTTTCAACACGCTTGCTATCGTTCTGGGATCAATCCCTACCTTCTGATTTAAAACATAAATAAATGGGTGTGCAAAGAAGCCAAAACGGGGTGGGGGAGGTGTGGTGGTAATGTTTTCCCATTTTAGTTTATAGAACTTTAAATGAGAACTTCAAATACTCCTTCCTGTGGACACCCAGTGAAGGTAAACTGGCGATTTATCGATGACTACCTTTGCGTCAGATAAAAACAGGTAAGAGGCTCTCTTGCAGCAGTACTGGGATGGTGAATGAGTTCATTTACAAAGTTATTAACAAAACTAAACATTTCATTTGAACACAGCTAAGTACTTACCAGGCCGGACAACCAAGGCTGTGTGGTTTCTCTCCTCCAGACCGCTAACGACTGAGCCTGACAAAATGGCGCTTTTGACTGCAGAAACACGAACTCACATCGTTTCACCCCACGGTCGAGATGAGCTTGCGGGTAAAAAAAAAAAAAAAAAATCGTGAACAGTTGTTAACCGCTCACACCAGCACTTAGAGACCCCAACCCTACCTCCTCCATTCCGCACTCTCTCTTTTTCACCCCTGTCTCTCCCGTCCACCTGTGTGAGCGAGTGTGTGTGTGTGCGTGCGCGCGCGCTTGTGTGTGTGTGTGTGTGTGTACCTTCTTCGACATGCATATTCATTTGCACGGGGTTGTTTTTCTCCTTTCACCATCCCCCTCCTCAGTGTAGGTATATTTGTGTACAAAATGTAGTGAATGTAGATTGGTTAGGACAGATGGGAAATAAAAGCAAGGCTGAAATCCTTATCATTGGGTCTGACTCTCTCTCTCTCTCTTCGGCGTGAACCACCACTCTGTTTTGATTATCCCAAGCACCACAAAACCACATTGCTGCCTCTCTCTCTCTGATCTTTCTTTCTCTCTCTCTCTCTCTCTGTCCCAGTATGCCAGTTGTGAATGTTTATAAATACTTAGGTATTTATTTTTCGTCAAAACTTAGTTTGACTGTTGCATGTAAAGACCTTGCAAGCAGAGCGAAATATGCGCTTTTCTGTATCATGCAAAAATTATCCAGTTTAGAAAATCATTCTTTTGGATTGTTTATGAAATTATTTGACTGTCAGATTCAACCTATTACACAATACGGAGCTGAAATTTAGGGTCTTTACGAATCAGCAATTCACTGTGAAAAAGTTCATTTATTAGCATTAAAGAAATTTCTTGGGGTGACAATGAAAACACCTAATGATTTAATCTATGCTGAAACTAATCGATATCCGATATATTTGAATTCGATTATCAGATGTATTTCTTATTGGTTAAAAATAATGCGAATGGAAAACGTAAGACTGCCAAGGAAAGCCTACAACATGTTACATGATTTGGATAATAGAGGTAGAACTAACTGGGTGTCAAAGGTGAGAATAAAACTGCATGATCTAGGCTTACGTGTGGTTAAATCAAGGAGTAGAGGATTTTAACGGATTTCTACGTACACTTCGCTCGAGACTAATCGACTGTCGTTGGCAAGAATGGTCGAGCCATATCCAAGATAGTAATCGTTTTGATTTTTATAGACAGATTAATTTGAGACATACGATACCAGTTTATTTGGCTATGAATGTGGATAGACATTTAAAATGTATCACAGCAAAGCTTAGATTTGGAATTTCTGATTTGTTTACGCATTATTACCGTTACAGGCAACATAAAGATAGTGACCTTATTTGTCCTTTATGTAAAAGTGCGACGGAGAGTGAACTCCACTTTGTACTTTGTTGTCCTGTGTTAAGTGATCTCAGAAATCAGCTGATACCTTCAAAATTTCATAGGCAACCCTCCTTGTTCAGACTGCATTTGCTTATGTCATCCACTAAGGAACACGCTAATAAACAGCTAGCAATTTACTTGTATAAAGCCTTAAAGATTAGAAATACAATATGCAGTTGAGTGTGTGCTAGTTTTCCGCTTTTTTGTTATGTGTGAATAAGACTAAATGCAGATAATGACTGTTTTTCTCATTTTCAGGTTACAACTGTGTTATGTTACATGTCTGAATATATTACCTCTGTAATGTTTGTTTACACCACCCCTTCATGAGGGGCCATGGCCTATATTGAATAAAACATCCGTATCCGTATCTCTCTGTCCCAGGTGGCGAGATCGGGGGGGGGGGGGGGGGGGGGGTCCCAGGTGGCAAGATTTGGAGTGGGAGGAAGGGGAAGGATCGGTGGGGGAAACTTGATACCCGCTAGTTCATTGTGTGGCCTCACAACGGCAACCATAACACACAGAACAAGATCAGTGACAAACCCCGAAACAATGCTGACTGTGCTAACGTAACTGTGTTCGAAGTTGACAAGGAATGGACAGTGGAAGTGTGCATCGAGAAAGAGAGGGAGAAAGAGAACCGCCATTCTCAACCACACCATCGTGGGAATTGAGAAAACCCAACTTTGTTATAGACTACACAAATCTCGAAAAATAAATCGACTAATATATTAAAGAGCTCTGCATGCTCTCATGATTATGGAAAATAAATATAGAAATAGTAATAGTATCAAAAAATGTATACACGTGATTCGGTTCTTGATAATGGCAAAACGGGAGCAGCTTTTGGAAATCCGGAATCGAACCATGAGAAAAAGTACCACTTGTAATTGTACAAACAATTTACAGTCTTTACTGCTGACCTCGTGGCCATACTCATGACTTTGATTCACATTCTAGATTTTCATAAAAATGATTACGGTCAAATTCCTCTCTGTGTAGATTCGAAATCAGTGCTGCACGCGCTTAGATCTGCAAATAAAAAAAAATACACACAAGAGAGGCAAGGCCTTCAAGACTCACTTGTGATACACTTAAAAAAACATAATCTAATCGTTAAAATGTGTTCTGTATTTGTTATTATAAAGCTTCGGGTTAAAAAAAAAAAAAAAAAAAAAAAAAAAAAAAGTCATAATCAGATTTGAACCCCGCGTGTTCAGGTGAGAAGAAACTGTCTTCCCATTACACTATCGTGGCTCCTTAACTGGCGTTCTAAAATTTAATATTTGAACATACTTTTTTAAAGGGCGATAAATCAATTACGGTATTCGCACTACAGTGAGAACGCTGTTTAAATCGTATTATTCTGGTGTATCTTGGGCATTCAAAAAATCTTTAAGGGCAATTAAAAAAAAAAAAAAAAAAATCTTTTTAAGTCCACGGTAAAGGAGACGTGGCTATCCTGCAATCACACTGCAACATTTAGCCGTTTTCTCTAGATCTAGGTAGATGTACAAGTTTAGTTACACCCGCCGGGCATGTAGTATGACACGGTCAATTCAATTTCTCTTTTATGTTCATTCTAGTTTTATACTTTTAAAGTTGACATGAAAATTTAGTATTTTGTTAAACTAATATCATGTAGAGCCAAGTACAAGTACTTCTAAACATCGTAAGAAGTGAAAAGGACTTCATTTTGAGAAAAGTCAAGACTGGAAATTTTTTCGTTTCATCGTAATCAGTTCAAGGGTATTAACTCACATGGTTTACAATTTTTAACTGTGAATTCCAACTGATTCTGTGGATATTTTTATGGCAGTTTGGTGCATAATCCAGTAAGTGATGAGGCGTTCACAAATCTTTCTCTGGATAAATATTTCACGGTCTCCTTCTCCAACTTTCCATCACATGTAATCGTGTATTGTCGGTTGAATATAGGATTGAACGGGCAGGTCAACAACTTGAAACAAAATGGCGTCGTTCGCATTTGCAAAGAATATGAGCACGCGCTTTGAATGTGTATAAATATGTGTACGCAATTGATTTTTGCCCATGACCTTCAGGGCTCAGCCAATAGATCTGTAAAGTTTTAAACAAGATGACTAGAAAGAACTGAATTTTTCCTATTTTTATGCCTAATTTGGTGTCAACTGACAAAGTATTTGCAGAGAAAATGTCAATGTTAAAGTTTACCATGGACACACAGACGAACACACACACACACACACACACAGACAACCAAACACTGGGTTAAAACATAGACTCACTTTGTTTACACAAGTGAGTCAAAAAAACTGAAAAAGAAATAGATACATAATGCATTGTGACTTCTGCAAGTGATAATATGGCTGTGAGGCCACGCCCCCTCAGTCGCCCCCCCCCCGCCTCTTCACCCCCCTCACACAGTCACTTTATCCAGTTCTCACCAGACTGCATTGGCTGAGTGCCAAGAAAATAGCTCACACTGCTAAAAATTCGGTGACTTCTGTCGTCTGCTAGAGCTGAACAGCCGGCATCACTCACTGATAGTCGAATCTTGGCCACTCTCTTGATTGTTCCCTTTATTTTCTATCAAATCGTCCTATAAATGTTCACCACTGTCTTCTCCTTCGAATTTATGCTTCAGTTCTTTCTGAGCATCAGCTAAAGAAAGTAATCTTGGTTGATTTAGTTCGTCACGATCGCATGTCTTGAGCACAGAGTCAGTCGGACATTTTGTTGTGCGAGCGAGGAGAGGAGCCAGGCAAGACTGCGGCCAGTAACCCAACCAAAACGTTCAAACAAAGGACTGTCTAATGACGCAGATGGTATTTCTAGCTATGAATAGAATCTAGAAAGATTCCCCAACCAAAAGCTACCAGCATTTTTGTCAACGAACTGAATGCAAAGCAGGGAAAAGTCAGAATATTTCGATGACGAGTTATCTCGTCATTGTGGCAGCGCAGCGTACATGCTTTCCATGACGAGTTATCTGGTCATATAGGCAGCCTACGGGTTTAGACAATAGAGTATTGCACAACAATATTTACAAATGAAAACATCCAACAAGAGAGGCAAGGCCTTCAAGACTCACTTGTGATACACTTAAAAAAAAAAAAAAATCCAAGCTTTTTATGTATTGAGTATAATTTCAAAATGTAATGTTTAAGAAGAGAAAGATAAGTTTAAAGCAAATTAAGTCCCCTAGCATTAATTACAGAGTAATTTCCCTTCTTTACTATCTGCACCAAAACGTTTGCAAAATAAATAAAACTTCCATGCTTAGCAAAAGAAATTCCTGTTTGAACAAAAAATGATAAAAATGACTGCTCTTGTTGTTGGGTCAGAATATCAGATCAAAGTGCCAAGTTTAGAGAATACAAAAAAATATAACAGTAAATGCAGTTTGCATATAATTAGGCTTCATTAAAAAAAAAAAAAAAATTGTGTCCATCCCATAGGTGCAATATTGTTTTAAACAAGATGACTGGAAAGAACTGAATTTTTCCTATTTTTATGCCAAATTTGGTGTCAACTGACAAAGTATTTGCAGAGAAAATGTCAATGTTAAAGCTTACCACGGACACACAGACACACAGACACACACATACACACACAGACAACCAAACACCGGGTTAAAACATAGACTCACTTTGTTTACACAAGTGAGTAAAAAAAAAAAAAAGGGTATATATCACTAAAAATGACATGCGCGCACGCACGCACACACACACACACACACATGCACACATGCACACACACACACACACACACACACACGTTAAGACCATAAGGTATTTTACAACAATACATTAATAAAAACATCAAGGGCATAAATCGTATAAGTAAAATGCGCGCACGCACACACACACACACACATACGCATGGATGTAGGCACGTATGCATGCACATAACATATGTAACGCCAATAAAATTAATACATTAACATTAAGATACATGAAATCCAGGTAAAATAAGAAAACATTAAAAAATCACTTCCGATCACACACACACACAGAAATGCTTGCCCGTGCTCACCCACTCAGTCCCACATGCACTCACAATGGCTGCTCCCATGCACTCGTCGCAAATTGTAGGGAGGGCATACACAACTGGAAAAACAACAACTTTGCGTTTATGTTAAGGTTAAGCTACGAGTCAGCCTTGCAGTTAATGATAACAATGTATTACTGCATCATGATTTTATAGCTGTGAATCATGCATTGGTGATGTCAGCTGCCAAGCCATACAATATGTAAACACCATAGTCATTGTTATCAGTAGTGCTGACTTTTATCAAAGGTAAAAAAATATCATTATGTTTTCCCCTCTCGTTATATGTTGAGTGCGGAGTGTCTTGCATTAAATGAGGAAAAAAGAACCTGCTTTGAAAAAGAAAGAAAGAAAAAGAACAAGTCGCACAGCATTTTATGTATCAGTCCTGATGATTTTTGTGTCAGCTACTTGCTTTCTCAGTGTGGGTAGATGTGGGAGGGTATGGCTCTGTGTGGGTGTGAGTGTGTATTGGGAGGGGTTGTGGGTGTGTGGGGGTGTTTGTGCGTGGGTGTCACAGAGAGAGAGAGAGAGAGAGAGAGAGAGAGAGAGAGAGAGAGTGACAATGACAATGACTGACATTTTTTTTTTTATTGGCAAATAGCGTTTTACAGCTCTAGTGCCAAGGGGGATATTTAGCTTATTTTAGCAAACGACGAAAAGAAAAAGCAAAACGAAAAATAAGGGGAAATAACAAGCAACTAAATACATATTCATAAACGCATAAACATTCATACATTCACACCCACGACATTAATACAACATGTTCCATACTACTCATGAATAATACTAAGCAATTCGAACATATGACCATCCAACTTTGCAGCCGAGCCTTTTTTTGGTTATTTACCAATCTAAATTGAGTTATGAATATTATATTTTATTCTACATTATGTTTCTATCATGTTAAAACTATCTTTCGGTTAATCTTTTCCTTCTAATATAATATGCTTCCACAATATATTTGGCGAGTGAAAATGGAATGTCTTCATTATTTGGTGAAAGGATAGCTACAAGACCATGTCTTAATGCAAACGGATGTGAAAAGAACACACACACACACACACACACACACACACACACACACACACAGAGAGAGAGAGAGAGAGAGAGAGAGAGAGAGAGAGAGAGAGAGAGAGAGGATATATTCACGCAGAAACGAAGGACCATGTGAGCAATGGCGATAAAAAAATATTTTACACATAATCATCACCTGAACTGCCGATGTCAACACCACAACAGAGACAGAGAGACAGACAGGGGTAGATCTCTTCTCCATGTCTGTTTCTCTGTCTGAATTTGTCTCGCAATCTCTCTCTCTCTCTCTCTCTCTCTCTCTCTCTCTCTCTCGCTCTCTGTCAACACTACAACAGAGAGAGACAGACGATAATATATAATTATTTATAATCCTACTCCCTCCCTCTCTCTCTCTCTTTCTCTCTCTGTGTCAACACTAAAACAGAGTAGAGACGCAGACAGAGATGCATTTATACTCTCTCTCTCTATCTCTCCCTCTCTCTCACACACGCTCTCTCTTTCTCTCTCTCTATCTCTTCCTCTCTCACACACACGCTCTCTCTCTCTCTCTCTCTCTCTCTCTGTGTGTGTGTGTGTGTGTGTGTGTGTGTGTGTGTGTGTGTGTGTTTCGTTTCGGTCTATGTCTGTTTCACTGTTTCTGCATCTCTCTCTCTCTCTCTCTCTCTCTCTCTCAACATTACCAGAACGACAGGGAGACAGGCAGGGATATATTTCTAAACTTCCCCAACCCTCCCTCCCTCCCTCTCTCTCTCTCTCTCTCCTCGCTCTGTGTGTGTGAGTGAGTGAGTGTATTTTCGTGCGTGCGTGCGCGTGGCGTGTGTGTGTGTGTGTGTGTGTGTGTGTGTGTGTGTGCCCTGTATACACTTTTGTCCACTCACTTCTCTCTTCCCATCCAACACAGAACAAAGGTCAACGACCTTACGGTCAAAGGAAACAGTGCTCCCCCCCCCCCCCCCCCCCCCCCCCCCCCCCCCCACACCCATCCCAATTCCCTCTTCCCCGCCACTTCTTTTCATTGCCGACTACTTTCCACACATAGAGAGACAGCGAAACACCACATCAGTTAACGCTCTTTGCACAGACACGGAAATTTCCGGAAGGTTTGCCTAGAAAGACGATTCTGATGTCATCCGGGTCTTCTTTGAAATCGAAAGGCTTCAATGACGGATGAGCCTGTCTTCAGAGGCTTTCTCTGTTTGAAGGTGAACGTCCTATGTTCACAACAAAGTGGACTGTTTGCCGTTATATGTGGAGATGCAGATATTTGATACAAGGGGATGAGGCATTTCTGTTCCATTATTTGACTGGTACATGACCAGAACATGCAGATGCTTGTCTTTGGAACTTTCTTTGTTTTCCCTGCTAGTAAAAGACGTATTGTTTGTTGAAACTGCTGCTGCAGTTGTTATCCAAGTTGTGTGACTTTTCTCTCTTGTTATATTCTTCCTCTACGTCTTGTTCTTGTTATTCTCTCTCTCTCTTTCTTTTTTTTTTTTTTGAGGAGGTGTGGAGTGTGTGTGTATGTGTGTGTGCGTGCGGTTAGAAATGTTTCTCCAACATTGTTTTTCTATTTTTTCTTTCCACATTGTGGTTTCTTTTCTTTAAGTCTACTCTGTAAAACTTATTGTTCGTCTTCTCTACTCTTATTTATTTTCTACAGGTCTGCCTCATTTTGTTTTTGTTTTTTGGTCGTTTTGTTTTTTGTTGTATTTTATAGTCAGTGTATACATTTCTTTTTCTATGATAAAGGACTGCCCAGTGCTGTGTCTGTGCGTACAAACACACACACACACACACACACACACACACACACACACACACACACACACACACACACACACACACACACACACACACACACACACACACACACACTCACTCACTCACTCAGACGCACACACACGTGCACGCACGCACGCACACACACACACACACACACGCAGACATATATGCCATTATGTTCGCATGGATACAAAAACAAAGGTACGCCGAAGTTTAAACAACAACAACAACAACAACAAAATCACATTCAAATTAGACTTGCATTTATACTCCCATACATCTGAGACATGCAATGCAACGTACTAAAGTAAAACACCTCATGCACAGTCCAGTCAGTCTGTTCGTTGAGTGACAGGCTACAGTGTGTGTTGAGCGATGTGTGGCTTGGTTTCTAAAATTAATGCCACACAAAACATGTACAATCTGCTTCAGTTTCAGTTTCAGTTTCAGTAGCTCAAGGAGGCGTCACTGCGTTCGGACAAATCCATATACGCTACACCTTGAGAAAAAAAAGGATAAATACATAAAATAAGAAAATAACTACTACTACTAATAATAATATGTATAAGGCGCAGTCAACTATAAGCGTACAAAACACACACACACACATACACATACACACACACACACACACACACACACACACACACACACAGACGCACACACACGTGCACGCACGCACACACACACACACACACACACACACACACACACGCAGACGTATATGCCATTATATTCGCATGGATACAAAAACAGAGGTACGCCGAAGTTTAAACAACAACAACAACAAAATCACATTCAAATTAGACTTGCATTTATACTCCCATGCATCTGAGACATGCAATGCAACGTACTAAAGTAAAACACCTCATGCACAGTTCAGTCAGTCTGCTCATTGAGTGACAGGCTACAGTGTGTGTTGAGCGATGTGTGGCTTGGTTTCTAAAATTAATGCCACACAAAACATGTACAATCTGCTTCAGTTTCAGTTTCAGTTTCAGTAGCTCAAGGAGGCGTCACTGCGTTCGGACAAATCCATATACGCTACACCACATCTGCCAAGCAGATGCCTAACCAGCAGCGTAACCCAATAAAAAGATAAATACATAAGAAAATAACTACTAAACTACTAATAATATGTATAAGGCGCAAAAAATTGATGAAGTCAACTATAAGCGTACAAAACAAAACAAAACAAAAAACAACAACAAAAAAACAACAACCACTAACTAACTAACTAACTAACTAACTAACTAACTAACTAACTAATAATCATATAATTAAAAACAAAACAAAAAAACAATAAAATAAATAAATCTGCTTCAGCTCTTTCCCAAAATTGAACGGACATGGGTGAGTAGGATAGGGAAGAGGGGTACACAGAAGTGGATATGGATGGGTGAAGAGTATGGCTGGGGATTGAAGTAAGACTGGGAACAGATTACAGGTTGGTAAAGTGTGACTGGGGGTGGATGTGGGTGTGTGGTTTTGGGGGAAAGTAAGACTGGGAACAGATTACAGGTTGGTAAAGGGTGTATGGGGGTGGGAGTGGGTGTGTGGTTTTGGGGGAAAGTAAGACTGGGAACAGATTACAGGTTGGTAAAGGGTGTATGGGGGTGGAAGTGGGTGTGTGGTTTTGGGGAAAAGTAAGACTGGGAACAGATTATATGTTGGTAAAGGGTGTATGGGGGTGGAAATAGGTGTGTGGTTTGGGGGGAAAGTAAGACTGGGAACAGATTACAGGTTGGTAAAGTGTGACTGGGGGTGGATGTGGGTGTGTGGTTTTGGGGGAAAGTAAGACTTGGAACAGATTACAGGTTGGTAAAGCGTGACTGGGGGTGGATGTGGGTGTGTGGTTTTGGGGGAAAGTAAGACTGGGAAAAGATTACAGGTTGGTAAAGTGTGGCTGGGGGTGGGAGTGGGTGTGTGGTTTTTTGGGGAAAGTAAGACTGGGAACAGATTACAGGTTGGTAAAGGGTGGCTGGGGTGGGAGTAGGTGTGTGGTGTTTGGGGGAAAGTAAGACTGGGAACAGATTACAGGTTGGTAAAGGGTGTATGGGGGTGGGAGTGTGTGTGTGGTTTTGGGGGGAAAGTATGACTGGGACCAGATTACAGGTTGGTAAAATGTGACTGGGGGTGGATGTGGGTGTGTAGTTTGGGGAAAGTAAGACTGGGAAAAGATTATAGGTTGGTAAAGGGTGTATGGGGGTGGAAATAGGTGTGTGGTTTGGGGGGAAAGTAAGACTGGGAACAGATTACAGGTTGGTAAAGTGTGACTGGGGGTGGATGTGGGTGTGTGGTTTTGGGGGAAAGTAAGACTTGGAACAGATTACAGGTTGGTAAAGCGTGACTGGGGGTGGATGTGGGTGTGTGGTTTTGGGGGAAAGTAAGACTGGGAAAAGATTACAGGTTGGTAAAGTGTGGCTGGGGGTGGGAGTGGGTGTGTGTTTTTTTGGGGAAAGTAAGACTGGGAACAGATTACAGGTTGGTAAAGGGTGGCTGGGGTGGGAGTAGGTGTGTGGTGTTTGGGGGAAAGTAAGACTGGGAACAGATTACAGGTTGGTAAAGGGTGTATGGGGGTGGGAGTGTGTGTGTGGTTTTGGGGGGAAAGTATGACTGGGACCAGATTACAGGTTGGTAAAATGTGACTGGGGGTGGAAGTGGGTGTGTGTAGTTTGGGGAAAGTAAGACTGGGAAAAGATTATAGGTTGGTAAAGGGTGTATGGGGGTGGAAATAGGTGTGTGGTTTGGGGGGAAAGTAAGACTGGGAACAGATTACAGGTTGGTAAAGTGTGGCTGGGGGTAGATGTGGGTGTGTGGTTTTGGGGGAAAGTAAGACTGGGAAGACCTGCGAAGATCCCTTCCTTCTATTAAGAAAGGGTGAATACCGTAGTCGCACCTTCTCGCCACGTTAATGTGGGTGTTTCCTCAGGGGGACACGGTGCAGGTTGTTTCAACCGACGCGGCACGGGAGCGAGCAACTGGCGCTATATCAAAACTAGATCTCGGCCTCTCCAATCAAGGAAAGCCGCAGCTAGACCAGTCTAGCATGGAGAGGGATGGGCTCCGCCATGCTTTTCTGCCCAAGACTCACCGCATGAATGACGACCACTACTCAACCCATACCGGCTCGGTCGTCGCCCGGGTCAACAAGGACCGCGGCTTCCATTGCAAACCAGGGTGGAGGTGACAAATGTGCTACTGGTGGACCACACAACAACAAGCTCCGGGCCAGGAACAACATCTCTATTGGCACGTGGAATGTCAGAACACTAAGGACGCCAGGAAAATTGGAAGAACTGACACATGCAATGAACAAATATCGCTGGCACATCCTAGGACTCTGTGAAACACGATGGAAAAACATCGGTGAAATACCCACACTTGAAGGCCACAGACTATTTTACAGTGGTAGAGAGGACAAACACGAACATGGAGTAGGGTTCCTGATCCACAAAGACATTGTTAACACTGTCATGGGCTGCCGACCAATATCCAGCAGGCTCACTACCATCCGCCTGAGGGCATCCCCATTCAACATCACCATCATACAAGCATATGCTCCAACATCTGATCACAGCGATTATGAAGTTGAGGAGTTCTACGAACAACTACAAGAAACCCTTGATCAGACACCAAAGAAAGACATCATAGTAGTACAAGGTGACTGGAACGCCAAGATCGGAGAAGACTCCTACAACACCTGGAAGGGCACATGTGGACGATATGGTAACAACGCTACAAATGAAAGAGGTTTGAGACTCCTGGAATTTGCCTGCTTCAACAACCTGAAGATAACAAACACATTTGGACCACACAAAGCATCCAGAAGATGGACATGGCACAGCCCTGGAGGAGATCACCACAACCAAATAGACTACATCATGGTAAAGAAGCGTTTCCAGTCTAGCGTGAACATTGCCAAGACAAGAAGTTTCCCAGGAGCTGACATTGCAAGTGACCACGACTTGGTAATGATGACCTTCAAACTCCAACTGAAGAAAACAAAGAAACAAAGCTTCTCAAGACTGAAGTTCGACCTGGAAAAATTGAAAGATCCTGAAGTACAAGAGGCATTCCAAGCCATGATTGGTGGGAAATTCGCGCCACTCATCACTCTCGATGCAGATGACGCCGACCTGGATACACTCGTAAGCGACTTCAACGCAGCTGTGACTGAAACAGCCCAAACAACTCTTGGAAAACAACGCATCAAAAAGAAGCCCTGGGTCACGGACGACATCCTACAGCTGTGTGACAAACGTAGAGACCTGAAAAAGAAAAAGAATGAAGAAGAAGGGGCAAAACAGTACAAAGCAGTTAACACCGAAATCAAGAGAAGCATGAAGAAGGCAAGGGAGAATTGGATTGAAGGAAAATGCCAGGACATAGAGGAAAACCTGACAAGAAACAACAGCAAGAAAGCCTACCAAGTTGTGAAAGAACTTACCAACACAAGGCAAGGTAGAACTATGTCCAACATCCAGACCAAGGATGGAAAATGTCTAACAGAAGAACAAGACATCCTAAAGCGATGGACAGAATACTGCTCAGAGCTATACAACATACAGACCACAGGTGATCCAGCAATACTGAATGTCCCACCAGCCACTGATAACAGTAATCACCCCATACTCCGTGAAGAAATAGAGGCAGCAATAGCATCGCTGAAAAAAGGGAAATCGGCAGGAGTGGACAACATCCCATCAGAACTGGTCCAAGCAGGGGGTGAAGTTATGATAGATGTGCTACTGAAAATCTGCAACAAGATCTGGCAAACAGGGGAATGGCCCACACCGTGGACACAATCACTGATCATCACCCTTCCCAAAAAGGGCAATCTCCAGCAGTGTCAAAACTACCGCACCATCAGCCTGATTAGTCATCCCAGCAAAGTCATGTTGAAAATCCTGCTTAACAGACTGAAACCACAAGCAGAAAACATCATTGCTGAAGAACAGGCAGGTTTCAGACCAGGAAGGAGCACAACTGAACAAATCTTCAACTTGAGGTTGCTATGTGAGAGGTACCATCAACACCAACAAGACCTCTACCATGTCTTCATTGATTTTAAGAAGGCATTTGACAGGGTCTGGCATGCAGCTTTGTGGGCTACCATGAATCTGTACAACATCAACGCCAACCTGATCAGACTGATACAGCACCTCTATGACAAAGCCACCAGCGCCGTCTACCTCAACAATAGCATCGGGGACTGGTTCAGAACCACAGTCGGAGTGAGACAAGGCTGCCTACTCTCCCCAACACTCTTCAACATCTTCTTAGAAAGAATAATGACTGACGCACTGGAAGAGCATGTAGGAACAGTCAGCATAGGCGGCAGAACAATCACAAACCTACGTTTTGCCGACGACATTGATGGACTGGCTGGAAAAGAAGAAGAACTGGCAAGCCTGGTCAAACATCTAGACAAAGCCTCCACATCGTATGGAATGCAAATCAGTGCGGAGAAAACCAAACTGATGACTAACAACACCAACGGCATCAGCATTGACATCAAAGTCAACGACGAAAAGCTTAAAACAGTCCACAGCTTCAAATATCTGGGAGCAATCGTGTCAGATGAAGGATCTAAACCAGAAGTACTCTCGAGAATTGCCCAAACAACAACGGCACTCAACAAGCTGAACACCATCTGGAACAACAAAAACATCGCTCTCAGCTCAAAAATCAGACTGATGCGTTCCCTGGTTATATCAATATTGCTCTACGCCTGCGAGACTTGGACCCTGACTGCAGACATCGAGAGAAGAATCCAAGCTGTCGAGATGAGATGCTTTCGTAGACTACTTGGCATCTCCTACAGAGACCACATCACTAACACGGAAGTGAAGAACAGAATCCAGCAAAGTATTGGACCCTACGAAGACCTTCTGTCCATAGTGAAAAAACGCAAACTTAGATGGTATGGACACATCTCCCGATCATATGGTCTTGCCAAAACGTTCCTGCAAGGCACCGTACAAGGAGGCAGAAGGAGAGGACGGCAGAAGAAGAGATGGGAAGACAACATCCGGGGGTGGACAGGCTTGACGCTCGGTGACGCCCTGAGGAAATCAGAAAACCGTGAAGAGTGGAGAGGAGTGGTGGCCAGGTCAGCAGCGGTGCCCCAACGGTCTGAACCCAGACTACGGGAGAGGTGAAGGTGAAGGTGAAGACTGGGAAAAGTTTACAGGTTGGTAAAGTGTGACTGGGGGTGGGAGTGGGTGTGTGGTTTTTGGGGAAAGTAAGACTGGGAACAGATTACAGGTTGGTAAAGTGTGGCTGGGGTGGGAGTGGGTGTGTGGTTTTTGGGGAAAGTAAGACTGGGAACAGATTACAGGTTGGTAAAGTGTGACTGGGGGTGGATGTGGGTGGGTGGTTCTGGGGAAAGTAAGACTGGGAAAAGATTACAGGTTGGTAAAGTGTGACTGGGGGTTGGAGTGGGTGTGTGGTTTGGGGGGAAAGTAAGACTGGGAACAGATTACAGGCTGGTAAAGGGTGGCTGGGGTGGAAGTGGGTGTGTGGTTTTTGGGGAAAGTATAAGACTGGGAACAGATTACAGGTTGGTAAAGGGTGTATGGGGGTGGGAGTGGGTGTGTGGTTTTTGGGAAAAGTAAGACTGGGGAAAGATTACAGGTTGGTAAAGGGTGTATGGGGGTGGGAGTGGGTGTGTGGTTTTTGGGAAAAGTAAGACTGGGGAAAGATTACAGGTTGGTAAAGTGTGGCTGGGGGTGGATGTGGGTGTGTGTAGTTTGGGGAAAGTAAGACTGGGAAAAGATTATATGTTGGTAAAGGGTGTATGGGGGTGGAAATAGGTGTGTGTTTTGGGGTAAAGTAAGACTGGGAACAGATTACAGGTTTGTAAAGTATGGCTGGGGATTGAAGTGGGTGCTTGGTTTTTTGGGGAAAGTAAGACTGGGAACAGATTACAGGTTGGTAAAGGGTGTATGGGGGTGGGAGTGTGTGTGTGGTTTTGGGGGGGAAAGTATGACTGGGAACAGATTACAGGTTGGTAAAGTGTGACTGGGGGTGGAAGTGGGTGTGTGTAGTTTGGGGAAAGTAAGACTGGGAAAAGATTATATGTTGGTAAAGGGTGTATGGGGGTGGAAATAGGTGTGTGGTTTTGGGGGAAAGTAAGACTGGGGAAAGATTACAGGTTGGTAAAGTGTGGCTGGGGGTGGGAGTGGGTGTATGGTTTTTGGGGAAAGTAAGACTGGGAACAGATTACAGGTTGGTAAAGTGTGACTGGGGATGGATGTGGGTGTGTGGATTTTGGGGAAAGTAAGACTGGGAAAAGATTACAGGTTGGTAAAGTGTGACTAGGGGTGGGAGTGGGTGTGTGGTTTGGGGGAAAGTAAGACTGGGAAAAGATTACAGGTTGGTAAAGTGTGGCTGGGGGTGGATGTGGGTGAGTGGTTTTGGGGGAAAGTAAGACTGGGGAAAGATTACAGGTTGTAAAGTGTGGCTGGGGGTGGAAATTGGTGTGTGGTTTTGGGAAATGTAAGACTGGGAAAAGATTACAGGTTGGTAATGGGTGTTTCGCGGTGAAAGTGGGTGTGTGTGGTTTGGGGAAATGTAAGACTGGGAACAGATTACAGGTTGGTAAAGGGTGTATAGGGGTGGAAGTGGTGTGTGGTTTTGGGGAAAGTAAGACTGGGAACAGATTACAGGTTGGTAAAAGGTGGCAGTTTAGGACACTGACGCATCCCCTGGGGAACGATCTAGGACACTCCCCCGGGCCGGGGACCAAGTGAGACGGTGGGCGACGGTATGGGACGTAGCACCGTTTCTGCTCCCGTCACTCCCTCCCTCCCTGTGTAAGTAAGTAAGTAAGTAAGTGTGGCCGAGTAATGGCCCTCGTGGTCAGCTGGGCGATGGGGCAGACAACTGACTGAATCTCCTGTTGCAGGTTCACACACACACACACACACACACACACACACACACACACACACACTCTCTCTCTCTCTCTCTCTCTCTCTATATATATATATATATATATATCTTTTATTTTTCTTTTCTTTTTCTAAGCTGGGCAATCTCCTGTCTGGCCAGGCGTCATCCGCAGCAATTTCCTCCAACAACTAGCAGGATGATGAAGGGCACACTGTTTTTCCCCGTGCGGTAAGGCATTTAGCGGGCAGCAGAAGGAAACTGTGCTGCCGGGGCAAGTTCCATAAGCTGGGTGGGTCTTCAATGTCAGGGCTGACGGAGACAGAAAGGGGGTGGGGGGGGGGGGTTGGGGGGAGGAAGACAGGGGCAGGAGTTACTGCGGCCTGCCTGTCAGAGCAGGCAAGTCAGACACGTACATCAATGGCTGATTTCGCTTTCGGTTGGATTTCCTACGTATCTGCTCGTTCATCTTCATTGTTAATGATGGACTCTTTATTCTTTTGGCACGAGAGAGGAGGAATTGTTCAGTGTCAAAGAGAGAGAGAGAGAGAGAGAGAGAGAGAGAGAGAGAGGGGGGGGCGGAGGGGGAAGCCAAAGCCTTTTTCAGTGTGGTTTGACAAGCCCTCTGATTGTTTGTGAGGGTCTGTATCATTCAACAGGTGATTAATGACTGGTCAGATCACGTGCGGAGCCTACAATGTTTAATGACACCCCACCCCCCCCCCCGCCCCCCAAGACCCTCTCGCGTAAGGAACACAGCAGGGATGTTCTTATATATATATATATATATATATATATTTTTTTATATATATTTTTTACCTGTTCCCCCTCACTCAACGTTGAACGCTGCATACTAGACGATGATGGTGAAGGTGGTGTAATATTCAGGTTCAGCATTGTCCAGCAGTCTCCATCGCGTTTGCACAGCAACACCACACACACGCATTTACAAACACGAGGACGAAATTACATACATACATACATACATACATACATACATACACACAATGACACACATTCATGCACACAAGACAACCACACGTAAACACGGACACACACACACACACGCACACACACACACACACACACACACACACACACACACACACACACATATTCACAAACACACATGCGCGCGCACGCATTTACAAACACGCGAATGCGCTTATGCACGCAAGATAGTCAGACATGAATTGACACAGGAATACATGCACGCACCCATGCTTTCACCAACACACACGCACAAATGTATTACTTGCATTCTGGCGCATGCAGTTCGCGACCACGACCACCACCACCTCCACAACCACCACCACCACAACTACAACCACCACCACCACAACCACCACCACCACAACTACAACCACCACCACCACATCCATCACGACCACAACCACCACCACCACAACTACAACCACCACCACCACACCGCCACCACCACCACCACCACTACCTCCACAACCACCACCACCACCACAACCACCACCACCACCACCTATCATAACTCAGACGTAAACAAGCTCTATCAAATTCCACCCAGTCTCCCCAGAAAAATGGAAATAGCATACCAGGCAATTTCAAGGTTTGTCACAAACAGGACAAGAAAAAACTCCCATCTGTCCTTCACAGACAGCACACAATACCTCCATCAAGAAGCTTCAAATCAGGATCTTTATCAATCTATCTATCTATCTATCTATCTGTCTGTCTTGAAGGTATTGTAATGCTGCACACCAGTAAATTTAGTACACACAATTCCAATTATTTACAAAAGATAAATACACGAATAAATGAATGAATAAATAAATATATAGATAGATAAATGAATAAGCATAGCCACACAAAATTATATGAATAAGGACTTATTTTATAATGTGTCATTTTACACAGAACTACTGTTAGATTTTTAGTCAATAATGTTTTTCTTCGAACTATTTTGAGGAATATTACAAATAATTAGTTCAGTTACTACCTGTTCTGATTATTGTTCGTGTTCGTGTCCGTTTGTATACGCATTCAGATCAAGTACGTACGTTGAAGATTCACTAATCCATGTCAGGGCTCAGTGGGTTGTGGAAACAAGAAAATACCCGGCGTGCATCTCCCCGAAAACGGTGTATGGCTACATGGTGGGGGAGTAAAAACGGTCATAATTTTACGTAACAGCCCAATCGTGTTTACGTGTGAACGTGGGAGTCGCGGCCCATGAACGAAGGAGAAGAAGAATCATCATCATCATCATTGTAATAATAATAATAATAATGGACATTTGTTGAGCGCTTTCCTCCCTTAAAGAGAGCTCAAAGCGCTTTACAATAAACATCAAACACACACACACACACACACACACACACACACACACACACACACACACACACACACACACACACACACACGCGCGCGCGCGCGCGCGCGCAATAACTCACAAAAGAAAGAAGAAGAAAAATAATGATTTAGCGCACAATAATATAAAACAGATTCAGAGACTACGCGTATTACATAATTACACACACACACACACACACACACACACACACACACACACACACACACACACACACAACGAAAGAGAGAGAGAGTTTGCATGGCTTATAACTCAAAAGCTATGGAAGGTCTATGGATAGGCGTCTTCAAATAAGACGTGTTTTCAGACCAGTTTTGAAAGATTGAAATGAAGGAGAGTAGCCAAGATCGTGAGATAAACTGTTCCAGACATATGGAGCTGAATGAGAAAAGGAAGAATAATTAGTCGTTTGTTCGAGAAAAATTAATGGTTGAATGATTAATCATTTGTCTTGAATATATTTTTCATGAATCGCGAACTTGTGGCTCAGTGTATAAGGGATCACCGCAACAGAGAGAAAACCATCGGTCTGTCATTAGAGTCAGGAAGGAGTCGGATTGTTTTCCCCTATTCCACTAAACCTTGCACAGTGATCAGTGTCCTAGTATTTCGGATGAGAGGGTCTTCTTCTTCTTTGTTCGTGGGCTGCAACTCCCACGTTCACTCCGATGTACACGAGCGGGTTTTTATGTGCATGCCCGTTTTTACGTGCTTATTTGATCGTATGCTTGCGTATACACACGAAGAGGGTTCAGGCACTAAGCAGTTCTACACATAATGTAGACCTGGGAGATCGGAAAAATCTCCACCCTTTACCCACCAGGCGCTGTTACCGAGATTCGATCCCGGGACACTCAGATTGAAAGTCCAACGCTTTAAAACCACTTGGCTATTGCGTCTGCATGAGAGGAGAGAAATCGAGAGCTGTTGGCGGGCAAACACTTGGCGCACACAAAAAAGGTTATCTTTTAACTGCTACTACGATAAATTCCGAAAATGAGACCGATATTTTGTACACACAAATCATTGTTTTTGTTTCAGTTTCCAATGCAAATTCTGTTTCTTTCTTTCTTTCCTTTTTTAAAGTCATGATCAGGATTATAAACGTGTCGTAACAAAAGAGACGATAAGAAGCATTGTTTCTGCGGCATTGCGTTATAAATCGTCCCAAAAAAACATGATGTGGAAAGATGTCACAGAAAGGAAAAAGGTCATACGTGATTCTTTAACAAATCGTGGCCTGGCAAAAGATCACCAGCACAGGCAAAAAACTGGAACTGTTAAAAGTTTTGTCATCGGAGTCAGGCCATCAGTTAAGTCCGGTTTGAAGAAAATAATACTGTGTGTGTGTGTGTGTGTGTGTGTGTGTGTGTGTGGGTGGGTGAGTGGGTGGACGGGTGGCGTGGTAAGATAAAGCGAGAGAGAGAGAGAGAGAGAGAGAGAGAGAGAGAGAGAGAGAGAGAGACACAAACACAGAGACACAGAGACAGAGATCCGTGTTCCGAACCCCCCATGCAAACGCGCATCATTCTTGCCCCTGGCATGCCATTTGGGCTTACTGGGGACTTTGGGTCGCTCAGAGGGCTCCCACGCTGGCAATCGTTATCTGGCGAGCTGACCTCAGCCCCCGGACTCTGGAACAATACCCCAACTTTTTGATGGTAATCCCCCTCCCCGCCTGCTCAGGAGATAAGCGGCCATGTCATTTAGCCAAGCGGAGGGGCCACAGACCTGACCAAATCTCATTCAGACATGAATCTGTCGTTATGCTGTTCGCCCAGTCTTCCAGAGATTCGTAACTATGAATACGAAACTAATATCCCTCGCTCCACTGATTAGAGGTCAGCCTGGACCAATCAGCTTTGTGACGCAACTGACAGCCATGTTGTCTTCGGCAATCTTGATCTGGCACGCAGAATCACAGAGGAACAGGGCTTTCTCCTGTAGCTTTTTGACAAGAGGGTAGAGCAGAATTCTGGTGTGCCATCGTGTTATTGTTGTTTTTATTTATGTATCATTTTTTTTTTATGTATGCCGAATGTATCTCTCTGCATTGCAGACGACGGGTGATAGAAGAGGAAGTGGAGTAAAAAGTTGTCGACAAAAATTGTTGTTCCTGCTTGGGGTCTTTTCAATTATGATAACGAGTGTGCCTGCAAGTGTGTACGTTTTGGTGTCCCATTGACCGTGTTTTATACATTGTGCGTGGTGATGTGGGTCGTGTTTTGTAAAACATCAAGCCATGTTCCGTCTCCCTCCGTTTGTTGGCTTTCTATGGAAGGAGTATGTATCATGGAAAGCGTCTGTACTGATCGACCATAGTGTGCAGTACAGAGCTTTAGAGATCTCATCTGTCTTACTTTTCCCCTCTCTGTCTCTCTGTCTTACACACACACACACACACACACAGACGCACACAGACACACACGCACGCACATGCATGCACGCACGTACGCACACACATATACACGCACACACTTACCTACACCCACACACTTACGCACGTACACATATTCACACAAACACACACACACACACACACACACACACACACACACACATGCACTGTTTAAACACAGACACGCACATACACGCACATGTGCACATGTGCACACATGGAGGCATGCACCAATAAATGCACACACATATGTACACACACACACACACACACACACACACAAACACACACACACACACACACACAAACACACGAAAGATAGATAGAGGAAGAGACAGAAACAAAGTGACAGAGACAAAAACACACAGACAGACAGACAGACAGACAGACAGAGACAATGAGAGACAAGACAGAAGAATACCATGTTCACGATACTGTCTGGTCTCCAATGCTGAACAGTCTTTTCTTCTGATGCTGTTCTGCTTTCTTTGACACCAGTCTTGATGTTTATTTCTCTTGTTTAATCAAGTAAACCGCGTGTGTGGGGTGGGTGGAAGGTGTGTGTGTGCGGGTGTGTGCTGATTATCTGGTTGTGGTTTTCCGCAATTTATCTTTATTCTTATCTTATCTGTCTATTATAATCAATACAGTAGGCTATGTTTATAATTGTATTCAAAATAATGTTTCTTAATTCTTTCTGTTTTTACATTAAGAATACCAGTTATTACCTGCAGTGTGTGGATGTATGTATGAAACGGCGTATGTGATATTTTTTTACATTTGTGTCTTCGTAATATTCGTAAAAGCTGTTGTTGATTTTTACAGTTATGGTCCCCATGTTGTTTACTTGTCTATGGTGATAATGCACCTGACCAAATTTCTCCAGCTTGAGATAATAAAGTTATTCTTATTCTTATTATGGCTGCTGTCAGCATCTTCCGTGCCACTATTGTTGTTGCCGCCTCTCGCTGCTGATGCTGCTACCAGTGCTTCCTCTGCAGCATCTGCTGTTTGCTGGAGCTTGTATGCTTTTTGCTGCAGCAGCATTTCTGCGTGGAGTGTCGAAATCCTGGTAATAGTTATAGCTTATGAGGACACACACCGACAGATAAGCCTGCCTGCCTACTCCATCAGTTATAGCTTCCCTGTGTACGGCTGCGATTGTTTGCGCTGTTGATTCACAACTGTTGCTGTAGTTGTTGTTGTTGTTTTTGTTGCTGGAACTACTGTGCTCTTGCTGTTGCAGCCGGCGTTTTTGCCAGAGCCGAAACCAGGAAAAGTAATAGCTTCCTTGTGTACAGCTGCAATTGTTTGTGCTGTTGATTCGCAACTGCTGCTGCTGTTGTTGTTGCTGGAACTACTGTGCTCTTGCTGCAGCAGCGTTAATTTCTGCCAGAGCCTAAATCAGTAAGAGTGATAGCTTCCCTGTGTACAGCTGCAGCTGTTTGCTGCTGCTGCTGCTGCTGCTGCTGATGATGAAATTGCTGTCGTCTCTAATATTAGATAGCATGAGATGATGAATTTTAGTTTGTTCTGGCGACTGTAACTGTCTCCAATTGTGTGCTGTTTATTTACTGTCTCTTATTCCCGGTAGTGGCCTTTCTTTCAAAAAACAGGTAAAGAGCCACATACGCACGCACAAAAATACACACACACACATACAAACACAGAGACAAAACACACACACACACACACACACGCACACACACACATGCAAACACAGACAGACAGACAGGGAGACAGACATAAACACTGACAGATAGACAAACACTCAGACACACACACAGAACACAACACACGCACGCACACACACACACACACACACACACACACACACATACACACGCACAACAACAACAACAACAACACACACACACACACACACACACACACACACACACACACACACACACATCGCACGAGGCACAAGTGAGACACTCTTGGTTAGACCACAACCTCCGCGTTGGGCCCATGTCGACATTTAAACGTCCACTGTCGAGGGAACCATACAATCGCTGACCGACTCGCTGGTATTCACACTGGACCAATACCACAACAGACTAACATAAGCCCTGTCCAGAATCACAATGTCTGGATCCCGTAGGGGTAGGGGTGATTGGGGGGGGGGGGGGTGGGGGTGGGGGGTGGGGGTGGTTAGAGTGTATGTAGTAGTAGTAGTAGTCTTCAGTTTAACGTCCTTCCACTTGAAGTGATATTAGTGTGTGTGTGTGTGTGTGTGTGTGTATGTGTGTGTGTGTGTGTGTGTGTGTGTTTGTGTGTGTGTGTGTGTGTGTGTGTGTGTGTGTGTGTGTGAGTGTGTGTGTGTGTGTGTGTGTGTGTGTGTGTGTGTGTGTGTGTTTGCATTGTGTGTGTGTGTGTGTGTGTGTGTGTGTTTGCTCTGTGTGTGTGTGTGTGTGTGTGTGTGTGTGTGCTTGCTTTGTGTGTGTGTGTGTGTGTGTGTGTTTGCATTGTGTGTGTGTGTGTGTGTGTGTGTGTGTGTGTGTGTGTGGCTTGGAAGGGTCAATTACTTGAATGATAATGAAGATGAAGTTTGTCCGTGAGTTGTAGAGTCTTGTTTAGGTAACTAGTTTTGTTTGCCCATCTTACTTGTACAGAATCCCGTTCGTTGAAAGTTGTCGGCTGTTTTCTGTGCCAACACTCAGAGAGTGGGTATCCTGTGGAGAGTGGTGTGTGTGTGTGTGTGTGTGTGTGTGTGTGTGTGTTATGTTACTGTCTGTATTCCAGTAACTAAAACGTCACAGGATGTGTAATTGAGCCGGCATTCTATTCCGCGTTGCTTATTTGTCTGTAGACTCTTTCTCACTTGTAAACACAAGTACGCATACACACACACACACACACACACACACACACACACGAACGCACACAAACATTCTCTCTCTCTCTCTCTCTCTCTCTCTCTCTCTCACACACACATTCTGTCAAGATGTGTATATTTTCTATTCGGAACTTTATGGGAATGTTTTTATGTTGTTGTTTTATTACTTGTTATTCCATCTCAATATTCATGACTGTAGGTCTGTGGTTTTGTAGTATAGCATGTTTGAAAATAAAATACTGTTGAACCCATAGCACTGTAAGTCCCCCTTTTTTTATAGTTACACTACGGCCACCAGACTGTTGTCGTTAACTCCCTCGTGTTGAAAGCGACGACCTACTGACGTCCTCAAAGTTTGTGATGGTCTGTCCACCCCCACCCCCCTCCCCCACGCCCCCCTCCACCCCCCGACAAGCCCTGAGGTAGGTAAACACTGTTGGCTCCAAACTGTTCATCAACACAGTACCAGAGCCTTCACCAGAATAATTTTAGGCACTCAGGGTAAAGGGAGAAGGGTGAAGTTGAAGGGGGTGGGTGGGGCTATTGGAGTTCTTTCCCATGGGAGAAATCCATCGACCTTCAGACTTTTGAGTCCGTCCATCTGTGTACCGAAAGATACCTTGCGGAAATGATAACATCATAACGCTGTAGAAACGGTGGTGGTGGTGGTGGTGGTGGTGGTGCTGAACAGACAGTGGAAAACATGGCGAAAACCAAGGAAAACGTTGTTGTTTGTTGCTGGTCTTGTCTCCTCGCTGAATCAAACTCGGATGGATAAACCCAGAGAAAGAAAAAAAAAAAAAAAAAAATCAGACTGAAAACAAAACAAACAAGAGAGGCAAGGCCTTCAAGACTCGCTTGTGATAAATTAAGTCCCCTAGCATTAATTACAGAGTAATTTCCCTTTTTTTACTATGTGCACCAAAACGTTTGCAAAATAAATAAAAATTCCATGCTTAGCAAAAGAAGTTCCTGTTCCACCAAAAAATGATAATAATGACTGCTCTTGTTGTTGGGTCAGAATATCAGATCAAAGTGCCAAGTTTAGAGAATACAAAAAATATAAATATAACAGTAAATGCAGTTTGCATATAATTAGGCTTCATTTTTTATTTTTTTTGGTGCCCATCCCAGAGGTGCAATATTGTTTTAAACAAGATGACTGGAAAGAACTGAATTTTTCCTATTTTTATGCCTAATTTGGTGTCAACTGACAAAGTGTTTGCAGAGAAAATGTCAATGTTAAAGTTTACCACGGACACACAGACACACAGACACAGACACACACACACACACACACACACACAGACAACCGAACACCGGGTTAAAACATAGACTCACTTTGTTTACACAAGTGAGTCAAAAATTGGAGCGAAGCAGTAAGAGCTCACCAAGTAGTTGCCAACACTTGAAAAGGCAGCATGGCATCTGAAAAAACAACACATATGATAGTCAGTTGTGTCCAACTATGACCATCACAACAGCAGAGGAGGTAACTGCTGTTCCGGACAATCTGGGCTAGATTTTGATTATAGTGGAGAGAGTCTTGCACAAGTTACACCCCCACACTCTCGGCCAAGAGGGTTTTAGGACAGTCGGCGTTTGGATGGTTCCCAAAGGCCAGCTAGCCCCCAAGGCTGCAGCACTAACAGCCAGTGCAATTTTGCATATATATATATATATATATATATATATATATATATATATATATGTGTGTGTGTGTGTGTGTGTGTGTGTTTTGTTTTGCTTTGTTTTTTGTTGTTGTTTTTTTTCGTTTAACAAAGTAGGTGTTGGTTTTCAACTTTGTTTTATTTATTTTGAATATATATATATATATATATATATATATATATATATATATATATATATATATATATATATATATAATGTTATATTTCGTGTATGTGTTTTTGTCAGATAGGCAGATAAGAGAATGAATACATAAATAGTAAAAAAAAGATGTATGAATAGATAGATAGATGAATAAATATGACAAATAGATAAACGCATGAATGAATACATAAATAAATACATGAATACTTAAATAGAGATAAATAAATAGATAGATAAATAAGTAAACATATAGATAAATAAATAGCTGAGGATCACACAGTTCTAAAGGCTGTTTACACACCCACTGTGTGACTCAGCAATTCTGTGACCACAAAGCTCTTTTCTCACACAGCTTGATATAATTATGTTCATAGGTCGTCACCCTGCCTCTTCCTGCCCCGTACTTCAACTACGTATCAAAAGAGAACATTGAACACTGACATATTTAGTAATAATAATAAATAATAATAATGGTATTTATATAGCGCTGAATCTTGTGCAGAGACAAATCAAAGCGCTTTCGCACCAGTCATTCACACGCATGCATAACTCTAAAACTGTACAAGGAAGGGCAGGCAAGGGAGGCTATTTTGGGAAGAGGCCAGACTTGAGAGAGCTGAGTGTAGGGACTTGACGAAGCGAAAGAGGAAGTTCATTCCAATCGCAAGGTCCAGGACAGAAAAAGAACGGCGGCCAACAGTCGAGTGTTTGAATCTGGGTATGCGTAAACAGACTGGATCCGAAGCCGATCGTAGTGAGCGAGATGGAGTGTAGAGGTGAAGGCAGCCGCAGAGATAGGAAGGGGCAGTTTTGTGAATGCATCTATAATATAGAGTGCTGATCTTGTACTTTATTCGGTGTGAGACAGGGAGCCAGTGGAGATGTTGCAAAAGAGGAGTGATGTGCTCAGATCTTTTCTTTCTGAGGACGAGTCGGGCAGCAGAGTTTTGTATGCGCTGAAGGGACTGAATGGATGAAGCAGGCAAACCAGACAATAGAGAGTTACAGTAGTCAAGGCGAGAGAGAATGAGAGAAACGACAAGTCTAGATGTTGCGTCAGTGAACAGATATTTCCGGACGGCACTGATGCACCGCAGTTGACAGAAGCAGGACTGACATGTCTGACTGATAAATTTTTGCATGGACAGTGTATTGTCAAGGACAACACCGAGGTTCCTGACTGACGTGGAAAGAGGGATGGATGTACTGCCAAGTTTGATTGTGTCAATTGTGATGGAAGACAGTTTTTGTTTAGTTCCTATGATCATTGCTTCAGTTTTGTCCGCGTTCAATTGTAAATTATTTCGAGTCATCCAGTTTTGAATGTCCAGGAAGCAGTTGGATGTTTCTTGCAATAGCGACAACAATTTTTCAGGGGTATCACTCTTCTGGAGTTGAGTGTCGTCAGCATAAGAATGATGACTGATATTATGGCGGTTGATAATTTCAGCGAGAGGAGTGTGAAGAGCACCGGGCCTAAATCAGATCCCTCTGGGACTGCATGTTCGATTTTAACGGGTTCAGATTGGAAATGATCAGCAATGACGACTGGAATCGATCAGTGAGATAA
>NC_134886.1:20709118-20716618 GCF_041734735.1 Babylonia areolata | reverse complement strand
CTTAGCACACTGACAAAAAAGAACCCATGGCAACAAAAGTGTTGTCCTCTGGCAAAATTCTGTAAAAAAAAAAGAAAAAGGAAGAAGAAAAAAATCCACCCAAATAGGTACACAAATATACAATCATGCACTCAAGGCTTGACAAGCGCGTTGGGTTATGCTGCTGGTCAGGCATCTGCCCAGCAGAAGTGGTGCAGCGTATATATATATATATATATATATATATATATATATATATATATATATATCTGTGTGTGTGTGTGTGTGTGTGTGTGTGTGTGTGTGTCCAAACGCAGTGATGCCTCCTTGAGAAACTGAAACTGAAACTCGTGTGGTTTTGATGAGTAGTGATCGGAATGGCGGGAAGGAGAGCGACAATGGCAGATACCTTTTGTCTTCCATCGTATTATTGTTTATCACCCGCTTCACGGCACTGACGACACCCGCTTCACGGCACTGACGACACCTGCTTCACGGCACTGACGACACCCGCTTCACGGCACTGACGACGACACCCGCTTCACGGCACTGACGACACCCGCTTCACGGCACTGACGACACCTGCTTCACGGCACTGACGACGACACCCGCTTCACGGCACTGACGACACCCGCTTCACGGCACTGACGACACCCGCTTCACGGCACTGACGACACCCGCTTCACGGCACTGACGACACCTGCTTCACGGCACTGACGACGACACCCGCTTCACGGCACTGACGACACCCGCTTCACGGCACTGACGACACCCGCTTCACGGCACTAACGACGACACCCGCTTCACGGCACTGACGACACCCGCTTCACGGCACTGACGACACCTGCTTCACGGCACTGACGACGACACCCCGCTTCACGGCACTGACGCCGACACCTGCTTCACGGCACTGACGACGACACCCGCTTCACGGCGCTGACGACACCCGCTTCACGGCACTGACGACACCCGCTTCACGGCGCTGACGCCGACACCCGCTTCACGGCACTGACGACACCTGCTTCACGGCACTGACGACGACACCCGCTTCATGGCACTGACGACACCTGCTTCACGGCACTGACGACGACACCCGCTTCACGGCACTGACGACACCCGCTTCACGACACTGACGACACACTGACGACACCCGCTTCACGGCACTGACGACGACACCCGCTTCACGGCGCTGACGACGGTTGTTTCCGGGCTTCACAACGTTAGTGTCTGACTGGAAAGACATGGAGGGCAAGTGACATTTGGCCTTGCCCTCTGGTGTCTGTCTGAATGTCTGTCAGTCACACCGACACCCCCCCCCCCCACCTCCCATGCCCCCTCCCACTTTTTTTGGCTTCCCGACCCTCACACCACCCCCTTCCCTACCCTACCCTCCCTCCCAACCACTGCCTCTTTGATTGTCTGCCTCTCTCTCTGGCTTCTCTCCCCTTGTGTGTAGTGAAAGATTTGATATGTACAGAACTTTCTGTAGTGTATATGATTTAAAACCTTATCTACTGCAAGATACGGACAGTGCACTTGAAATTTATAACAACGAAATTTAGATTAGGAATATCAGAACTGACAGTGCATCGCTCAAGATACAAAACTTCTAGTACGAATGATTTAGTCTGCCCTCAATGTAACGAATCCCAAGAAAACGAATTAACTTTTGTTCTTTGTTGCCCAGTGCTAGGAAATATTCGTGAAATATTTATGAAAGCAAAATATTACAAACATCCCTCTTTGTTTAAATCAAGTCTGTTAATGTCGTCAACATCAGTAAAGACGTTCGTGATTTTTCTTTGTTTTTGTATAAGGCTTTCAAACTTAGAGAAATAGTCACATCGTGAAATGAATATAATTATGTTTTGTTATCTGCATTTATGCTTGTTTGCTTATGTTGTGTTACTGAGTTGTATAATGTTCATATTAACCCCTTCACTTGGGGCTGAGGCCCATATGTGAATAAACCATTTCCGTTTCCGTTTCTCTCCTTGTGTGGAATGAACCATTCCTTGTCTGCTTATTTGTCTGTCATTTCTCAGTTCTGTCAGTGATATTTTTTCTTTCTTTTTTGTTTCGTTTGTTGTTGTTTGTTTCTTTGTTTGTTTTGTCTTTGTCTTTGTCTGTCCTTCACATAGTCGTTGTTACGCTTATTTTTGCTTTTCTTTGTAGTTTGCGCAGATTACGAAGGAAATGGTGCAGAATATGCAACATATATATCCTACATCCTTATGTAAATGTCCAATGCATTATTACAGATCTTTTTCTTATCTATGCATTAATTCATGGTGATGTGTTGTATCTGTATTGTTTAGTATTAAGTTTTTGCGCATTGTAAAAAACAAACAAACAAGAAAACAACAAGAACAAGAAAAAAGAAACGAACGAATGAAATTATTTTTTTGAAAAAAAAGACAGTAAAAAGATATGAAGTAACTCTTAAAAGAAAAAAAGAAAAGAAAGAAAAAAAAAGAAAAAAGAATGGTACCACACGATTGAGTGTCACCTACTCCATAGTGGGTAAAGTAGGGGAGGGGTGGGGGTTAAAAACCTGGCTGTTGGGGTAGGGGGAAGTAAGTATTGACTAGTCGACGCTAACCCCCGTGGGTCATCCCAGGCTAGTCTACAGAGACCCCGGAGTTAATCCAGTCTAGCCAGATTTCACGCCAGTGTAAAATCCGAAGGGGGTAAGAATAAGCTGCTTCACCGTTTTCGATTAGAGAATAATCTCGTCAGCATGTCAAAATATTCAGGTATGCATACCTCTTTTTTAGTGTGTGTGTGTGTGTGTGTGTGTGTGTGTGTGTGTGTGTGTGTGTGTGTGTGTTGTGTGTGTGTGTTCGTTCTTTAGTTTAGCGTCTTTTCACTATCAGTGATATTAGACATTAAAAAAAAAGGGGGGGGGGGCATGGGGGGAGGAAGGTGGTATAACTAACTTGCAATTACATTTAACAGTAACAAGTGTGTGTGTGTGTGTGTGTGTGTGTGTGTGTGTGTGTGTGTGTGTGTGTGTGTGTGTGTGTGCTCTTTTTTGATGCTGTTTGTTGGAGTGATAGGGTGGGTTCTATCTTCGGGTACAGCCGTGCGTAAGGAATAGGACGAGGAGGATGAGAAGGGGAGATTATCGGGAATTGAAGTCAGCACAAGAGGGGCAGTTTCCAATTGGTTCTCTATTGGTCGTTTCTTGGAGCACAACGCGTGACCCTCAAGTGATCACAAGGATATCCTCACCTCATCAGTGTGACAATAAACGGAAGAAATACTGCTCGGTCCAACCGATTCTCACACCCTGGCCAGCTTGTGCTGTGACGGAACCAGTTCAGCGAACCAGGATTCTACTCAGTGCAACTTAAATTAAAACATGAACACTGAAAGATAATGCCAATACTTCTTCTTCTTCTGAGTTCGTGCGCTGCAACTCCCACGTTCACTCGTATGTACACGAGTAGGTTTTTACGTGTATGACCGTTTTTACCCCGCCGTGTAGACAGCCATACTCCGCTTTCGGGGATGGGGGTGCATGCTGGGTATGTTTTTTGTTGTTTTTCCTTTTTTTTTCTTTTTTTTTCTACCCCATCATCTGCACCGTTTCAGTGGCATTACTCCCACGCCGCTCATTTAGATTCCTCCATACACGGCCACACCCGGGTTAGTCCGTCACAGTTCCAGCGTCGGCAGTCAGCAGGGAACCATCAATGTCAGGTCGCCAGGAGGCCGCACACCAGAGGAGACCCTGCACTGCTGCTGAGTCACTTCGGTGGTGTTCAGTGGTGCCTGTTCTGATTTAACGTACTTAGGACACCACCTACTAAACTCCCTATATATATGATATATATATATATATATATATATATATATATATATATATATATATATATATATATATATATATATATATATATGATAGTCAGTCGTGTCCGACTATGACCATCAGAACAGCAGAGGAGGCAACTGCTGTTCTGACTATTTGGGCTAGAATTTGATTATAGTGGAGAGTGTCTTGCCCAAGTTACATCCCCACTCTCTCAGCCAAGAAGGTTTTAGGACAGTCGGCGTTGGGATGGCTCCCAAAGGCCAACTAGCCCACAAGGCTGCAGCACTAAGAGCCAGTGCAATTTTGCCTCCTAGTTTGAGAGTCATAGTCCTTCACAAAAGACTAAGCTGTAAATGATTTCCCATTGACTGGGGAAACCATTGATAATACAGCTCTCACTTTGCTGTTGGCCCAAATGTAAACTTATGTCAATCTTTGATATAAGCCGAGTGTTGGGCAAACTAAACCCCCTACTAACGACAATAATGGCTTAGTCGCGGAGCCAGAATGAGTGAGCGTCTCTCCCAGAGTGGAGACCGCCACCACGTCCCCCAAACATCAGCCCCCCCCCCCCCAATGAATTTGCCGACACTGGAGACATTGACAGGAAACTGAGGTCACCATTGCTGGGTATGTTCTTACCCACCGAACGCTGACATGAGTCTTTAACGTGCGTATTTGATTTTCTGCTTGCGTATACACACAAAGGTGTTCAGGCACTGGCAGGTCTGCACTTATGTTGACCTGGGAGATCGGGAAAAATCTCCACCCTTTACCCAGGCGCCGTCACCGAGATTCGAACCTAGGACCCTCAGATTGAAAGTCCATCGCTTTAACCACTCGGCTATTGCGCCCGTCATGTCGGTACAAATGCTATTTAACAAGGAACACGCATTTTTTCCCATATAAATAGTCATACACTCCAATCGTACACGTTTAACGATTGCATATACATGTCGAACTGTTGGCGTTTTCGTCCATGCCGCTAACATATCCGTACACCATAAGTAACAACATACACTCGCGCTCTCAAACACACAATAATTCAAAGTACAATAAAAAATAAATACTATTGCATGATGGTTTTTTTTTTTTTTTTTTTCTTTTTTCGCCTCTATTTATATTTGTTCTCCTTATTGCAACATTGAACTGATGAAAGGGAAACTCACCACCTTGAGACAACCGGAAACGTCGAACAAGCCCCACCTTACTTCCTTAGAAAACGAAGAGAGAGAGAGAGAGAGAGAGAGAGAGAGAGAGAGAGAGAGAGAGAGAGAGAGAGAGAAAGAGAACAATAGGTTCTTAAAGAATATGTTTGTTTGTTTGTTTTGAAACTACTTTTTTATCATCAATTTATTGTGCATTTATAATAAATAAAAGTAGACAGCCATACTCCGTTTTCGGGGTTGTGCATGCTGGGTATGTTCTTGTTTCCATAACCCACAAAACGCTGACATAGATTACAGGATCTTTAACGTGCGTATTTGATCTTCTGCGAGGGGGTTCTGGCATTAGCAGATCTGCACGTATGTTGACCTGGGAGATCGGAAAAATCTCCACCCTTTACCAACCAGGCGCCGTCACCGAGATTCGAACCTGAGACCCTCTGATTGAAAGTCCAACGCTTTAACCATTCGGCTATTGCGCCCGTCTTAAAAACTTAAAAACCTTTCTCTCACAATTCTGTCCGTGTTAACATTTTCAAACTGTGGTCATACTGATAGGTATTTTTTTGTGGTTAAAAAATGGTATGATTATTTACACTGTGTATTTGTTTATGTTCCAGAGAGTGCATTCTGAATAGGTGATTGTGTGTGTTTGCCCCTCACTCACAGCCTCTCCACTATAACATGATATTTCTTGTGCCTGTGTAAATGACTGCCTACAAGTTTTGTTTGTGGCTGCTTCTGTCTGCGCATGTGTGTGCATGCTTGCGAGCCAATAGTTCCAGCAGTAATGGTCTAATAATGTAGATAAATGTCTCACATCAAGCAGAGAGGAAATCGTAAATGAAGCAAACATAAGAATTGCCATGAAGCAGAAAATGAAAACGTTTCATGGTGTTGACAGCGGAAGGGGGGGAACAGTAGGAAATCGGAAATGGAAGTCTGTAAAATGACGTTGCAGATGTACTGTGATCAGCAACGAAGATTAAGAGAGAGAAAGAACACCATCCACTCGCTTCGATGCGTAGAGAAAGACACTTCGGTTGTTCACAATAATCACTACTGACTTCGATACATAAAGAGCAACTGTTCGGTTGTTCACAATAATCACTACTGACTTCGATACGTAAAGAACAACAGTTCGGTTGTTCACAATAATCACTACTGACTTCGATACGTAAAGAACAACAGTTCGGTTGTTCACAATAATCACTACTGACTTCGATACATAAAGAACAACAGTTCGGTTGTTCACAATAATCACAACTCGCTTCGATACGTAAAGAACAACAGTTCGGTTGTTCACAATAATCACTACTGACTTCGATACATAAAGAACAACAGTTCGGTTGTTCACAATAATCACTACTGACTTCGATACATAAAGAACAACAGTTCGGTTGTTCACAATAATCACTACTGGCTTCGATACGTAAAGAACAACAGTTCGGTTGTTCACAATAATCACAACTCGCTTCGATACATAAAGAACAACAGTTCGGTTGTTCACAATAATAGTCGCCACCATAATGTGTGCATGTGTTGAGCACACACAAACAACGACGCCATCAACACAGCTCGTGTCTTGTTACGTGTCACCGGAAGCTGAGCTGCTTCCCTCAGCACCCAGGTGTGCTGGAACTTTCAATCTGGTTCCCAGCATGGCTTGTGTTGACAATGATAATAAATCCCGATTGGATCTTGACGGCAATGCACGTGCAATCCCCAATGACTGGCAGGATACTACAAGTGGACGGAGGCCTCCTGGCGATGTGAATGAACAGCTCTGCTGTGTGGACTGCCGGCACCTGGACATCACCAGAACGAGACATTCAGCCTTGTCTTTGATCAGAAAACATGAATGACCAGCCTGCAAATGGCGCTCCCTCCCGAGGCACACGAGCCGGGAATGAGGCAGAAAAAGACTGTTTTTGTGTTTGGTATCGGAACGATCAACATGGCGTGACAAAACACATTGAACAAAATGTTCACACAACATGTGCCTGGTTCATGCATTGAACCATCGAAATATGCACATCTTTGAGCCTGGTTGGCTGAGTGAGTCATTCAGACAAGAGTAAAGTCCATGGATTCCCAAGAGATGTAAACCCCAGTTTGTTATAATTTCGGAACGTTTGGTAAAATTCATGATCTTATATACGCCATATTATTCAGTGCAGTCACGTGTGGAATTAAAGCTAGACACGTGACTGTGTGTGCAGGGACGTGAAAGGAATGTGGCATGTTTTCTTGACTGTATGATAATAATGATAATGCGTGGAAGGTTACGGAAGTGGGAACACAGAGACGTCAAACCCACGGAATTCAAAGGAAGGCAGTGTGAGCCAGGGAAAGACAGTATTGGTCAGCGGAAGGTTACGGAAGTGGGAACACAGAGACGTCAAACCCACGGAATTCAAAGGCAGGAAGGCAGTGTGAGCTAAGGGAAGACAGTATTGGTCAGCGGAAGGTTACGGAAGTGGGAACACAGAGACGTCAAATCCACGGAATTCAAAGGAAGGCAGTGTGAGCCAGGAA
>NC_134886.1:20684118-20704118 GCF_041734735.1 Babylonia areolata | reverse complement strand
GTCGTCTTCCGTCACCTTTCCAGAAAGACTCCCTCCCTCCCCCCTCCCCCACCAACCCCATCACACACCCGCCTCCATTTCGCCCACCGCCACCATCACCACCACCACACACACACACACCCCTCACCCCGTCCTTCCTCTCCTCACATCGCGTGCCGCTAGATGTTTTCGCGCGTTGCTCGAGAAAACTTGGGAGTGAGGTCAGACCATAACTGCGCAGGCGCAGATCCGCCCCCTCCGGCCCCCCCACCCACTCCCCCGGCCCCCTCCTCTCACTCACGCGAGCGACACTATGCAAATGAGATAGAGGACGAAATGAATGCGCCTGTTTCGAGACTGCTACTGGGACAGAGCCGGCTATGGGGCAGTCCCCGCTATAAAAGCTGCGTCCAGCGATCTTTTCCTCAACCTTCGACTGCTGGGTCCGACCGAACCAATCAGATCGAAGGAAGCCAGAAAACAGCAGCATAGACTGGACAAAAGACTTCTCTTTCGCGGTCACTTGGAAAGAAAGTAGTTTTGTTTCAAGGCGGGGATCATTTTGTTGTTGTTATTTTTGAGAGAGAGAGAGACAAAAAAAAGTAAGCAGTTTGAAATCAAACAAAGTCCCACTCTGCTCTAGTCTCTTAAGAAATTCAAAAGAAAAGAAGAAACAAACCAGAAAGATCGTAGTTGCGGCTGTAAGGATGGCAGAAGGGATGGCTTGGACCCTGATGGTCTTGTGGCTGTGTGCTGGGACCATGACCGTGAAAGGCTTGCGTAACAAGGACCTCGGAGGTGAGTTACAACTATTGGTTTTCTTCTTTTTTTTCTTAACGTTTAAATTTTTTTTTTCTGTCATTGTGTCTCGCTGGCAATCTGTCTTTTGACTTTTGTTCTTTTTTGTGGAAGCATAGGGGATGGTAGCAGTGGTGGTGGTGGTGGTGATGGTGGTGGTGGTGGTGGTGGTGGTGTGTGTGTGTGTGTGTGTGTGTGTGTGTTTCTTTCATTCTTTGTATTTAGGGCTGTTTTGGTCATGAATAATGTACTGTCGAGCCAGGCCTCTCTGTCTCTCTCCCTCCCACACCCCTCTCTCTCTCCCTCCCTCTGTCCCTCCTTCCCTCTCTCTCTCCTTCCCCCTCTCTCTCTCCCTCTCTCTCCCTCCCTCCCTCTCCCCCCTCTCTCTTTCTCTCTCTCCCTCTTTCATGTGTCTCTCTCTTTGTGATAAGGTGACACAGTTCTGTGGTTGTTTCTTCTTCTTCTTCTTCTTCTTCTTCTTCTCAGTCTGTCTCTCTCATTTGATGATGATGACGACGATGATGATGATGACGATTAACGATGATGGTTTGTAATGACTGTCGTTATTGCTGTTTGTTAGCTGTTTAACTTGAGCCATATGGGCAGGCAAAGTCTGTAACTAAAGCTCATCAGGAGACGGTGCTGCAGTTTGATTCACTCAATCCTTTCCTTTTCTTTAAAAATTTTTTTTTTTTTTTTTTATGTCAGTTTTTATTTCATTGTTTCAGAATTATTCACCCCTTTTCTTTCCACTTTTATCTTTCTTGACTAGGCTTCTTTTGTTTTCTTTACTTATTCTTGTCTCTTCCTTTCTTTCCTTTCGCAAAACGATTTTACGATTTATTTATCAGGAAAAGAGATTGCTTTTCATTCAGTCCTGTTTTCGTTCCATTTGTATTTTTGTCGTTATTGCTGTTGTTGTTTTTGGCTTGGCAACACGCTTATAGTTGACTTCATCAAGTTTTTGCGCCTTATACATATTATTAGTAGTGGTAGTAGTTTAAAAAAAAATTATGTATTTATCTATTATTTATTTTATTTATTCACTTTTTTTTCTCAAGGCCTGACTAAGCACGTTGGGTTACGCTGCTGGTCAGGCATCTGCTTGGCAGATGTGGTGTAACTTATATGGATTTGTCCGAACGCAGTGACGCCTCCTTGAGCTACTGAAACTGAAACTTGTTGATGTTGTTGTTTTTACTCTCGTATGTTGTTTGCACTTTTTGTTGTTTTTGGCTTGGCAACACTTTAGATATGCCGGAAGCTTCGCGATTTTCGTGTAAATGGTAGAACGGTTGAATAGTTTATTTCCTTTTCCCTTTCATCTGTTTGGAGGACATGTGTACTCATGAGGAATGCCTAGTTTACACAAGACATGACGTCACTCTTCAGTTCGCACAAACGACAGTTCAAATACCGCGCAAATGCTTATTATTTTGATCGCTGGAAATAAAGTAGACTGAATTATACGAAACGCCGTAAAATGATTAACATGTAAATATCTATGTTATAATAAATTTAAAAAAAAAAGAGGAATTAAAATCAGTTAGGCCTATATATGTGTATACAATTAAAAATCTAGAACGTCTTAAGAAAAAACAAAAGTAAGAATATGTGAATATCCTCGCGCGAATAAGTTGAAATGTCATGACATTTTCAGACAGACGCGTCTTCTGAGTGACGCATGCGCACTGGAAGGGTTGAGGGAATGCTCAGATGTGCCGAGTTTCGTCTGGACATGTGATCTGTTGTTTTGGTGCTCTTGTCTGCAACTGAAAAAACAACACACACACACACACACGCAACTGGAAGCAGCATGCGTGGGAAAAATGAACTGTTGCACAGGCTTCGAGCCCCCCCTCTCCCCCCTCTCCCCTCACACACAAACTTTCGTGAATTTTCCTAAAGGATTTTCCCCATCGGCAGTGTTTTCTGTGTAACGATATAAACGATAATGTATGAAAAACGATGAAAAATAAAACCATCAACAAGAGACCCGCGTCTCTTATTGAAAACTGTAAGTCTTTGACTGGAACTTCTTCTTCTGTGTTCGTGGGCTGCAACTCCCACGTTCACTCGTATATGCGCGAGTGGGCTTTTACGTGTATGACCATTTTTAACCCGCTATGTAGGCAGCCATACTCCGCTTTCGGGGGTGTGCATGCTGGGTATGTGCTTGTTTCCATAACCCACCGAACGCTGACATGGATTACAGGATCTTTAACGTGCGTATTTGATCTTCTGCTTGCGTATATACACGAAGGGGGTTCAGGCACTAGCAGGTCTGCACATATGTTGACCTGGGAGATCGGAAAAATCTCGACCCTTTACCCACCAGGCGCCATTACCGTGATTCGAACCCGGGACCCTCAGATTGAAAGCCCAACGCTTTAACCACTCGGCTATTGCGCCTGTCTTGACTGGAACCAGTTTTGACCAAGATCCAGGTTGGACGATTTTTATTTGGAATATATTCTGTTTATTTCAGAAACATCAGTAATTTTGACTGGGAATAATGCCACTGAAGTGGTTTGGTCATGTCACACGCTCCTCTGGTCTTGCTAAAACAATCTTACAAGGCACAGTGAGGGGAGGAAGAAGAAGAGGCAGACAAAGGAAGAGATGGGAGGACAACATTCGAGAGTGGACAGGCATGGAGTTGAGAGACACCCTGAGAGCGGCCGAGAGACGCGAGGACTGGAGAAAGGTGGTTGACAAAGCTTCGAAGGCGCCCCAAAGGATTCGGAATCTGAGGGATCGGTGACGGTGACGAATGCCACTGAAATAGTGTGGATGCGAGGCTGCTAAAAGAAAGAAAGAAAGAAAGAAAGAAAGAAAAAAAGCACGAAATGCCTGAATGAATGAATACAATGATTTAAGATAATTTTGATTAGGAACAAGTACTATCACTTTCTGTTAATATGAAAACAAACACCACCACCACCACAAAAAACCCCACCTCCATCCCCCGAATTAAAAACGAAACCGCTTATTGTTCAGTTACTCTTTCTCCATGGGAGTGCGTGCGTGCGTGCTTGTGTGTGTGTGTGTGTGAGAGAGAGATAGAGAGAGGTGCACGGAAAATGCCGACAGAGAAGCATGTGCTGATGTCATCGACAAATGTCATGTCCTTTCATTGTTTATCGCGAGAGAGATTCCAGCTGAATTTGATATGGATGTTATTCAACTGCTTTATCATTTATTATGAACGATCTGACAGAAAGATCCCAGCTGAATTTGATATGGATGTTATTCAGCTGCTTTATCATTTATTATGAACGATCTGACAGAAAGATCCCAGCTGAATTTGATATGGATGTTATTCAGCTGCTTTATCATTTATTATGAACGATCTGACAGAAAGATCCTAGCTGAATTTGATATGGATGTTATTCAGCTGCTTCATCATTTATTATGAACGATCTAACAGAGAAATCCTAGCTGAATTTGATATGGATGTTATTCAGCTGCTTCATCATTTATTATGAACGATCTAACAGAGAAATCCTAGCTGAATTTGATATGGATGTTATTCAGCATCTCTGTCGTTGATCATTGTGAATGAAGTGGCAAAAAGATCCTCGTTGAATTTCATATGGAGGATGTTATTAAGATGTTTTGCTGCTTATTAGGAGTGAACTGGCACACACACATACCCCCCTGCCCCCCCCCCCCCCCCCTTAAAAAAAAAAGATATTGATGCTATTTATCTGTCACGCAAAATGACTATTAGTGAGTGAGTGAGTTTTGATAGTTTCAGAATTTGTTGGTTGTATGTTTTGATTGTGTACTATTCATAATTGTGTGCTATGACGTGTGCGTGCGTGCGCGTGCGCTTGTGTGTATTGTGGGTGTGTGTGGGGGGGTGGGAATAAATTTTTAATAAAGTTTGGTATCTTGTGTTAAATTTTTCCTTTTTGAAATTTACGTTTGTGTTATATTTGTGTACGCCTAGGGCTTATTTTCAAGATTAGGCGTAAATGCTAATAATAATAATAAGTTTCAGTAGCTCAAGGAGGCGTCACTGCGTTCGGACAAATCCATATACGCTACTACACCACATCTGCCAAGCAGATGCCTGACCAGCAGCGTAACCCAACGCGCTTAGTCAGGCCTTGAGAAAAAAAAGGTGAATAAATAATAGATAAGCTTACATAAATAAATAATAATTATAATTATAATATAAAAAAGGTAGTAGTAATAATAATAATAATAATAAAATATTAATAATAAAAAAATAAATAATAATAATAATTATTTTCCCGAATGTTTGACACCTGTACCTCAAAACTCAAGCTGTCGCCGAGTTCTGTCGCATTATTACTGCATAATTGTGAAGGAGTTAAGCCGTGGCATTTTCCTGACAGCACGTCTCTCTCTTCCAGAAGCCTACGGTTGTGTTTGATTTGCGGCCAGACAATACTAATGACAGCAGCATGCAGTGGGGTTTATTATAGGTGGGAGGAGGAAGGTGAAACGTGATGTTTGTGCCATAGACCAAAAAAAAAAAAAAAAAAAAACCAAAGAAAAGAAGAAGAAAGAATAATGGAGTCCTTTTTACCATGAGAATTCTGGAGAAAAAAAATCCCCATTTAAATTTCTCAGTCTCCAGTACTAGAATTGCTCTCTGTCTCTGTCTCTGTCTCTGTCTCTCTCTCTCTCTCTCTCTCTCTCAGAATGAGCGCAGAGACGTCCAGAATGGATTCTCTCTCTCTCTTGCTCATTCTGAGAGAGAGAGAGAGAGAGAGAGAGAGAGAGAGAGAGAGAGATTGTGCGCACACTGTGAACAGTTTCTCACGTTCTTCATAACGCTGGACTGACCGTGACTTGAGCACAGGGGGTCGGCGGAGGTGTAGTGGGGGAGGAGGGGGTGTGTGGAGGGGGAGGAGGGGGGGGGGGGGGGAGAAAGAAGGGGACGTTACGAAAGCGAACAAGAGACAAACACTCTTCACTCGTCATCCCACTTCCAGTCCCTCCACGTCCCTCCAACCCCCTTCCCTGATAAATGACATCCTCCTCTCTGCCCTGTGTGACTGTCCGGCTGGCCCTCTGTGACCCCCCCCCCCTTAATCCCCCCCCCCCACACACCCTCCCTCCCCCCTTTCTCATTGGGTCCTTGTCTCTGTATATCTGTCTCTGCGCTCTTCTCTCTCTTTGTCTCTCTTTGACGCTGTCTCTCTCTCTCTTTCTCTCTCTCTGTCTCTGTCTGTGCTCTTCTCTCAGCGCTCTCTCCCTCTCGATGTCTCTCTCTCTCTCTGTCTCTCTCTCCTTTGTCTCTCTTTGACGCTCTCTCTCTATCTCTCTCTCTCTCTCTCTCTCTCTCTCTCTCTCCCCTTTCTGTCCCTCTCCTGTCTGTCTATGTTTCTCTACCTCTCTCACTCTGTCTGTCTGTCTGTCTGTCTGTCTTTGACACGACGACTAGGATGTATGCGTACCTAAGTTGGAAGCGGTAAATCCGCTTAAGAAACACGACAAAGATTTCCTTTCATCCACATTCCATTTCACATGTCCGCAGCTGTAAGCAAGCATGTTGCGGCAAAAAGGATGCCTAACATTAGACTTTCTGTTTTAGGTTCGTGATCCAATTTTTCTGTCTTTTTGCTGTTGTAAGCAAGCGTGTTGTGGCGAAAAAGGATACTTAGCTTTAAACTTTTTTGAGGTCCGTGATACAAGTTGTTTGTCTTTTTTGCTGCTTTAAGCAAGCATGTTGTTGTATATATATATATATATATATATATATATATATATATATATATATATATATGTACGATAGTCAGTCGTGTCCGACTATGACCATCAGAACAGCAGAGAACGCAACTGCTGTTCCGACTATTCGGGCTAGAATTTGATTATAGTGGAGAGTGTCTTGCCCAAGTTACATCCCCACTCTCTCGGCCAAGAGGGTTTTTGGACAGTCGGAGTTGGGATGGTTCCCAAAGGCCAACTAACCTCCAAGGCTGCAGCACTAAGAGCCAGTGCAACTTTGCCTTCTAGTTCGAGAGTCATAGTCCTTCGCGGATGACTAAGCTGTAAATGACTTCCCATTGACTGGAGAAACCATTGATAATACAGCTCTCACTTTGCTGTTTACACACACACACACACACACACACACACACACACACACACACACACATATATATATATATATAATTATAAGTATAATATAATAGAATAGAATATGCCTTTATTACCAAGTGTACGATCACGTGGATTTATTGGGCGGGGGTGAGGGGGTGGGGGTGGGGGTGGGGGGAGAGGTGTAGTACATAACAAGGTACGAACATAAATCGAAAATCATACACAAACACAGATACAGTAGAAATTAGGATACATACATGTGCACACATGTATCGTCCATGTGTTCTGTGCGGCTTGTACAGGATTAAAGAGGCTATGCCAGTCTTGAATAAAAGCTTATTTGTGTTTGCACATTTCTTCTGTCTTTGCTGCTGTGTGCACATGTTAGATGATCAGTATAAGGACAGGCCCGGCGCTTCCTTTTTTGAGGTTTGTTCCAATGTACCTTTTATTTACCTGTGTGCTAGCTGAATCGGTAGCGTAAGCAGCACTGACTTGAAGTTGTGTACCTTGTGAATGGAGAGAGTTACCACTCTTTACTATTTGTGAAATACTTTGTCCAACTCTTTTGAAGTAAATTAGTCGCTGTCCTATTTTGAAGTTAGTCAATCACAGTATCACTTTGAAGTTAGTCAATTACTGTCCCAACATTAAAGCACCTCAATAGCTGTTCCACTTTGAAGCAAATAAATAGATGTCCCACTCTGAAGTCAGTGAATAGCTGTCCCACTTTGAAGTCAGTCAACAGCTGTCCCATTTTGAAGTCAGTCAATAGCTGTCCCATTTTGAAGTCAGTCAATAGCTGTCCTACTGCTCAGTGAGTTACAGAAACACACATACACACAAAAACCACAAACACACACACTCACATACTCTCTCTCTCTCTCTCTCTCTCTCACACACACACACACACACACACACACACACACCAGTAAAGCCAAGCCAGTATACTGTTGAGCACCTTCACACCAACTTTGATGCTGGGGTCAACGTTTGTACCTTTCAGCTGCGACTGGTTCCCGGACATTTTGTTACATTACACATTATACAGGGACCCGTCGTACAGCAGTCAGGACTGACTCGCCAGCTGACTGGACATCGGGTCAGTGACACGGAGAGAGGGAAGGTTTCAGGGAAAACAGCTGATGCAGTTGTTAACAGCACGCTTTTTGTTTGTTTGTTTTTTACCAGATACAACACAACACAACACAATACAATGTAATTCAATAGATTACAATGCAATACAACACAACACAATGCAATGCAATATTTGTATTTGTATTTGCATTTCTTTTTTTTTTATCACAACAGATTTCTCTGTGTTAAATTCGGGCTGCTCTCCCCAGGGAGAGCGCGTCGCCACACTACAGCGTCACCCATTTTGGGGGTATTTTTTCCTGCGTGCAGTTTTGTTTTCCTTGTCGAAGTGGATTTTTTCTACAGAATTTTGCCAGGAACAACCCTTTTGTTGCCGTGGGTTCTTTTACGTGCGCTAAGTGCAAGCTGCACACGGGACCTCGGTTTATCGCCTCATCCGAATGACTAGCGTCCTGACCACCACTCAAGGTCTAGTGGAGGGGGAGAAAATATCGGCGGCTGAGCCGTGATTCGAACCAGCGCGCTCTCGCTTCCTAGGCGGACGCGTTACCTCTAGGCCATCACTCCACCATTGGTACAATACAATGAGATAAACAACACAACACAATACAATGCAATGCAATACAATAGATTACAATACAATGCAATACAACACAACACAGTGCAATGCAATACAATACAATGTAATGCAGTGCAATGCAATACAATACAATACAATACAATGAGATACAACACAGCACAAAACAATACAATGCAATACAACACAACACAGTGCAATGCAATACAACACAACACAATGCAATACAACACAACACAATGCAATGCAATACAACACAACGCAATGCAATGCAATACAGTAGATTACAATGCAATACAACACAACACAATGCAATGCAATGCAACACAACGCAATGCAATGCAATACAACACAACACAATGCAATGCAATACAATACAATGCAATACAACACAGCACAATGCAATACAATGCAATACAACACAACACAATGCAATGCAATGCAATACAGTAGATTACAATGCAATACAACACAACACAATGCAATGCAATGCAACACAACGCAATGCAATGCAATACATTATGTTACCTAAGATCCGGAAGAGGACTGCTGTTGCAATGAGTGAACAACCGCTGTTCCTGCCGACTGTCAAGATTGTTAGACTCCATTTGTTGTTGTGATGTGATAATAATGTTCACATTTCCTTCACCTTTATTCTGATCAAAAATAAATAAATAAAATAAAATAGAATAATAAAAGAAAGAAAGAAAGAAAAAGGAAATCAGACAGCGTATCAGTTTAATCAGATGAACTGAAGTGCTAACTGGAGTGCTATGTGGAGTGATGGCCTAGAGGTTACGCGTCCGCCTATGAAGCGAGAGAATCTGAGCGCGCTGGTTCGAATCACGGCTCAGCCGCCGATATTTTCTTCCCCTCTCACTAGACCTTGAGTGGTGGTCTGGACGCTAGTTATTCGGATGAGACGATAAACCGAGGGTTGTTCCTGGCAAAATTCTGTAGAAGAATCCACTTGGATAGGAAAAACAAATAAAACTGCATGCAGGAAAAAAATACAAAAAAATGGGTGGCGCTGTAGTGTAGCGACGGAGAGCAGCCCGAATTTCACACAGAGAAATCTGTTGTGATAAAAAGAAATGCAAATACAAATGCAAATGCAAATAACTTTAGCTTCTTGACGACGAGTGGTTAAAGGTGTTAGACTTTCACTCTGAGGGTCCCGGGATAGAATCCCGGTCAAATGGCGGCCGGTGGGTAAAGGGTGGAGACTTTTCTCATCTTCCAAGTCAACAGGTACCGTGCAGACCTCCGAGTAGTGCCTAAACTCCCCTTCGTGTGTACAACAAACATGCATGAGAACAAATACGCTCGTTAAAGATCCGGCGTTATCTATGTCAGCGTTTTGGTGGGTTATGCAAACTAGAGCCTACCCAGTATGTGTGTGTGTGTGTGTGTGTGTGTGTGTGTGTGTGTGTGTGTGTGTGTGTGTGTTCAGAGAGAGAGAGAGAGAGAGAGAGAGAGAGTGTGAGAGAGAGAGAGAGAATTTCAGTTTCACATCAAACCCCAGTATTCATTATCCCTAAAAAAAACCCAAAAAACAAAACAAAACAACCCCCCCCACACACCCCACACCCCCCCCCAAAAAAAAACAAACGGATAAGAAAATGTTTTAAACTAAAAGAAGACGAATGGAAGATGAAATAACTAACTAACTAAATGAATAAATAGATAAAATACAATAAGAAAGCGCTGACTACTAACCCCACACAACCAGCCGCCACTAACCAAGAGACCAAAATGATGATTTTTCATGATTTGGGTTTTTGATGGATTTTGATTGACGGGCGCAATAGCCGAGTGGTTAAAGCGTTGGACTGTCAATCTGAGGGTCCCGGGTTCGAATCACGGTCACGGCGCCTGGTGGGTAAAGGGTGGAGATTTTTACGATCTCCCAGGTCAACATATGTGCAGACCTGCTAGTGCCTGAACCCCCTTCGTGTGTATATGCAAGCAGAAGATCAAATAGGCACGTTAAAGATCCTGTAATCCATGTCAGCGTTCGGTGGGTTATGGAAACAAGAGCATACCCAGCATGCACACCCCCGAAAACGGAGTATGGCTGCCTACATGGCGGGGTAAAAACGGTCATACACGTAAAAGCCCACTCGTGTGCATACGAGTGAACGCAGAAGAAGAAGAAGAAGATGGATTTTGATTCTTGAACATCTCTTCTATCATAGCATACATTTTTCCACTGTAAAGATGTCTTTAACAATGAAAAAACTGCCATAAAGATTGCTTGCTGAATCATGGAAGTGTTTATTTTGTTCAATTTCGACGCAAGTCATCAAGTTTCTGGCCTTGACAACATAACTTGGACTTGCTCAATGATGAGTAAACCTACAACCATGAGACTTTGCATGATTGTTTTATGACATGTTATTGAAGTTTTGTCACGAGTATGTATGAAAATATTACTTGCTCAATGATGAGTAAACCTACAACCATGAGACTTTGCATGATTGTTTTACAACATGTTATTGAAGTTTTGTCGTGAGTATGTATGAAAATATTCTCTGGGTTTTACCCATTGTAAATTTTGAGGATTTCGCAATACCCAAAATTTCAAAAATTCATAAAAAATACAATAATTGAAGAATAAACACAATCTCAGGTGAAAATGAAGATAACGTCATTGTGTATCAAGTCCATATAACAAAAAAAGTGTTTGCATGCACCACGTGGACCACAAACCCGATTTCTTTGATACATTGTTTGGCGGCCATTTTGATTTGTTTCCATAGCAACGGGTATTCACAGAAATCTAAGAACACATTTTGTGATCCACAAGTGATGATACACCTAGTAGACAAAAAAAGGAGATATATAACTGGAGAGGAAAAAAGTCGTTATTTGACTGTAGTGTCTGGCCTTAAGTGTTGTGTTGAAAGGCCTCAGACCGAAATAGCCAAGTCACCACGAACGCAACTGCGCCAGGTCCTCCTTTAGCTTTCCACACAGGCTGCCTTGCACTGTACTGTACCGTACACACCAACCAGAAATTACAACCAGATGATGCAACGTGAACTCCATCCCCGCTAGTGCACGGGACCGCGAAACTGGTTTTCAAAGGCCATGTGCTCACTCCCCCCCCCCCCCCCACCTTCCTTCCTTCCTTCCCCCTTCCCTCTGAGCCCCACGCCCTCCCCCACTCCCTCACTAACTCCAATCCTCACACCCCTCCCCTCCCCCCTTCCTTTCCCCCCTCCCGTCACTGACACCCCCTACCAGATCCCTGCCCCCCCCCCCCCCCTTCTCTGGTTTTCCTTCTTCATCAGTAGTTCCGTCTTCCCACGCGAAGAGCCGCGTTTATATATATATATATATATATATATATATATATATATATAATTTCATTATGATTTTATACTCTCTCTCTGCCTCTGTGTCTGCCTCTGTCTGTCTGTCATCATCTGTGTGTGTGTGTGTGTGTGTGTGTGTGTGTGTGTGCGTGCGCCGCTCTCTATGTATCTGTCTGTCTGTCTGTCTGTCATCATATCTCTGTGTGTGTGTGTGTGTGTGTGTCGCTCTCTATGTATCTGTCTGTCTGTCTGTCTGTCATCATCTGTGTGTGTGTGTGTGTGTGTGTGTGTGTGGGCGCGCGCGCGCCGCTCTCTATGTATCTGTCTGTCTGTCATCATCTGTGTGTGTGTGTGTGTGTGTGTGTGTGTGTGTGTGTGTGTGTGCGCGCGCGCCGCTCTCTATGTATCTGTCTGTCTGTCTGTCTGTCATCATCTGTGTGTGTGTGTGTGTGTGTGTGTGTGTGTGTGTGTGTGTGTGTGCGCGCGCGCGCGCGCCGCTCTCTATGAATCTGTCTGTCTGTCTGTCTGTCTCACGCCCTTTCCGTCCTCCCATCCACCATCAACCCTTTGGGTGTTTTTTTTTGCCATCTCCAGATATAAGTTGTGCGTATTGAGTTTCAGTTTCAGTTTCAGTAGCTCAAGGAGGCGTCACTGCGTTCGGACAAATCCATAATATACACAACACCAGCGTAACCCAATGCGCTTAGTCAGGCCTTGAGAAGAAAAAAAACCCAGTAAATAAATAATAGATAAATACATAAAAAAGAACTACTAATAAATAAATAAATAAATAAGACAACAATGATGATAAATAAGCAAATAAATGTAAAACATTCAGACATACATTCACACATACACACACATATGCATAACAAATTATATGCACCAAACATGCAGTTTCACAGTGCGTATTGAAAACAACAACAACAACAAAAACAACAAACTACAGCAACAAAAACCCAAACACACACACACACACACACACGCGCGCGCGCGCGCGCACACACACACACACACACACACACACACACACACACACACACACACACAATCCCCAACAACTTTGGAAACAAAACACTTGAGAAACTAAACAATGATCACACTGGATGTGACAAAATACTTTCAGGTCGAAAACTTGTCTCTTGACTCTTATCTCTTGCCTCTGTCTGTTTCTTTCTCTCAATCACTTTGACAACGGTAGACTTTGCTGGAGGATTAGTTTCTTTGAGGTACCTGCTTTCGCTCCTCAGAGGTACCTGCTTGCTTTTTCTCCTCTGAGATACCTGCTTTCTCCTCAACGGTACCTGCTTTTTCTCCTCTGAGGTACCTGTTCTCTCCTCTGAGGTGCCTGCTTTCTCCTCTGAGGTCTGAGGTACCTGCTTTCTTCTCAACGGTACCTGCCTTTTCACCTCAGAGGTACCTGATTTCTCCTCAACGGAACCTGCTTTCTCCTCTGAGGTCTGAGGTACCTGCTGTCTCCTCAACGGTACCTGCTTTCTCCTCAACGGTACCTGCTTTCTCCTCAACGGTACCTGCTTTCTCCTCTGAGGTCTGAGGTACCTGCTTTCTCCTCAACGGTACCTGCTTTCTCCTGTTGAGGTATCTGCTTTCTCCCCAACGGTACCTGCTTTCTCCTCTGAGGTACCTGCTCACTGACAGCACAAGCGTATGGATAGTGAGGCAGGGATGGACAAGTGAAGGGGAGGGAGACAGTTCAGATGATTTATTCAGATAGGCAGAGAGAGAGAGAGAGAGAGAGAGAGAGAGAGAGAGAGAGAGAGAGAGAGAGAGAGAGAATCTTTATTTTCCAACGGTGGAGACATTAGCACTTTGGCCGACTTACACATCTGCCGTTGATCTAAGAGATACCCAACACATAGGCATATAAATGTTGCTATACTTAATACATGTATAATGTACAAGTATAGCACAGCGTCAAACTGAGAGACCCAACATCACTCACATCTGTACGAAACGGAACCGAGTAACACACACACACACACACACACACACACACACACACACACACACACACACACACACACACACACACTAACACTAACACACACACACACACACACTAACACACACACACAAAACCCTAGCATGAATGCTACACTTGATGATGATGATGATGATGATGATGATAGAGAGGAAGAGAGAGAGAGAGAGAGAGAGAGAGAGAGAGAGGCAAAAGGAGGGATATGGATAAGGATACGAATATTCTATTCATTAGGCCACAGCCCCTATGAAGGGGTACACAAAAATTATAATATGTTGCGTCGCATTTGTTTGAATGGACACAAAGAGAAACAACAACAACTTGAGACAACATTTATAATAGCAAAAGATATCATGAAGTTGCTATCTCTCTAAATTTAATTTGAATGTTTTGTGCAAGAAGAGGGAGAGAGAAAAAGAGAGAGATGGAGACAGAGAGAGAGACAGAGAGAGGGAGGGAGAGAGAGAGAGAGAGAGAGAGGCAAGCAGGCAGGCAGGCAGAAAATGAGAAACCACATAGTTCACAAGCTAAACATATAACAACTTACACAGACACGAATCCCATCTAACCGGGGTCCTGAATGCAGAAAATCTCTTATCATTCAATCACCAACAACAAACTCGTGATATGATAATCATTATCTGCTCATGCATAACGCCGCTAGCTTCTATATCGATATCATCATCATCATCAAAACCAACAGTGTCTTGCCCAGAGTCTAATCTGAATGGAAATGGCTGAAGTGTTTATTCTGCGTGTTAAATGACCCTCCAAAGAAGTCTTTGTTTATTTACCTGGTGGGTTACACAACTCTTTTCGTGTGAGAATTTCAAAGGTTGTGGCTGTGTCCATGCAGATTACGTGATTGTGAATAATGTGACATTTAGATAAACACAAAAACTGATGAGTGAGTCACGTGATTATGGATCTCTCTCTCTCTCTCTCTCTCTCTCTCTCTCTCTCTCTCTCCACACACACACCACCACCACCACCACCCTCCCCCCAATATATATATATATATATAATAGTTCAGCAGTTGTGATTAGCTTCTGAAGAGTAACCTGCACAAAAACCCTTCTTTACAACTACTTTGTATTTGACTAAGGATTGGATAGAAAGGTCCATGATTTGCATATGTTGATGGGATCAATGATCTTCAAGATGACTTGTTTCAAGGGGAGTTAGTGAGTTGTCTCTTTTCCTGTATACCTATAATAAAGCTTGTTTTTTTTAAATTTCAAAGTGTTTTCTTTTTCTTTCTTGGAAACTGAAGTCTGCACAGCATTTCAAACAATATGCCCACCAGCTGTAAAGACTTTTAAATCTAGGAGGGTTCCATCTAATCAAGTGATGTCACAGACATACATACACACACACACACACACACACACACACACACACACACACACACACACACACACACACACACACACACACACAAGAACGTACGCACACACACTCATACACGCGCACGCGCGCGGCAGATAAAGAATCAGTTGAATCAGGGTCATTCCAGAATCACCTTGTTTACACACGTGAGCCGAAAATTGATTCCAGTGGGTTTTAGCTGCATTGGCTGTTTATCCGTCGGATAACCCAAATAACAGAAGCAAAACAAGGAGCAGAAGTAAAAGAAGAAACTGTGCTTTATATATATATAAATAAATAAAAAAAAAAAAGGTAATTATATAGCGCTGAATCTTGTGCAGAGACAAATCAAAGCGCTTTCGCACCAGTCATTCACACGCATGCATAACTCTAAAACTGAAGAAACTAAAGACAAGGAAGAGGCAGGCAAGGGAGGCTACTTTGGGAAGAGGTGGGTTTTAAGGCCAGACTTGAAAGACCTGAGTGTGGAGACTTGGCGAAGCGAAAGAGGAAGTTCATTCCAATCGCAAGGTCCAGAGACAGAGAAAGAACGGCGGCCAACAGTCGAGTGTTTCAATCTGGGTATGCGTAAACAGAGTGGATGATAGGTTTCCTTACAACCGAAGAAAGAAAATTTCGAAAAATTCCTTGTTTGATATGATAACAGAAAATATCACCCAGTGCACTGCAAAGAAGTGTAGAATGCTCCATATGTAATTCATGATTCGTAGACTTAGAAGGGGGAAGGTGGTGGAATGGTTAAGACGCTTATCTGACAATGCAGTGTGCGTGAGGGTCTGGGTTCGAATCCCGGCTTCTCCATTTCTCCCGATGGGAAATCAAACTCTTTCGTTCAGTCATTCGGATGAAACGATAAACTGCTATCCCGTGTGCAGCATGCACTATGCGCACTGAAAAACAAACAAACAACAACAAACGAACAACACAAACAACACCAAACAAGAGAGGCAAGGCCTTCAAGACTCACTTGTGACTGATAGTAAAACACACAAGCTTTTTATGTATTGAGTATAATTTCAAAATGTAATGTTTAAGATGAGAAAGATCAGTTTAAAGCGAATTAAGTCCCATAGCATTAATTACAGAGTAATTTCCCTTTTTTACTATCTGCACCAAAACGTTTGCAAAATAAATAAAACTTCCATGCTTAGCAAAAGAAGTTCTTGTTTGAACAAAAAATGATAATAATGACTGCCTCTTGTTGTTGTGTCAGAATAAGAGGTCAAGTGCCAAGTTTAGAGAATACAAAAAATATAAATATAACAGTAAATGCAGTTTGCATATAATTAGGCTTCATTATTTATTTTTTTGTGCCCATCCCAGAGGTGCAATATTGTTTTAAACAAGATGACTTCTAAAGAACTGAATTTTTCCTATTTTTATGCCTAATTTGGTGTCAACTGACAAAGTATTTGCAGAGAAAATGTCAATGTTAAAGTTTACCATGGACACACGGACACACACACACACACACACACACACACACAGACAACCGAACACCGGGTTAAAACATAGACTCACTTTGTTTACACAAGTAAGTCAAAAACATGACAACAAAATTGTTGTCTGCTGAAGCAACACGGTGACAAGACCTGCTCCCAAGGTTATTCAATGTCCAACATTTTTAGTTCAGTTACGGGTCTTCTTAAATGGATTTTTTTTTTCAGTATTCAGTTCGTAGTATCGTAGTTGAGCTTTTCCTGCATGTTTCTGATAGGGGTGAAGCGTATATGGACCGGCCAGCCCACAGCGACCCTCTATTTGGTAAAAACAAAAATCAGAACTGCAACTGAACCGTTGGTTGTTGGATTTTTTTTTCTTTGCTTTTTTTCGTTTTTTTTTTTTTTTTTCTCCGTGAAACAGGTGAAGGCTCAAAGAACATCAAATGACCTTGGCTGTCATCAAAGGTCACATGGAAAGGTCGTGCTCTGGAGAGAGGTATGACTGATGTGCATCCATCCCCGCACGGAGAAGGTTGTGTGTGTGTGTGTGTGTGTGTGTGTGTGTGTGTGTGTGTGTGTAGAAGATAGACGGGGGGTAGGATGAGGTCGCGCGTGTGTGTGTGTGTGTGTGTGTGTGTGTGTGTGCGTGCGTGCGTGCGTGTGTGTGTGTGTGTGTGTGTGTGAAGAAGAGAGATTGGGGGGGGGGGGGGGAGGAGAGGTTGTGTGTGTGTGTGTGTGTGTGTGTGTGTGTGTGTGTGTAGAAGAGAGACGGGGGAAGGATGAGATTGTGTGTGTGTGTGTGCGTGTGTGTGTGTGTGTGTGAGCGCGCGCGCGTGTGTGTGTGTAGAAGATAGACGGGGGGCAGGATGAGGTCGTGTGTGTGTGTGTAGAAGAGAGATTGGGGGGGGGGGGGGGGAGGAGGAGGAGGTTGTGTGTGTGTGTGTGTGTGTGTGTAGAAGAGAGACGGGGGAAGGAGGGGGGGGGGAGGAGGAGAGAGGTTGAAGGATGGAGGGAGGGTAAGGGGTGTGTGGGGGGGGGAGGGATGCTGTGGTGGTGGAATTCCTACACCAGCTTATAGCAAGAGATGCGAACGTTTCCACGATCGCATGAACCCACTCCCCACGCTGCCCCCCCACCCCCCTCCCCCCACTCCCCCACAACACCCCCATGTTACTGCTCCCCCCCGCTCCCCCCCCCCTCCCGACACCCTTCATCCCCCCGATCCTTCCACGCTATGTGATGAAGAGAGAGACCTTGGGGGAGGGGGCGGAAGGGGAGTGGGGGCGGGGGGTGGGGTGGGGGGGCGGACGCCGGAGGAGGGGGGGATGTGGGGGGAGGAGGGATGGAAGGAAGGTGGTGGGGGGGGGGGGAGGGGTGGGTCGGAAGCTGGGTCACTGGAGCAACAGGTCCGTGTGTAGTCTTGTCTTGACAACACACACACACACACACACACACACACACGTACACGCGCGCGCGCACACACACACACACACATACACACACACACACACACACACACATACACACTTGCGCAAACACGCACTCACACACGTACGTGCACACCTCTACCCTGCAGACGAAGCTGGTCAGATTATTCGTTAGATTATATTCATGGTTTTATGAAGGCCGACGATTGTATTATGAAGTGGTATTAACAAGAATAACTGGCTGGCCTCGGAGTGTGGTAGAAATTGGACCTGTCTTTCAGAATAATACCTTGAAAACAGCAGAGCATTCGGAGGAGGATTATCAAGTTGAAAGATTGTTGCTGCTTTTGTTTGTTTGTTGTTGTTGTTGTTGTTCTTGTCGTTGTTATTCTTGTTGTTGTTGCTGCTTGCCCATGGAAATGAACCCCATAAATAAAGATTGTAAATTGGACACGGGGATCAGTTCCTCAGCTAAAGAGCCTTGCTTGTCCATTTTCATCGCGTGGGACAGTTTGTATTTAAACTCCTCCATGTTTTCAGCATAACCTAATAAATAACGGCGACAGTATCATCGTATTTACAGCTCGCAAAGTTAAACAACTGTCGTCGTCTCTGTCAGACAGACAGACAGACAGACAGACACACACACACACACACACACACACACAATATATATATATATATATATATATATATATATATATATATATATATATATATATATATATATGATAGTCAGTCATGTCCGACTATGACCATCAGAACAGCAGAGGAGGCAACTGCTGTCCCGACTATTTGGGCCAGAATTTGATTATAGTGGAGATTGTCTTGCCCAAGTTACATCCCCACTCTCTCGGCCAAGAGGGTTTTAGGACAGTCGGCGTTGGGATGGTTCCCAAAGGCCAACTAGCCCACAAGGCTGCAGCACTAAGAGCCAGTGCAATTTTGCCTCCTTGTTTTAGAGTCATAGTCCTTCACAAAAGACTAAGCTGTAAATGGTTTCCCATTGACTGGAGAAACCATTGATAATACAGCTCTAGCTTTGCTGTTGCTGTTGGCCCAAATGTAAACTTACGTCAATCTGTGAAATAAGCCGAGTGTTGGGCCACACACACACACACACATACACGATTTATATATATATATATATATATATTTATTTATTTTTTTTTTACTTTTTTTTTTTTTTTTTTTTTTTTTACTTTTCCTTTACTTTTTCCGAATCGAACGTACAGATAATGGCCACCGGCTCTGTGGCTGGGCTAGGCGGATAAAAAGTGATAGACGGCGTTTTGCTGCCAGACTTTTTACAACGTCGTCAACTTGCTGTGGTTCACCTACTGGTAACAATTGTTTCAAAACAAACGAGTGAGCAAATCTGGAATCCTGTCATGTTTTCTCTCTCGGTCATGATACTCGTTATCGTTTTTTGACTCACTTGTGTAAACAAAGTGAGTCTATGTTTTAACCCGGTGTTCGGTTGTGTGTGTGTGTGTGTGTGTGTGTGTGTCCGTGGTAAACTTTAACATTGATATTTTCTCTGCAAATACTTTGTCAGTTGACACCAAATTTGGCATAACAATAGGAAAAATTCAGTTCTTTCCAGTCATCGTGTTTAAAACAATATTGCACCTCTGGGATGGGCACAAAAAATAATAATAAAAAAGAAGCCTAATTATATGCAAACTGCATTTACTGTTATATTTATATTTTTTGTATTCTCCAAACTTGGCACTTTGACCTCTTATTCTGACACAACAACAAGAGGAGTCATTATTATCATTTTTTTGTTCAAACAGGAACTTCTTTTGTTAAGTATGGAATTTTTATTTATTTTGCAAACGTTTTGGTGCAGTAGGTAAAAAAGGGAAATTACTCTGAAATTAA
>NC_134886.1:20676618-20679118 GCF_041734735.1 Babylonia areolata | reverse complement strand
ACAATTTCCAGTTGGAAAACAAAACAAATCATCTAAACAGAACGTTTAACTGTCATCCTCTTTTAGAGTCTACGGCCATAGCAAGCAGAAATGACAGAGGCAGTTTCTGTTCCGATTCAGAATCAGCACTGCTATGTGGATCACCCTTTCCACCGCCACCCACACCTCCCCTCACACACACACACACACACACACACACACACACACACACACACACACACACACACACACACACACACAATGTAATCAAAGTTACATTTCAAATGAAAAGAAACTTATGTCGTGTCCTAAACACATAGCAATCCTCCCTCCCTCCTTCCTTCCAACTAAGCAGCACAAAGTGTGCTTAAAGTTAGGAATTGTCCTAAATCCCTGGAATAAGCGCAGACCTAGGAACATTTTATAATTCACGCTAAACAAGCATTAGCGCCGCTGAAATCGCATACGAAACCCAGCATTAATGAGATGCAGTTTCTCAAAAAAAAAAAAAGTGTTTGTTCTGTATTGTCCATGTGTTCTGTGTGGCTTGTTCAGCTCGCATTTATGCACAGGCGTGGTAGAGGACCCATGTCACTGAAAGGTGACCATTCATTGGTCTGTTATCCATGAACCTACTGCTCTTAATGTTCGGTAGTAGGATAGGCCATATTTTCTATACATCGCAGGGGGAATCCCCAGCTATTCTTAGCCACTGTCTTTTCTGTGTTTATACTACAAGGGAATTTTGTACTCTAAATTGACTGGCGGTGAAAGGGTTAAAGTGGCTATGCCAGTCTTGAATAAAAAAGCTAATTTGTGTTTGCACATTTCTTCTGTCTTTGCTGCTGTGTGCACATGTCAAACGATCGGTATAAGGACAGTCCCGACGCTTCCTTTTCTGAGGAAGTGTTTGAGTTTGTTTCAATGTACCTTTTATTTACCTGTGTGCTAGCTGAATCGGTAGCGTAAGCAGCACTGACTTGAAGTTGTGTACCTTGTGAATGGAGAGAGTTACCACTCTTTTACTATTTGTTAATAGTTTCTCAAACACCTTGTTGTTATCATAACGTTCACAACAACATCTCTCACAGGGACGGCACAGTCCTGAGTTATGCTGCACAGTGTTGCAACGGATCCATGTCCTGAAACAGCATTGTCAGGACCATGATGCTGGTGATGGTGCTGACAGAGAGCTCACTAGTGGTTTGTTTGCTCTGAGGCAGGCGGTGCATGTACCAACCTGGCATTGTCTTGTTGAAAAACACAGAACCAAAGACTGGCACAATAGCATGGCCGGGATGACAGACATCCCGCTGTGTGCACAAGGTCAAGGTCAGCTGCACACGACACTGCAGCAGCTTTTTTTTTTTTTTTTTTTTTTTTTTATCTCTCCGTTCTTTCATCTTCTTCATCAAGCCCCCTCCCCCCACCCCCCACCGCCACCCTCCTGACAACACGGAGCTTTCGCATGACTGATTTCAGCAAACAAACGATCAACATTGTCCCCCCTCCATGGAAACCCGAACAAACACTCCACGTTAGTCTTCATCAGGACAGGATGGAGTGGTCTTCCTGTTGCGTTTTTGAGACGTGGCGTAATAGCCGAGTGGTTAAAGCGTTGGACTTTCAATATCAGGGTCCCGGGGTTCGAATCTCGGTAACGGTGCCTGGTGGATAAATGGTAATGTTTCCGGAGTGGAGTGATGGTCCAGAGGTAACGCGTCCGCCTAGGAAGCGAGAGAATGTGAGCGCGCTGGCTCAGCCGCCGATATTTTCTCCCCCTCCACTAGACCTTGAGTGGTGCTCTGGACGCTAGTCATTCGGATGAGACGATAAACCGAGGTCCCGTGTGCAGCATGCTCTTAGCGCACGTAAAAGAACCCACGGCAACAAAAGGGTTGTTCCTGGCAAGATTCCAGAGAAAAGTCCACTTCGATAAGAAAAACAAATAAAACTGCACGCAGGAAAAAAATACAAAAAATGGGTGGCGCTGTAGTGTAGCGACGCGCTCTCCCTGAGGAGAGCAGCCCGAATTTTACACAGATAAAAAAAAAGAAATACAAATACAAATCTCCCCTTCGTGTGTATACGCAAGCAGAAGATCAAATACGCACGCTAAAGATCCTGTAATCCATACCAGCGTTTGGTGGGTTATGGAAACAAGAATATACCTAGCATGCACACCCCCGAAAACGGAGTATGGCTGCCAACATGGCGGGGTAAAAACGGTCATACACGTAAAAGCTCACTTGTGTACATACGAGTGAACGTAGGAGTTGCAGCCCACGAACGCAGAAGAAGAAGAAGATACGTGAACAATAATTCATTGCGTGAAAGATGTACGAAAAAAAAAAAAAAAAAAAGCAAAAAAAAAAGAAAAAAAAAAAAAAGAAACACACACATAACCCCCCCCCCCCCCCATCCTCCCAAACAACAACAGCAAAAAAAGAAAGGAAAAGAAGAAATAATGAAAACAAAACGGACTGCGGGCGAGAATGGAAAAGAAAAGTGTTGTACTCGC
>NC_134886.1:20664118-20669118 GCF_041734735.1 Babylonia areolata | reverse complement strand
CCAAATATTATTAAACCCGGTCAGCTAATACTGGAAGACAAACTTGTGGGACTGTTTGGGAAATTTGTCAGTAACTGCTGTCAAAAACGCCATAGCGTGCAGGAGTGATTCAGTCTCTTGTTCAATATTTATCTCTTTTGTTTTGCTTTTTGTGCGTGGTTTTACTTTGCATGCGTGTCTTATAAACCTTGCTTAGGTTTAATTGACATTAAAATTGATTCTAATTCTGATTCTGGTTCTGTCTGCAGTATTCGTAAACTCGGTGTGTATGTATTCAATGCCCTGAAGGTACGACAGGAATTCGTTGGAAGTAATGAAGAAATTTAGAATGGCTTTACAATACACCAGAAGCACTTTTGTGCTACATTTTTAAGGTCAGTCAATAGGTATTCTACATTTGTTGTCTATACACGATCACCATGCTGTATACTTTTTAGTTTTTTTTTTCTAGTGACCAAAGGCCTGGAGATTAAAGTTTTTGTTCTTCTCTCTCTCCTCTCTTTCTCTCCCCTCTCTCTCTCATCTCTCTCTCTCTCTCCTCTCTCTCTCTCCTCTCTCTCTCTCTCTCTCTCTCTCTCTCTCTCTCTCTCTCTCTTTTCGGGTAGAAAGTAGAGTACAGATTTCTGAACGTTTGGTCTTGTCGTTAACTTTCTTTCTTCTTTCTTTCACGATATCTATGTTTTATTTTCCTTTCTAACTACATGCATGTATATGAATGTGTATTGGATGTGCGTGTGTTTATGTCAGTTTGTGCCTGCCTATGTGTGCGTATGTGTTAGGGTAGCTGTTAGATACACATGTACGTTAAAATGTATGTATGCAGTGTGTGTGTGTGTGTGTGTGTGTGTGTGTGTGTGTGTGTGTGTGTGTGTGTGTGTGTGTGTGTGTGTGTAGTCACATTTTGGTGTGTGTGTATGTAACATTGATGTAATGTTTTATGTTAACAAAAGCGTTTTTTGTAAAGCACCTAGAGCAGATTTCTGGATAGTGTGCTATATAATTATCCATTATTATTATTACTATTCTATATATTTTTTTTCTCCAACTTCATGAGCAAGATACAACATGAACTGTTTCCTCTCCTCGCTCTTCTCTGCCTTCTTCATCTACTTGATTATCGTTGTTGCTGTTGTTGTGACTACAAGAAAGCCATTTGACTACACTTGTCAACATGAAGAGGAACAACAACGCCACATCTTAAACAGTCAGGGACCCCCTGGACTATCAATCAAAAGAACTTTACTTTTTTTTTCTGCTGCTTAAAGAACAGGAACCTGTACTCCCTGAAAACAAGACAAAGCAGGTGGCATACTACTCCAGACAACCCAACACCACTCACCCCCCCGCCCCCCCACACACACACACCCACCTCTCTACTCACTCTACCCACCCAAGCAGCAGGCTGAACTGCCGAACAGCGAAAAAAAAAGGTACGGATGACTAAACGATAAACACCCCCAACTGCTGCAGGTGCGGGAGATGCCGCCCTAAGAGGAGCACTCATGGGTTCCAGCCCCGGTGACATTTCAATTCTCCAGAGAGCTGTGCATAGCCAACTCCTCTTGGTTGCCAGAAAGACGGGGAAGGAGGGTGAGGGAGTGAGGGGGGAAGGGGGGGGGAGGATGAGAGAGGGAGGAAAGGAGGATGAGACATAGAGAGGAAGCCAGAGTCTGAGACATACATACATACATACAGACAGACAGACAGACAAAGACAAGGACTGTCAGAGAGACAGAGACAGAGACATAGGAAGGGGGGTGGAGAGAGAGAGAGAGAGAGAGAGAGAGAGAGAGAGTCTTATTAATTCTAACCAAGAAAATGTTGGACTATACAAACGTTTCTATTAACTTCAATTGGTTGCGGTTCTTAATGTGAAAATACCATTCCTGTTACCTACACACACACACACACACACACACACACACACACACACACACACACACGTACGCGCGCACGCGCACGCACACACACAAATCGTCGAAACTGTTTCGTGACCACCGTTTTTTTATTTTATTTAAACGTAGCCAGTACCATGTTACCCACACACCCAGCCACCCAGCCACCCACACACACACACACACACACACACACACACACACTCTCTCTCTCTCTCTCTCACACACACACACACACACACACACACACGCGCGCGCGCGCCTCAAGATTTTATTCACGTGCGCCTTTTGTGGAACACGTAGAAATCAAAATAGAAAACAGTGTACACATAACATACAATGCTATCCACAAAAAAAGAATTATGTTAAATGAAAACATACATTGTATTCATCAAGACACAGCCATCTTTCGAATTGTGGTTGCTATCTGTGTGACCTTTGTGGGTTGTGTGTATTCTTACGCGGCAACTTGCACGGTGTCATGAGGTCAATGTGTTCGCCAGTGCTGAACGATCGCCAGTCTTTTAAAGCGCCCCAAAAACACAAGAAACATACTGCCGTTAATGAGCTTTAAAAAAGAATTCCATTCATCTATTTCATTTTTTATGATATGGCCTCCCCCACCATTCACAGCTTGTTTTTTTGTTTTTGTTTTGTTTTTCTCAATATGAAATCATTGCTCCTTCTTCTTCTGTTCAGTGATTATGGCCGCCCAACAGCCATCAAAATTAATCACCGTTTCTCTTCCCCTTCCCTTCAATATGGACGCCATTCAACGTTGTTCAGTGACCCCCTTTCTTCCAATAATGGCCGCTCCCCAAGAAACATCAATGACAGTGTTTGCTCCAATGTGGCCGCCGCCCCGACAACCATCAATGACAGTTTGCTCCAATGTGGCAGCCGCCCCGACAACCATCAATGACAGTGTTTGCTCCAATGTGACCGCCGCCCCGACAACCATCAATGACAGTGTTTGCTCCAATGTGGCCGCCGCCCAAACAACCATCAATGACAGTGTTTGCTCCAATGTGGCAGCCGCCCCAACAACCATCAATGACAGTGTTTGCTCCAATGTGGCCGCCGCCCAAACAACCATCAATGACAGTGTTTGCTCCAATGTGGCAGCCGCCCCAACAACCATCAATGACAGTGTTTGCGCCAATGTGGCAGCCGCCCCAACAACCATCAATGACAGTGTTTGCTCCAATGTGGCCACCGCCCCAACAACCATCAATGACAGTGTTTGCTCCAATGTGGCAGCCGCCCCAACAACCATCAATGACAGTGTTTGCTCCAATGTGACCGCCGCCCCGACAACCATCAATGACAGTGTTTGCTCCAATGTGGCCGCCGCCCCGACAACCATCAATGACAGTTTGCTCCAATGTGGCAGCCGCCCCGACAACCATCAATGACAGTGTTTGCTCCAATGTGACCGCCGCCCCGACAACCATCAATGACAGTGTTTGCTCCAATGTGACCGCCGCCCTACTAAACACGTTAAATCCGTCACCATGCTCCTCCACACAGTCTCCACCTTGGATCAGCCAATATAAGAATCATGCTCTCACTTTGCTTTCCCTCTCCTAAGCATTTTTAGACCTGAGCCCTTATGAGCGACTTCCCACTTCCAGATCTCCTAAGGTCGGGGAATGCAAGAACGCAGGAATTGTATAGTATGGGCCATATGACCCGTTACAACTGATCGTGCTGACAATGTTAGAGGGGACAATAGTTATTTTATACTATGGACATGATCAACAATGTCACATAAATCTTCAAAACTGAGAAAAAAAATCAAGAAAAAGGAAAACAACAAACAAACAAATAATTACAAACATCAAAGATGTTGATTTGCATAGTAACATTTTAGCCTCTGTGACTTTGAGAGATACATTACTATGCAAATTATTATCTTGAGATAACGCGTCCACTTAGGAAGGGAGAGAATCTCAGCCGTCCACCAAGGAAGCGAGAGAATCTCAGCCGTCCACCTAGGAAGCGAGAGAATCTAGGAAGCGAGAGAATCTCAGCCGTCCACCTAGGAATCGAGAGAATCTGAGCTGTCCAACAAGGAAGAGAGAGAATCTCAGCCGTCCACCTAGGAAGCGAGAGAATCTGAGCTGTCCAACAAGGAAGAGAGAGAATCTGAGCTGTCCAACAAGGAAGGGAGAGAATCTCAGCCGTCCACCTAGGAAGCGAGATAATCTCAGCCGTCCACCTAGGAAGCGAGAGAATCTAGGAAGCGAGAGAATCTCAGCCGTCCACCTAGGAAGCGAGAGAATCTCAGCCGTCCACCTAGGAAGCGAGAGAATCTCAACCGCGCACGGGATCGGATCTCACACTTCCCAGTACTTTCTCCCAAACCAGACCTTGAGTGATGGGTGTGGGCGCTAGTCATTCGGATTAAACGATAATAAACACAGTTCCCGTGGGTAGCATGCACTTTGCACACAAGTAAAAGAACCCATAGCATCAAAAGGGTCGTCACTGGCAAACAGCAACAACAACAACAACAACAACAAAACTAAACAACAACAACAACAACAACAAAAAAGACAGCAAAATCCACCGTGACATGTATATGAATACACTCGCAGGCAGAAGTCCTATTTTAGCATCCCAAATTCAGGAGCCTTGTTTTACCGTTTTTTTTTTCTCATTTACTTTGTGTGTGTGTGTGTGTGTGTGTGTGTGTGTGTGTGTGCGCGTGCGCACATGTTTATAAAACGATATTACTATTAATAGATGTTGTGATCCATTTTCAGTGGATTTCGACTATTATTTTGTGCGTACTTTTCCTCAGTTTTGATGGGGATTCAGTCACTACACTAACGTGCAACCATCTTACTTTTTTTCCGGTTTTTAGTCCCACAGATCATGAAAATGTAAGCAACATGGGCAACAATTCAGAACGCTAAAATAGGACATTGCCAAAAGGTGGTGCTGCACCGTCGGAACTCACTCTGTCTCGTGGGGATATCAGACCGCGGAATTTGACACCGAGAAATCTGTCGTTTGTAGCAAAAGAGCAATGCAAAACAAAACAAAAAACAATACAATACAATATAATACATTACAATACATACAATGCAATCCCATGCA
>NC_134886.1:20649118-20659118 GCF_041734735.1 Babylonia areolata | reverse complement strand
CCCCCCCCGCCCCCTTCCCCCCCCCTCTCTCTATATATAACATGAATATATATGAATATAGCGGCCAATGGAGATTTTTTTTAAACGCCGTATATTCTTAATAGCGAAAAATATACATCGTTTTACAATGAAAGATGAGGAATATCATCAAAATATTTCAGTGGGTATTATAAAGTAGGATAACGTATTGTGTTCACAAACACTCGATGCTTGATTTGATATGGATACTAAAATATAGCGTCTATCCTCGGTCGGAGACCAAGCTCTGAGCGCTTTGCAAACTCGGGGTCATTTGCACAACTGCACAACAGGCTGCCTACCTGGGTAGAACCGACTGACAATTGCCTTTAGGCGCTCATCATTCGTTTCCTGTGTCAATCAATCATATTTCAGGCACGCACACATGCACAGTCAGACAGACATGTAACATTTTACGTGTACCACCGTTTTGTTTATATACCCCGCCATGTAGGCAGCTATACTCCATTTTCGGAGGGGTGTATGTTGGGTATGTTTCTGTTTCCATAACCAACCGAACGCTGACATCGATTACATGATCTTTAACGCGCGTATTTGATATTCTGTGCGTGTACAGATACGAAGGGGGTTCATGCACTTGCAGGTCTTCACATATGTTGATCTGGTAGATCGGGAGAATAAAAGTCTGCTTAATTAACAAATCCCATCGGCTATATGACTAAATCATCCAAAACAGACTCTTTACACTTTGAAAAAAAAAACAAACAAAAAAAAACAAAAAAAACACACAAAAAAACACCCACAAAAAACACCTTTACACTTTACCTCTAATATTCTTCACTCACCTGACCCAAAACATCCGTACTCGCCCCACTTTTTCAACTCGCTCGCTTCAGTGTGTCTGACCGCTTTCGCATCGCTATTTAATTTAATTTTAATTTAAGCAGCGGCACTACGTCTTCAGGGGCGTTTGTCGGTCGAGGTGTGTGTGTGTGTGTGATAGAACGCTACACTATTTTACGTCATGTCTGGGTGTTACAATGATAATATATGAAAAGAAAGGTTAAGTTCACTTCAGAGAGAAGCTGTTGCTGTCGCGTGACACAGCGTGAGGTGGAAACAACAAAGGGAGGGGTTGACAGGTACAGCTTTAAGCTCCTGTCACACGGCACACTCTGTCTGACAAAGTGGATCGGTGTTGTGCCTGGTGTTTGTTGCACAACAAGAGGGGAGAGAGAGGGGAGGAGGGGGGTAGGGGGGAGGGTAGAGAGGGAGAGACTGATTAATTGTCCCAGCAGAGTCCTTCTTCTCGCTCTGTCTGTCTGTCTGTCTGTCTGTCTCTCCCGATCTTTGTCTCTCTGTGTCTCTGTCTGTCTCTCTCTCCATCTTTCTCTCCATATCTATGTCTGTCTGTCTGTCTGTCTCTCTCGATCTCTCCCCTCTCCTTTATCCATTATTCCCTCAATAAAACATTTGTCATTGTCATTGTCATTGTGATTGTCATTCTCTCTCTCTGTCCCTTTCTCTCTCTCTCTCTCTCTCCCTCCTTCTTTCTCTCCCTTCCTCCCCCCTCTCTCTCACTCTCTCTCTCCCTTTCCCTCTCTCTCCCCCTCTCCCTCCCTCCTCTCTCTCTCCCCCCTCTCTCTCTCCCTCTCTCCCTCCCTCCTCTCTCTCTCCCTCCCCCCTCTCTCTCCCCTCTCTCTCCCCTTCTCTCTCTCTCTCCCTCTGCCCCCCCCTCTCACTCCATCCCTCTCTATCCCACTCTTTCTCTCCCCCTCTCTCTCTCTCTCTCTCTCTTCTTCTCTCTCCCCCTCTCCCTCCCCCTCTCTCTCCCCCTCTCCCCCCCCCCTCTCTTTCTCCCTCCCCCTCTCTCTGGGTGTGTGTGTTGGGGGGCGGGGTGTGTGTGTTTTCTTCATTATGTATACAATTCTGCATGAAAACCTTTTCCTTTCATTTATGTGTGTGCTATTTGTAATAGATGTAGATTAGCAAGGACAGATCGGAAGAATAGGCAATGCCTAAAATCTTAATCCTTGAATAAAAACGTTTTGAGTTCTGAGTTCTCTCTCTCCTCTCTCTCTCCCTCCCTCTCTCTCTCTCCCTCCCCCTCTCTCTCCCCTCTCTCTCTCCCCTTCTCTCTCTCTCCCTCTCCCCCCTGTCTCTCTCTCCCTACCTCCCCCCCTCCCTCTCTGTGTGTTACCCCTGACTGTTGGTACCCACCATTACCCTCTTTCTCCTGCTCTCTCGTTCCAAGCGCGTTGGGCTACGCTGCTGGTCAGGCATCTGCTTGGCAGATGTGGTGTAGCGTACATGGATTTGTCCGAACGCAGTGACGCCTCCTTGAGCTACTGAAACTGAAACTGAAACTCTCTCGTTCCACAAGACAAGGCTCTCCGTTATCAGGAACAACATGCTTGTAGTATAGCGCTATATAAAAATGAAATATTATTATTATTATTATTATTATTATTATTATTATTATTATTATGTCAGGTCAGCAGGTTTGGCATTAGTTTTTGGTACTTTTAGTCATCATTAAACACACACACACACAGACACACACACACACACACACACACACACACACACACTCACACAGACACACACACACACACACACACACACACACACACACACACACACACACACACACACACACACACAGCTTGACTGCTGTGTAATTCTGCATTCTACCACCAACACAACTACACACTAAACAAGAAGAAGAAGAAGAAGAAGAAGAAGAAGAAGAAGAAGAAAAACAACACACAAATACACACACAGAGACCCTCCACACCCCTCCAAACACACACACAACCCCAACCCTCCTCCACCCTTCCCAATATACCCCTCCCTGACATCCCCCTCAACCCCCTTCCGCAGTTACCCACCCATACACCCACAATCAAGAGGTGGGTGGGGTATAATGCTCTCTATCAGTCAGCAGCCCTATCAGCCTACCCCGAAAAAGAAAAAGAAAAAGAAAAAAGAAAAACGTTCTCGATCACATTGTAGTCATCACACGAACCATTCCTCCAAGCGTGCAGACAGTTCTCGCTGGACAAACACGCTTTTTGCACGCTTTCGCATAGCTTAACATTTTCTGCCGCATCGGAACGGAGAAAGAATTTTGTTTAACCCTCTCTTCTCCTCTACACAGACCCCTCGGATGTCCAGTGAGTGTCTCAATGACCCAACCTTTAGCTTCCGTCGTCAGAATTGTGGTATTCTTTGTCAACATTCACCTCTTCAGTATAAGAGCCTTCCGCTTGCAATATTTTGATGATGGTAATTGGGGTGAAACGCTGTTAACGTCGTCTCTTTCGCCGTTCGTATGGAGAGAGTTAATGTCCCGTCACACATATCGGTGATTGAAGACATTTTGTTAAAGTATTTATGAATACATTTGAGTATTATCGGTTAGAAGGGGTGGGAGATGTGAATGAATGGAGGGTTGGGGGAAACTGGGCAAATGAGGGTGAAATTTGGGTGAAATTTGAAAAAAAAGACAAAAAAAAACCCCCAAAACAAAACAAAACAACAACAACAACATTAAAAAAAAAACAACAACTCTAAATACAATTACAGGAAATTACTTAAAGGACTTCGTAAAAGAGAAGTCGTTAAACTGACAAGCGAAACAAATGATAATGAATGCAAAAAGTAAAAAAATCAACGTTCTCAGTCACTTGTGAAGACACACTTTCGTGTACATAAGGCTTCATCAAGCTACAGTCAAAAATTATATGCTCAATTGTCAGGTTACTAAAGCATATGCACTTGACATTAGAACAATACTTGGTCCGTAATGAATTTGATAATAGTCTGAGAGCTAAACTCAGGACCGGTCTGCGAATCGGACCAAAGTCTGAGAGAGTCAGCTGACGAGGTTTTAGACTTGAATTCAAGAATTGGGTTGATATGCTACCTTATACACACAAATACACGAGCACATGTCGGGTATGCACAGGCACAACGAAAACAACAACAACGACAACTGCAACAATAACAACAGCAGCAACAAACATTATTGAAGGTTTTTTTTGTTTGTTTTTTTAACATTAAGAAAAATATTTTTCGTTATACGTAAAACCTTTTTTTTTTCTTTGAAAGCAAAACGTTTTAATCTTTTTTTTTTCCAGTGTATGTATCATTGCTGTAACTAAGCTTCCTTCATTATCATTTCAAACATCATCAAATTACACTTTCTGTCTACGATCACAGAATGTGATCAATGTGCAGTATAGTAGGCTATGTTTATAATTATATTCAAATAATGTTTCTTAATTCTTTCTGTTTTTACATTAAGAATACTAGTTATTACCTGCAGTGTGTGGATGTATGTATGAAACGATGTATGTGATATTTTTTACATTTGTATCTTCGTAATATTTGTAGGGGCTGTTGTTGGCTTTTACAGTTATGGTCCCCATGTTGTTTACTTGTCTATGTTGTGATAATGCACCTGACCAAATTTCTCCAGTTGGAGATAATAAAGTTATTCTTATCTTATCTTATCTTATCAACCATTGCCAATGTGCGTGTTGGGACCTCACAAAGTTTACTTATGTAAGCTCGTCGGGAAAAAAACAGCTTTTGGAATGAATTTTTCCAATAACATTTGTTTAAAATGTGAGAAAAATCGTATAAAATTCACTAATGATTTCATGTGACCAAATCAGCTTTCATTACAGTCTTTGGAACCAAAATTGATTCATACTGCCATTATGCTGTATTATCTTGTGTTGTTCAATGTTGTGTATGTTGCAGTGTATTGTTTTTGTAGATCAAATTCTGTTCTATTCTTTCTGTTCTGTTCTGCCCTATTCTGTTCTATTCTGCTCTATTCTGTTCTATTCTTTCATATCATATATATCAAATCATATCATGTTACGTTGTATCTGATTATATTAGACCATATCATTCCATATATCATTTTTTATATTTTTACCATGTTACACTGTATTGTATTGTATTGTATTGCATTGTATCGTATTGCACAGTGCTGTGTTGTGCATTGCTGTGCTTTGCTGCATTGCATTGCATTGTATTCTGGTCTCCAGTTACAGTAGATTTCTCTGGATGAAAGAGTCGGGCTGTTCTCCCCAGCAATGTTCATGCTGGAGAAGAAGAAGAAGAAGAAGAAGAAGAAGAAGAAGAAGAAGAAGAAGAAGAAGAAGAAAACTAATAAAACGCAGTGATGATTTTCAGCTTGTTTGTCACTGTATCTTCTCTTTCTTCGTTCGTGGGCTGCAACTCCCACGTTCACAGGTGGAGTGATGGCCTAGAGGTAACGCGTCCGCCTAGGAAGCGAGAGAATTTGAGCGCGCTGGTTCGAATCACGGCTCAGCCGCTGATATTTTCTCCCCCTCCACTAGACCTTGAGTGGTGGTCTGGACGCTAGTCATTCGGATGAGACGATAAACCGAGGACCCGTGTGCAGCATGCACTTAGCGCACGTAAAAGAACCCACGGCAACAAAAGGGTTGTTCCTGGCAAAATTCCGTAGAAAAATCCACTTCGATAGGAAAAAACAAATAAAACTGCACGCAGGAAAAAATTAAAAAAAGGGTGGCGCTGTAGTGTAGCGACGCGCTGTCCCTGGGGAGAACAGCCCGAATTTCAGACAGAAATCTGTTGTGATAAAAAGAAATACAAATACAAATACACTCGTATGTAAATGAGTGGACTTTTACGTGTATGACCGTTTTTACCCCGCCATGTAGGCAGCCATACTCCGTTTTTTTGGGGCGTGCATGCTGGGTATGTTCTTGTTTCCATAACCCACCGCACGCTGACATGGATTACAGGATCTTTAATGTGCGTTTTTGATCTTCTTCTTGCGTATACACACGAAGAGGGTTCAGGCACAAGCAGGTCTGCACATATGTTGACCTGGGGGGTCGTAAAAATCTCCACTCTTTAACCACCAGGCGCTGTCACCGAGATTCGAACCCGGGACCCTTAGATTGAAAGTCTAACGCTTTAACCATTCGGCTGTTGCACCCGTTGTTTGTCTGTGTGTAATCAGGTGACGTGCACCGGAGACTACAAGAGCATCGTGGGTCACACCATGTGCATGCAAGATGACGGCGCGCGTGACCAAGACAGGCGTGACGTCACAGGAACGTGAGACGATTTTGCGGCTTCACAACGAGGCTCGGGGTCAAGTGCAGCCCCCGGCCACTGACCTGACCACTATGGTACGTCTGTCGAGTCAAACGACTGGTTTAAAAATTCGGTTTTTTTAAATTTTATTTATTTATTATTTTTTTTAAAGAGTCAATAGTAGTGACCATATCTTGAAGATATTTTGTGATGTGTAGTTAGACAATAAAGAGTGGTAACTCTCTCCATACACAAGGTACACACCTTCAAGTCAGTGCTGCTTATGCCACCGCTTGAGCACAGGTAGATAAAAGGTACACGGGAACAAACCCAGAGGTATTTAGGGAGGGGTGGGGGGTGGGGGGGGTGGAGGGCGGGGCGTGGTGGAGGGAACGGTATTGGGCAGAAGGTGAAAAATAGTGTGTGTGTATGTGTGTGTGCACGTGTGTGCGCATATGTGTGTGTGTGTGTGTGTGTGTGTGTGTGTGTGTCTGTGTGGTGGGGAAAGATACAGAGCAATGGAAAAAAATAAAGCATTAAAACGGGAGACATAGGCACAATATAGAAGGAAACATCAAACAACTGTAACAACTATAACAAATGTCCAGTTGGACATTGTGTGTCTGACCTTCCATCATCGCACACAGTATCCTTCGTTTCTTTTATTTTCCAGTTTTTCTCCATCTCTGTTCAATAAATGCATATCATATTGACATCACTCACAAGCTCTGAATACATGAATAACCCCCCTGCCACCACCACCAACCCTCCCCCCAACCCCCACCCCCAACAACGTGACGGATGAAAATGACACACGTGAAGAATTCAGAAAGCACTTTATCACAGAAGTTGACTTGACCCAAAGCATTCAACCATCATTGAGTGATTTTTCCCCAGTCACATCCGATTTCACAATATTATGAAAATTAGGCTTTCTGCTGGTGCTTGCTTGCCTGCAGAACTGTATTGACCATCCAATCTAAAAGGCATTCCTCCTGAATTCTGCAGGGGGACGATTCTCTGGATTCCGTTTGATGTGCAGACATTTGCTTGCTTGTTGCATACAGGGAATTTCCGTATCAAAAGAAAAAAAAGAATACGATTTATATCACTATTTATTCAAGAGAGAGAGAGAGAGAGAGAGAGAGAGAGAGAGAGAGAGAGAGGTTGGAGATACACATCATGTTTCGATTTGATAATAATGGTGACGACAATAAGAACAAGAACACTACTACTACTACTTCTACTACTAGTACAACTACTACTACTAGTACTAACAAGAAGCAAAACCTTCATGATTTATTTGTGATGTCCGCTGCACACACACACACACACACACACACACACACACACACACACACACACACACACCGACACATACACACACACAACCGCAACACACGATTATTAAAATCATTATTATTATTATAATTGTTGTTGTTGTTGCTGTTATTACTACATAGGCTCACATTGTTTACACACGTGACTGAACCAAACAATAATGACGATGATATTGACGTTCGTGACACTCAGGTGCTACCCCCCCCCCCCCCTCGCCCCCCCCCCCCCCATCTCCCGCTGCCCCAATGTCTGTGTTGACAGGTATGGAACGACGATCTGGCCGCCGTGGCCCAAAAATGGGCCAAACAGTGCGTGATGGGGCACGACAAGGAGAGATCTGTCCCCAGTGGGTCTTGGCTTCTCTCTGTCTGTCTGTCTGTCTCTGTCTCTGTCTCTCTCTCATATTTATTGAAAAACATGTGACTACGTGACACATATAAATTATAAACAACAAACATGTATAGATTGTCAATATATATACACGCCTCTCTCCTCCCCTATCAGTCTCTCTCTATGTCTGTCTCCACTAGCACTGTCACTGTCATCACTATATCTGTCTGTTCAGTCAGCCTCCCCTACACCTTCTTTACTCTTCCCCTTGTCCATTCTTCCTTCCGCTCTCCAACACGTCCCTACACGATTGTCCTCGTTGTTATTCATCTATCGCGATATTTTATTGTACATAAGTTCTATGTTTATGTTTGCACATGCCTGTGTAATTTTGACGTTGGTGTTGTGAATTGACTCTCGCTTTTTTTTCTTTCTTTTTTTTTCTCAATTATTATTCTTGCCCAGAGGGCTGGATGTAAACAAGTACTTTGTGCTTACTCCTTTACCCTCGTAAAATAAAATTTCGTTCGTTCGTTCGTTCGTTCTCTCTCTCTCTCTCTCTCTCTCTCTCGCTCTACAGATTCCAGATGGTTTATTTATGTATAGGCCTAGGCCCCTTATGAATTGGTATGTGAACATTATTCTTTCATATATATAGTCAAACATTACATTGCAATGCATGTTAACGTCCAAATATTCAATCAAACAAACATATAAATAAGTAAAACATTGCTGCGGTTCAGTATGTAGAATAATAAAAATTCATGCTGTCACGAAGTTACAATTTCTCTTAATTTGAAAGCTCTAGATCAAAATAGAGAAAATTTTCGAACAGTTTCAGGAGAGGTTGATGACATTAGAAAGTTCAATTTAAACAATTTAGGTTGTCTATAATATTTAGGTGGAATGAATTCTCCTCGAATGTTCAGAGATGGACAACAAAAAACAAAGTGTATCTCATTGTCTTGTGAGTTTTTACATAATGGACAGATATATATCTCTCTGTCTCTATCTGTCTGTCTGTCTCTCTCTCTCGTGTGTGTGTGTGTGTGTGTGTGTGTGTGTGTGTGTGTGTGTGTGTGTGTGTGTGTCTGTCTGTCTGTCTGTCTGTCTGTGTGTATCTGTGTGTGTGTGTGTGTGTGTGTGTGTGTGTGTGTACTGTATGTCAGGATGTTAGTGTGTGTGTGTGTGTGTGTGTGTGTGTGTGTGTGTGTGTGTGTGTGTGTGTTTTGTGTGTGTGTGTGTGTGTGTGTGTGTGTGTGTGTGTGTGTGTATGTGTGTGTGTGTGTGTGTGTGCGCTGTATGTCAGTAGTGTGTGTGTGTGTGTGTGTGTACTGTTTGTCAGTAGTGTGTGTGTGTGTGTGTTGTTTGTGTGTGTGTGTGTGTGTGTGTGTGTGTGTGTGTGTGTGTGTGTGAGAGAGCATGCAATGTGGTGCATGGTTGTTGTTGTGCCTTCTCGCCATCCTGTCCTGGCACCCACCACGATCCCCCCCCTCAATCCCCCCCCCTTCACCCCTCTCCAACATCCACTTCCCCCGAACCTCCGCACGATCCTGTGTTGACTAATTCCACTTCAGATAAGCGCTACACAAAATGTGTGTGTGTGTGTGTGTGTGTGTGTGTGTGTGTGTGTGTGTGTGTGTGTGTGTGTGTGTGTGTGTGATCGGTCGCATGTGTGTGTATGAATTCTCAATTCTGCTTCCCCACACACCCCGCGCTGCACACCCACACCCATCTTCCCACCCACCCACCCACCCACCGACACACACACACACACACACCTACACACACGCAAACAAAAAACAAACAAACAAATACACAAGAACCCCCCCTCCCACACACACAATTATCCTCGCCTCCTCCCCCAACTCCGACCCCCCCCCTTCACCCCCCTCTCCCACACACACCAACCCTCACGCCCCAAAACAAACGAACGACCCCCCCCCCCCCACCCCAATCCCCGCCCCCCCCTAAACACTGACCACAAAACTTATACCACAGAGCTAGGAATGGCCGTGGGGCAGAATGTGGCTGGGGGGTACGGGAACTGGGAGTCCGCCATCCAGGGCTGGCACGACGAGGTCAAGATGTATCACTTCGGTCGGGACCCTGACTCCTACCTGGGCCATAACGGCTGGCTGAAGATTGGTCACTACACGCAGGTGAGAGGGAAAGGGGTAGACGTGAATTTTCTGCCTCACTAGTAGTAGCACTCAGAACTAATACAAGGACATCCAGGAGT
>NC_134886.1:20639118-20644118 GCF_041734735.1 Babylonia areolata | reverse complement strand
CCATACCCGGGGCAGGCAGCCTGTTGTGAAAATGACCCCATGTTTGTGAAACGCTTTGAGCTTGGTCTCCTACCGAGGATAGGTGCTATAAAAGTGTCCATATCATTCATTTATGTAAATCGTGGTGGCGTTGATGTGCAGATGCTTAGCGCGGGACGATCGCATCATTTTCAGCATCCTCACCAGGGTTAGCCAAGGCCACGAAGCCAACCGATCCACCCAACCATCATTTTTACACCACTTTGGGATGGATTTTGTCTTTCGTTTTTTTTTTTTTTTTCTGATAAATTGGATGGTGGTTACGACTCTTATCTGCCAAAACAGTGTCTGTGAGGGTCTGGGTTCGACTGCCGGCCTTGCCCATTCTCATATGTCTGACTGGAAAATAATACTGAGCTTCTAGTCATTCGGGTGAGATGATAAACCGAGGTCCCGTGGAGTGCAGCACTCATTTGGGGCACCGGAAAAGAACCCATGGCAACAAAAAGTGTTATCCTCTGTCCTTCTGTTGAAGAAATCCACTCTGATAGGTATATAAATATATATGCATGCACACAAGGCCTGACTAATCTCGCTGGGTTATGCTGATGGTCAGGCATCCAATGAGCAGATATGGTGTAGCGTATATGGATTTGTATATGGCTTTCTTTTGTTTCTGGAAACAATATCTGATGAAGAGAGTGGGGATGGGGGGAATGGGTATACCACACACACACACACACACACACACACACACACACACACACACACACACACACACACACACACACACACACACAGATGCCCCCGCTGTGTTTTTGTTTTCCTTTTCTTTTCTGTTTTTTTTTTTTCACTGAAGCCACAATGTAGAGTGGTGGCCTGGAGGTGGCACGTCCGCCAAGGAAGCGAGTCTGAGCGCACTGGTTCGATACATATCAAAGTCGCCGGTATTTTCTCCACATCCACTAGACCTTGAGTGGTGGTCTGGACGCTAGTCATTCGGATGAGACGATAAACCGGTCTCGTGTTTAGCATGCACTTAGCGCACGTAAAAGAACCAACGGCAACAAAAGGGTTGTACCTGGCAAAATTCTGCCGAAAAATTCACTTCGATAGGAAAAAAAAAACCCACCCCAACTGCACGCAGGAAAAAGAAAAAGAAAAAAAGGGTGGCGCTCTCAGTGTAGCAACGCGCTCTCCCTGAAGAGAGTAGCCCGAATTTCACACAGAGAAATCTGTTGTGAGAAAAATAGAAATACAAATACAAAGTCGTAATAAATCACAGGACTTTACGACGGAACAGCCTTTGGCTTTCACAGTCAATAAAGGCAATAAAGTGGACCTCCCTCACGGAGAGGTAGAATTATTACCGCGGCCAATCAATATTTTTTCCTCAGTCAAGAGTTAACTGCTGACATTGATTATTAACATGCTCTCACAGACGGACTCTAAAGTGTTAACCATCAGCATGAAACACCAGCTGTTGGCAAGCTGCTGTGTTTCTCTACTGCTCGTTTCTTCCGGGACATAAGATTACTGAATGGGTAATTGTTTTTGCCAACTGTTTGTAAAGAGTTTTTTATTCAACGGTTTTTCCCCACCCACTCAGAATGTCCACGATCGAAAAATCAATAGCCGAGTGGTTAAAGCGTTTCAATTTGAGAGTCCCGGGATCGAATTTCTGTAACGGCGCCTGGTGGGTAAAGGGTGGACATTTTTACGATCTCCCAGGTCAACATATATGCAGACCTGTTATTGTCTGAACCCTCTTCGTGTGTATGCGCACGCAGAAGATCAAATTCTCACGTTAAAGGTCCTGTAATCCATGTCAGCGCTCGGTGGGATATGGAAACAAGAATATACCCAGCATGCACACCCCCCGAAAACGGAGTATGGCTGCCTGCATGGCGAAGTAAATAAACGAAACGGTCATACACGTAAAATGTTACATGTCTGTATCAGTATATGTGTGCGTGACTGAAAATTGAGTGAATGACACAGGAAACGAATGATGAGCGCCCAAATGGCAGCCGTCAGTCGGATCAACCCAGGTAGGCAGCCTGTTGTGCAAATGACTCCGTGTTTGTAAAGCGCTTAGAGCTTGGTCTTTGACTGTATTGGCGCTGAATAAGTATCCATATCATTATCAACCAAGTTATTGAATGAATAGACGAATGACCGAATGGGGGAAGGAATGAATGGATGAATAAAACGAATAAATGGTGAACGAATGTCCATTCTGTTTGTTATGTCTGTGTGTCTGTCTGTCCGTCTGCGTGTCTGTGTGAATGAATGGAGTGAACGCAGATGAGTGTGAGTTTCAGTTTCAGTTTCAGTAGCTCAAGGAGGCGTCACTGCGTTCGGACAAATCCATATACGCTACACCACATCTGCCAAGTAGATGCCTGACCAGCAGCGTAACCCAACGCGCTTTGTCAGGCCTTGAGAAAAAAAAAAAAGATAAATACATAAAAAAAGGAACTACTACTATGTATAAGGCGCAAAAACTTGATGAAATCAACTATAAGCGTACAACAAAAACAAACAAACAAACAAAAAAAACACACAACCCCCCCCCCCCCCCCCCCCCGCGGAAAAACAAAACAAAACACAAAACAAAACAAAAAAACAACAAAAAAAAGAATATAACTAACTAACTAACTAACTAACTAACTAACTAACTAACTAATAATGTGTGTGAATACATGCTGTATGACTCCCACAGTATTTTCTTCTATCGCCCCAGGGATAAAATGGCTGTGAAGGGAAGCTATTCACCGGTGGCGAAAGGCATGGGCCGCAGATGTTCGACAGATATTGCAGTGTGTTACAAACAGTAGCAACATGTTCAGGAGCAGGAGGAGTGTATGCCTTGAGTGAAGCATGATGGTCGTTAAGGACAATGGTTTTCCGTCCTGCCCCTTCCCCTCCCCCACCCCCCACCCTCCTCATCCACTACACACACACACACACACAAACACACACATGCACGAAACATTGACAGGCCCATTTCCTCCAGTGACCTTGTTTCTCCCACACAAGTCCCATTTCAGAGCCAGTGATGTCATTGATTTCCTTTTCTGCGTGTGTTGATGACAAGTGGGTCGGGGGTGGGGGGTGGGGGGGGGAGAGGGGGAGAGAGAGAGAGTGTGTGTATGTGTGTGTGTGCGTGTGTGCGTTTGCATGCGCGTGTGTGTAAGTGTGTTTGTATTTGTGTGAGGATATATATATATATATATATATATATATATATATATATATATAGAGAGAGAGAGAGAGAGAGAGAGAGTCCTTAGTTAGCAGGGGTCCATACTGCGGGGGGGAGTGGGGGGGGGGGGGGTTATCTTTGACAAAAACAAAACCTATGGATATGGAAGATATTGGGCGCGGATTATTTCAGTGGCATGGACTGAGATCCTAGTGGCTTTTACACTATTCTAAATCAAACATATTAGTTACGAAATGCAACAGTGATTTGCGAAGATACTGTTCTATTCAATAATTTTTGCGATCTTATTCTCTGGTGACATGATGGTTTGTTTGTTTGTTCTGTTATGTTGTTTGCTTCTTCCTTTCAGCAATGATACATTTTTTTTTTTTCTCCACGATGTCAAAACGACAGGGGGACACTACATATCTTGCACATGAAATAACGCAGAAGAAAGAAAGCAATGCATGTCCAGAAATTCTCCTTTAATTAACACCCCTGAACATCCGGGTTTCCCGTTGTTGGCCGGAAACGAAGTGCAGCCATATTGATGGATTGTGTCAGTTTGCACTGAATGGCCCGGATGGTGGGATGTATGTCAAAGGGGAGGAAGGGGGAGAGTGGGTGGTGGGTGGGGGGTGGGCAGTCGGGTAGGGGAGTGCTGAAGGTTACCGGGTGGTGGTAACTGGAAGGTTACTGGGTTCCTTTGTATTACTCAGTTTCTGCTGTGTTTGTTGCTCGTCCGTGATGATCCGGAAAGATCAAGACGCTTGGGGCTTAGTCATAGACTGTAGCTCTGGGATGGTCCTTTTATTATTTATTGTTTTTGTTCTTTTTGTATCTTAGTGTCTTCTTCCTCCCCCCCCCACCAACTCTGTAAGTGTGTGTGTGTGTGTGTGTGTGTGTGTGTGTGTGTGTGTGTGTGTGTGTGTGTGTGTGTGTTAAATAATGAAAATAATTGGCTGGAAATGTTTATGAAAATAAGTGTGTGTGTGTGTGTGTGTGTGTGTGTGTGTGTGTGTGTGTGTGTGTGTGTGTGTGTGTGTGTGTGTGCAGGAGTGTTTCGAAGGGGCTGCTCAGCTTGTGTTCTCCGACCCCCACCCCCCCCGACCCCCGCCCGCCCCCTGCCCACCTCTCCCTCTCCCTCGTCCTATAATCCGTCTCCACATACATATCTCTTTCTCTCACGTTCGCTATGCGTTTCTTTGTCTCTGATTGTCTGTTCGTCTATTCTTCTCTTCTCTTTCCGTTTATCTCTTTCTCTCTGTGTGTGTGTGTTGTTTGTTTTACGGTGGATCAGCCCAGCGATGTGAATCTGCTGATGAACGTGACGACGATGGTGATTTCAGTGGCGACGAAGACGATAACCACTAGAATAATGTCGACGACGACGACGTTGATGGCAGTGATGGGGGAAAAAAGAAGAAGAAGAAGAAGAAGAAGAAGAAGAAGAAGAAGAAGAAGACACAATATGATTATTGTGATAATGTTGAAGGCGACAACGACAACAACGATGACAATGATGATGATGATGGAGGTGATGATGATGACGTTTGCACTGACATCAACAACGATGACGACGAAAGACGATGATATGATGATGGATAATGAATGTCGAATGAGAAATGGTGATGATGATAGTGCTGATGTTGATTATGAAAAATGACGACGAAGTTGACGATGATGATGAATAATGTATGATGAATGATGATGATGATGATGATGGCGGATGACTAAGAGGATGATGATGATGATGATAATGATGATGATGGATGACGACGAAGACGACAATGATGATGAACGATGTACGAGG